>NC_091800.1:38722878-39025909 GCF_041296235.1 Equus asinus | reverse complement strand
TCCAGAGCCTTGTAAAGTTCAACCTAGTTATTTCTAGCAGTGTCCAGAGAGTGTTTTGTATGTGTTAATGACCAAATCTGATTGGCCACCATGGGGTGCAGCAATTACTCAGGGTCAGATAATTGAAAGGACTCGCAGGACTCTAACAAGGTATGCTCATGAAAGATTTATTAAAAGCAAAGTATACACAGCACCAGGAGCAAGAAAGCACAGAGCAACGTTAGAGAGGCCTGGAACACTTGGGCTCAGCTTCCTTTCTCAGTTGCACAGAATGTGCTCTGTCTCGGGATCATGATCCACCAACATGGGGATGAGATACCTGTCTCTGGGAAGATGAGGCACAAGTTTGCTTGGAATTCTTTTGTACCTCATTGATCACACAGGCAAAATCAGGCTGAGTGACCAGGTAAACCAGGTGGGGACCACCAATCTATACATTTTCACTAAACAATGCAGACAAGCTGGCACCAGGTGCCTCCAGGGGAATTTCAGGCTTTAAACAGCACATTATAAATCATGAGCTAGGACATTTCATTCCGATCTTGGCCAAGGGTCTGTACCATGGCTCCAAGCATCCCTGGAGATGCCTGAAGACGAGCTATAATTTAAACTTATTCTTACATATGTGGATTTGTCATTTAAGAAGTTCTTCCCTTGCTCTAGGCCAGCATTGACCAATAAACTTTTTGTAAAGATGGAAATGTTCTTTTTTTTTTTATTAAAGATTTTATTTTTTCCTTTTTCTCCCCAAAGCCCCCCAGTACATAGTTGTATATTCTTCATTGTGGGTCCTTCTAGTTGTGGCATGTGGGATGCTGCCTCAGCGTGGTTTGACGAGCAGTGCCATGTCCACGCCCAGGATTCGAACCAACGAAACACTGGGCCGCTTGCAGCAGAGCGCGCAAACTTAACCACTCGGCCATGGGGCCAGCCCCAAGATGGAAATGTTCTTGATCTGTGATGTCCAATATGGTAGCAACTAGCTGTAGCAACGAGTGGCTATTGCGTGCTTGAAATGTGGCTAGTGTGACTGAGAAATTGAATTTTAAGTTTTATTTAATTTTAGTTTAAAGAGCCGCATGTGGATAATGGCTACCATTAAATAGTGCAACCGTAGTCCCTCCCACTGCTGGACTTGCCTGTATTTGCTGGGCACCATTGTGTCCACTGGTACCACTGAGGCTTCCATTTGGTACTGTTTTTCCTTATGGGTAGTCCTGCCTCTGGTAGGCATTGCTGTTGCTCCTGCTGGATATGGCTCTGTCCACTGGGCACCGCTGTGCCCTCTGTAGGGTATGGTATAGTGGGTACTCTAAGACACCCAAGGTGATTGGTAAGCACTGTTGATTGCCTATACAACAGCCATACCATACCCCCACTTGTATGCTGGCAGAACCTGCCTCTCAATCTAGAGACTGAAAATCCCAGGCTCTTATTTTTCCATCTCGTTTGCACTTACCGCATGAGCACGTGACCCAACTCTGGTGAATGCAACCTGAAGGAATGTCCACTTTCATTGCTAAGAAAGGTTTCCTCTGAAATAAAACAGGGATGCATGGGAGGAAATAACTCTTTTTCAGGCAGATATTGAGACTGTGGCAATCCCAAAGGGACTGCTCAGGGGAAATCTGAGGACCCAGTCAATTCTCTGAGCATGCCAGGGTAGGAGGAGCCTGGCTCCTGATAACATCCTTGCATGACTGAACCAATCCCAGAAATAGCTACTTCCTGATTTCTCATTATGTTTATGATAAAAATGGTGCTTCAAATCTCACAGTACTTTTGGTTACAGCTCCCCGCTCCAAAGACATGACTGCATGGTGGGCTGAGGTAGGAAACAATTTTAATTGATGACACCATATTTTACTCAGACTTACTCCTACTGAGGCTTAGTTACTTAAACAAAACCAAACCAAACTTTAAAAAAAAAGTGGATGGGAGGTAAGAAAATAGAGACTCTGTGCATAACAAACCCTCTCAGCAAGCTGGACCGAGTAGGACCGTAACTGGAGGGAGACACAGGCACCACAAGAGCATGTTGGAATACTGATGGAAAAACAGAACAAACACAACACACAAAACAACAGAGACAAAACAGAACAGGGAAAAGAAGTGAAAGAAAGAGCCTATATGGAGGAATCAAGTGGTGTCTGAAAGAGGAATGTATCTCTGATTTTCAAGTTATTATTGCTCATCACGTCTATCCCTCTCTTTCTTGAATCTTTAAGTTCCTCCTGCTTTGTCTAACTGTATTCCTTCACCTTATTTGCTTAGGAGAAATTTTTAGAGAAGTAAAACAGTTCAGAGGGGAAGCCCTTCCTAGACCACTCGCTGATCTCGTTGTCTTCCCTCCAAGAGGCAACCACGTTCTGAATTGGTTGTTTACTTTTCCCACACAAGTTTTTATTCTTTAGTACATATGGATGTATGTATAAATAAAACACAGTATTGTTTTTCATGTTTTTCAATTTTTCATAGGTCTACCCTACTCTACATTTCTTTCTGCGATTTGTTTTGTTTTTTTTGCACAGGATTGTTACTGAGCTTTACTCATTTTAAAACATAAAAGCTCTGTTGATTACTTTAAGAGTCATACAAAATCCATTGGTTCAAGATACCATTTGGTTATTTTCCTGTTGACGGTAAGCTACTCATTATTCTTAAATTTTTTTCTTTTTTTTTTTCCCAAAGATTGCCCTGGGCTAACAACTGTTGCCAATCTTGTTTTTTTTCTGCTTTATCTCCCCAAACCCCCCCGTACGTAGTTGTATATCGTAGTTGCACGTCCTTCTAGTTGTGGGATGTGGGACACCCCCTCAACATGGCCCAACGAGCGGTGCCATGTCCGCGCCCGGGATCCGAACCCTGGGCCGCCGCAGCGGAGCGCGCGAACTTAACCACTCGGCCACGGAGCCAGTCCTTTAAATTTTTTCCTTAAACCAAAGTTTACACATATAGTTTAAAAGAGTCGAATTGTTTTATAAGGCTTATTAAACGACTCTTGCAACCCCTAGTCCGGAATACCCAGAGATATCCAAATGAAACTTTCGTAGCTGATTTGTTTGGTATTTGCCTCTAAAACACTCTATTAAATGTTTGTAGCACTACTTATTTTTACAATTAGGCTTTATTTATTTATTTTTATTTCCCACTATGGGAGACAAAATTTTAGCTCTCTTTCCCACAAACACCTGCCTCTACCACACACTGTCATTCCTTTCCTCCGTCTTTTTGGGATGGTTTTATCACAATTTTGATTTGATCAATGTATAATCTTTATCATGGCTCTGAGACCACTAGCAGAGTTGCGTTGCACAGTGATCAATGACTAATTTTTTTCCTGTACAACTTTTTTTTCTTTTGGAGTTAATAATAGTCATTTTGTTTATTTGAATAGTTTTCTGTGTGCTTATAATTAATGCACATTCAGAACTTCTCCTAGTTGGGTAAATATCCTCTGAATCCATATAAAAACAGTTGATATTCTCTCAATTTCATCTTCTTGAAGTAATTTCTATCAAAACCTTGTGATCCACTCCCATCTGGAGATCTACTTCACCATGATCTTAGGATCCAAGAAATGGAAACCAATTCCCGGTTTCAGGATCCTATATCTTTTCCTTTCTTGATTTTCTTTCTCATTTTGATGAAGCCCACTGTCAGCTTCCTGAGACAAGGTCCATGGGAGGAAAAATTTTTGAGACCTTATTCACCCCTCACAATTATTTGATAATTTCACTGGGAATAGAATTCTAGGTTAAAAATAAGTTTTCTTCAGAATTTTACCAACATTGAGCAATTGTCGTCTAGTCTTCAGTCTGTTTATTGCACGTCTGGTGCCATTTTGATTCTTGATTCTTGATATAAGTCAGGAGTTAGCAAACTACAGCTGTGGGCCAAATTCAGCACATGCCTGTTTTTGTTAATAAAGTGTTATTGAAACACATCCATGCTCGTTTATTTGCATATTGTCTATGATTGCTTTCACACTACAACAGCAGAGTTGGGTAGTTTTGACAGAGATTGTAGGGTCTGCAAAAATCTAAAATATTTAAGATCTGGCTCTTTACAGAAAAAGTTTGCCAAACCCTGATATAAGTCCTGGGTTTCTTTCCTCTTTAAAACTGTGTAAGATTTTGTCTCTAGTGTTTTAATGTATTTTGGTCCATGTTCATTTATTGTATTGAGCACAGTGTCCTTCATTTCTGGTATATTATCTTGAATTATTCCCACCATAATTTCTTCTCCTGTCGTGATTTCTTCATTTTTTATTTTTAGAACTTCTGTTATTTGAACTGTCCTCTATCTTTTCTTTCTTTTTCTTTAAAACTTTCTTCGCCTTTTTAGTCTAATTTCCGGGATATTTTTATAAATATTTTTTAAAGTTTCTGTTAAGATTTTTGCTTCTGCTATTATATTTTAATTGTCTTGCCCCCAAACACAGTCTCCTGTTCTCATTTCAATATATACTTCTTTCTCTCCAAGGATAGTTAATCATAGTTTCCCTTTTAAATGTTTTTTGAGGTAACATATAGCTTTCTTTTTTTGACATTTTCCTCTTTCTGTTGTAGCCTCTGTCTTCCACGTTTTCTTCATTTTTGTTTATTTTGGTCTCTGATTTTCATATTTGTTGCATTCCTCAAATGCTGGTAATCCTCAGCTCACATTTATGTGGGACAGTAAATAGTTCTTTAAAGCTTTATGCCCGTAAGTGGTCTTGCCACTGTGGGCTTCTCTATAAAGTGATCTGACAGGAACTTTTTCTGGAGACACCCCTGATATCAGTGTCACTGAGGCCTTTTCTCTCAGGCTGGTCAGGTTATCTAGGGAAGGCTCTTCCAGTATCTGGCCTAAGAGGTTTAAACCCAGAGTTAAATGGGAGAAGAGGTCTGGCAGTCTCCATATTTAATATGATTATTTTCTCTGAACCCCCCTGTTTAACTCTCTCTAGGCTGTCAGCTGAGTCTAGTGTTCTAATCTAGACACTATCTGTTCTATAGCTCATCTTCTGCCTGTGTGAGAGAAGGACGATTGCCCAGTTGCACAAATGAGGAATGGGATCTGGGAGGGGCTCTATGAGGAATGGGTGGATGGCAGCTCAGCTCCAATACACCTTCCGCTCCTCCTGCCATCATGACTCTCCTATATTCTTGTCTTTACTGCAGGAGCTAGAAGCTCAGCAACTACAGTCCCAGGAATTACTTGCTGGCCAATTGCTGGATTCAAGCCAACGGGAGACACACCTACAAGATTGGAAGGCATAAAAAGGTAGAAACTGTATTATTGCCCTCTGGCAGCTGCAGGCTCTTTTGTGGACTTCAGAAAATACGAGATTTTATAGCAGCCTCAGAGTATTTCTTTGCAAATCACTCGCTGTGATGCTCCAGATAGCTGTGATCATCTTTGGCATTTTCCTGAAGTTCCTGCAACTTCTTGATTCTCTGAAAACTGACAGCAAATCTGAGAGGTAGCCATGGCTTTCTCTGACCTGCATGTCTTTGCTTCTTCCAACAGTTTTATAAGCAGCCAATTCTCTGTATTGAATCCCTTCCTGGCTGCTACAAAGTCTAAGCGATTCTTGAATGGACTTTCAGCCGATCCTTCTGTTTTCAGCTTCACCTTTATCCCACTTCTAGAGGTAACTTAGTAAACTGGGCAACTTCTCGGCTTTCCCCACCGTAGGTTTTCTCAGATTTGATAAATCAATAACTGCTTGCTCACATACTTTTCAGACTCTAAAATTTTGATGTCATTGTCTCCTCTGCATCTCTTTTTGTTGTTGGTGGTTTATACGTTTTATAAAAAATTTATTTTGTCTGTCATTTTATAGCGGGTTTTGGGAGGAAGCACAGGAATTTAATATTGCATTCAATCTACCACCAGTCTATATCAACTTCCCCGTTCGTTCTTTAACCCACCCCAATCTGCACACCGGTCTCCCCTCCAGCATCCTCTTAAACTGCTTTCTCCTTGACTCCAATTAAGCTGACCTTGGCAATAGTCCTTGAATGCACTAAGGTCTCTCCTGGTTAGGATCTTTTGTGTATGCTGTTACTTTTGCCTGGTTCCTCTCCCCGCTCCTCTACAAGTCTAAACCTGCACCTATTTTTTAACTTGTCTCAGAGAGGCCATCCCTGACCCACTCATATATAAATTAGGTTTTCCCCTTTGTTTCTCATAGAAAACAATTCTTTTTCTTTATTGTACTTATATGTTACAGTCATATTTACTTATTTAATGTCTACTTTGTACCTACTATACATGATAGGATCTCCATCCATAATTGAATAGATAGAGAAAAATTACTTTCAAGGAAACTTACAGAAAGGAAACACTAGTTGTTGCCCGGTCTGACTTCTGGGACAGCAGCAATATCTTTCAAATGGAAGAGACATTACAAAAGATCAACTTCTTAGAAGACTCACCCTCAAAATATAAATTTCCCCATCCTGTTTTAATTCCACACACTATTATCAAGGAAAAAAGAGAACAGGATCAATTTATAGCCTATGAGGCTTAGTGTCCCCATAAGCCCTTTTTTCCTTCCTTTCCTTTTTTTTAACAGAAGAAACACACTCATTTTCTTTTTCATCCCCTTAGGCTTGAGCCTGTTGAAAAACCTTCCTTAATAGTGTTCCAATGAAAAAAAAAAGAAAAAGGGAAGGTGATGAGAAAATTAATATAGTGAAATAATCAATGCAAATGACATTCCATTGTCCAGAAAAAACCCTCAATCAACTCTCTTAGAATTACTGAATCTGATGAGTAATTGTGGCTTAATCTCTAATTGTAAGATCAAGGCATGCTGTCAGAAGTAGTGCCAACATTAAACAGACATTTTATGGTGCTCATTTTAAGGTGGAACTTTAAAGAAATCAAAAACCATTAATCAAAAACATAAATCATCCACACCGAGTATTAACTGAAAATCCCTAAATCTGGTAAAACTAAAATTTATATTCCTCACTAAACAACACTCACTAGTGCTTTATTTTTCCAATGTATTCAAGAGCAGAAAAAATTTGCAGAAAAATTTTTATAAAAATTTCAAATTATATCCTTATCACATAACTGAGTCTGAAGTGTGTCCACAAAGCTTAAGAATCAGGGTTTTTGTAGGGGCAAATTGGGGAGGAACAAATTTATTTATAGTGTTTGCTCTATGAAAATATATAACAATGTATCCAACTCCTATGTTGTTTTGGGAAAACAATTTAATAATATTTTATAAATGCACACACATAGCAGCTTATAGTTTATAAAATGTTTTCCCATGTAATACTCATTTTATAATACATTTTATTTTTATAATAATTTCATAACCTCATTAGACCTTATAAAATGCTGTGACCAAGTTAAGCGATCATTAAGGTTCTTTCCAGCTTTGATTCTATATTTTCAAAGCATCGCTCTGCCTAACCACAAGCACAGTGCAGTAAATTCCTCTCCTGTGTGTTTCTGTGTTTGTCTCCGTCACTTTGGTGTTCTCCCAGTAGACACATGGAAGGGCATGCTGATTAAATTAGTCAAATTAACTCTTTGCCTGACTCCATCCTCATTAGGCTAATGAGCAGACTCAGGAGTACATCAGTGTGTCTCAGTTGTCTTAGGTCGGAAGCGCTGTCACTAGGAGCACCAATGAAAAGTTGTAATTGTGACACTTGCTAGGAGTTTTTAGCTGGCAGCTCATTTTCCATCCTTTCTCAAGAGCAAGCATGTGGCTTCAGTGAATAGAAGCTGTAACGGGTTGGGAAATCTCATTTTCTCTGCTGGATCATTGTAAAAGAAGGTGTAATTTTGTTTCCTCCCCCAGGAAAGAGTTTCTTGGGCAGGCAAGTGTGAGAGATGTTGAACAAGTATTAATCAAAGGGGGAGGAAATCCTATTATAACCATAAGGTGCTGTGAAGTGATAGATCTTAATGATGGAGTAGCCATGCGAGTAGCTGCTCTCCAGATTTGTTTTGATTAAGTGTGTTTGTATGTAGGGGATGAGAGAAGGTGACTTGGAGATGGATTTGGGGGAAAGACAGATGAGGAAGGGAGAGGTAACAACCAGTTTCAAAGGCTGAGTGCCTTCTGATTCTAAAAGGCATACTTCTGCTGTCCAAATCACACAACAGAGTATTCATTTGACTAAGTGAGATTTCGTATACTATATATTAAGCATGGATCTAAAATTTTTATACTGACCAAATGATTTTCAGCACTTGGGTACATTTACAAAACTTAAAACCCTGAAGGTTGGTAGCAAAGTGGCCAGCACAAAAATAGGTGCCAAATACATGTTTTCAAATGGACAGAAGGGCACTGTGAGCAATGGTTATGTTTAGATATGACAGCCGCTGAGTCCCAGTGGGAGCTGGCAATGACCTGCACAATAGCTTCCTCTGGGCAAGCAAATAGCGTGGTTGAAAATCCTGTAATACATCCAGGGATTGTGGTCCCTTTATGATGGAAGCCCTTAATTGGTTTTCTAGTAGGAAAAAAAATTGCTATCTCTAACCCTATGAGAATTGGGTGAGGCAGAAGTTTCTTTCTATGGGCCTCTCAGGAATACAATTATAAGACCACATAGGCCCGGAAGTAGAAAAACATGCATAGATACAACCAGCAAATGTCTAATATTCTGGAAATTATGAGAAAACTATAAGTCTTTCTAAAAATATTAGCTATTAAAAAAGTATGTCTTTATAGGGCACAAAAACCCTTTTTTAGTTCACATCTTAATACTTCCCAGTTGTGTGACATTCTCCCAGACAGCTCAAAGCATTGATCAGTAGATCCCAGAGCTGTGTTTATGGCTCTGTGGCAGCTGAGAACGTGGTCTGTTGGGAACCACAGCTGATCTGGGGAGTAGCTGGCATAATTCCTGTATCAACAAAGTCTGTTTCTACTCTTCCCAACTTTTTCTTTGCCCAGATCTTGCCAAGATGCCTAGCAATTGTGGAACACCTAGATCCATCTTTGCAGTAGGGATCAGGCATACCATAGGGCAAGTACCATGGCAAAACAAAGGCTTTTAGTAATGGAGCACTCCTGTCTCACAACACTGTTTCAGATTTCACCAGCAGGTTTTTGTCCTAGCTCTACCTCCTACCATCTGTTTGTTCTTATTGTCAGTCTCCCCACTTGTAAAATGGGGATAATTAAACCACCTGTATCATAGGGTCATTGTGAGGATTAAAGGAAATAATCCACGGCTAATTAATATTCTGCTTAGCACATAGTAAGCACTCAATAAATGTAGCTCATTGGGGCTGGGGCTATTTCTTGAATCTCAAAGTATTACAGTGATTAGTGACATATCCCTTTTATTTGATAAAATATGATTTTTTTTATTTGATGAAATAAAATCTTCCTAGCCAAGAGGAGGACCCAGGGCTACTGTGGGCCCACGGAAATGGAATGGTTCCTTGATGATTGATTTCACCTTACAAAATGAGAAGGATGCTCTTTCCCTATTTTTCTCTATTGGAGGGAAGGGCTATGCCAGCAAAGTGACTTAAACCCTAAGTACAACTGACCTTGGTGACGTAGATATTTTAGTGAATACCAGCCCGTTCCTACCCATTGGGCACAGAGAAATGGACTTTTAAGGTGATACTGAAGTTTTATAGGAGTTTATTGAGTATGGAGAATATTCCAGAGCGAACCATCCCAAAGGGACAGAAGTTTAGGAGTATAGAGCAGGCCTGGGCAAACGTGAGGAAGAATTGTCAGTGATATGTTATCTGGGGCAACAGTGAGGCGTGGCCCAAGAATCTGGAAAAATTACCCTCAAGTGTTTCTATGAAACAAATATTTAATGTATCAGAGCAAAGACATGTGATTACCTTAAAAAGGAAGATGGCTCCCAGGCTAAAATTGAAGGGAAAGTATTCATGTGGCAAAAGGAAAAAATGTCTAAATCTGAAAGCTGACTGGTCTACAATAGGGCAGGGCAAAGATGGACTTTCCATCTCTGGACTATCCAGAAGATTGGGTTCCCTGAACCGTAAGCCCAAGGACCTGGCCTGTGCAGCACAGATATCCCACAGACCTCTGGTGACTTGACTACGGCAGCCATTAAGATTGGCAGTAAGCTTCTGATGCCATATCCAGCAAGCAACCTTCTTATGAGCATTGCACTGTTCAGATCTACCCACAGAGAATTATAGTTTTTTTTTTTTTAATAATACTGTGTTAATATTGGTTTATTTTTTATTTATTTATTTTTATTGAGGTAACATTGGTTTATAATATTATATAGATTTCAGATGCACGTCATTTAATTCAACTTCTGTATAGATTACATTGTGTTCACCACCAAAAGTCTAGTTTCCATCTGTCACCATGCAATTGACCCCCTTTACCCATTTTGGCTTCCCTCCACTCCCTTCATCTCTGGTAACAACCAATCTGTTCTCTATATCAATGTGTTTGTTATAGCTTTGATTGTAAGTGAATAAATTGACATTCTGGGTTCTTAATGTCAGTCTTGTGAGCTGGGTTGGTGTGAGTCATGTCCCTGAGCCCAATTACCTCTGCAAGTACTGACTGCTGGATTTCCAACCTCTTATCCATGACCTGGACCCTTGGTGACCGCACCAATGTTCTCCCTCTCTGTGGGGACCTGTCTGAGGCCAGTTGGCTTTTCCCAGGAAGTATTGCTCTGTTTTTCTCAAACTGCAATATGCACTTGACAAAACCGTAAGGGGAAATCAAAACCTTTATCAATACATGTAGTATTAATATTGTTACCATCACCGTTGATGGGAAGGGAATTCAAAACTTGCCTCTGAATTTGAACTTCTTTCCAAAGTCTTCCAAATGCTAAAATACTACAATAGGACTTTTCCACCTACAGTAAAACAAGAACAAAAGACAAGCCCCCTTCACAAAAACCATCTCACCTACTATTTTTTAAGTAGGAACGTGTTAAGATGAGGTTTGGAAAACAATAAAACTAATATCAATGCCATAAATTGCTGTGAAAGCTGAGCCTTGAGCAGATGCACGAATGGTCTCTGGCACTATTGATCAACAAATACTATCAATGCCTTAAGTTTGTAAGTACTTGAAATCTTTTCTAAAGTTCTTTTCCTTCTTTCCTATCATTTGATATTCATAACAACCCAGTAAGGTAGTAGAGAAGTGAGTATTATTATTCCTATTTGAAAAGGTGAAGAAACTAAGAGATCAGAAGTTTATAGGGCTTCCCATATAGGACATCAAATTAGTGGAAGAGTAAGAAGAGCATAAAGACTCACCTCTATTCTCTATGTCTTTCCCCTCCAGTGCACCAGACTGTTTACTCATGTTCGCTTAGGCTGTTGACAACAATCATAGCCGCAGAATTGATTGCAGAACCTCTCCACAGATGGTAGCAATGAATAGATCTGTTCCTTTCATGTCTATAGATAGTCACAGCCTAGGAACCTTCAGCTCTCATAATCGTTCAGTTTAGTTTGTGGGGACTGTTCTCCATTAACATGATCACTCTGACCCTTTATTATGCATTGCTTTCCCACAAATTGTGATGGCATCAACTCTATATGATCAATTCCATATTTCCACGTCTTTTCAAGATGTTTAGCCAGGGATGAAAGTCTAGTTTGCTGTCATAGAAAAGTTTGATTCCCATAGAGGCATCAAATCTGTAATTCTGGTCTTTTCATTACAGTCTCAGATAAAAAAACATTGCCTTATCCTTTCCAACACAACTGGCAAAATGGCTATGTATTCTTTTATAAATTCTTCTTACTTTGTTGCAATCTCCTTCTGAGACTTCCTGTTTTCCACTGATTCTGCTCTGGTTGGTTGAAAATGCTAGAACATTTTTCTTTTTCATCACATCTGTTCTCTTTAAGTTCCTCTGCAGCCTTTCCAAACCACATTTAAACTTGGTGGGATTTGTTTTTTCTTTAAGATTCCTATCAAACTGAATTTTTAAGCCAATCACAAGAAATAATAACTATAATATAACTCCTCAATTTCCAGTAATTCTGCCAATGAGAAGGAAAAGAAAATTAAACTACTAAGTGCATTTTCATACCATGCTGGGAAGAACAACCATAGGAAATTATTGGATTGTCGTTTGTAAATGTCTTAGTATAGAACCTGGCATTTTGCTAAGTAACCCCCCCCCCCACCCGCCACCCCCACCAAAGGGTGTGAATGATCAGGCTAAAATCTTCTATAAAGGTAAATGTGAATGAGATGATTATAAATAAAGAAAGGAAACTAGAGAGGAAGGAGAGAGAGAAAGAAAAAGAGAGAATGAGAGAGTGATTGGAGAAAGAGAAAGCAGTGCTCAGCGCAAGTTTGTGTTATGCAACTGTCTGACATGACACCACCTAATAGAAGGATCAGGCAGGATTTCTCCACATCCATTGAAGCAGGAAGCTCTGAAACTTTCTGGCTTCTTTAGAACAACATGCAATGGATGTAGCTCCTGCAGTTCCTCTGTTTGTTCCAAGGAATAGGAACCGGGGTGTAAGGAACAACCACAGAACAGTTCACTGGAGATTTGTAATCAAATTTTTAAAAAATTGCATTTTCATTCTTCTCCCATTTTGGAAATGCACCACTTATTGAACGACATGATCAGGGTGCTCCACAAAGCATTATAAATATTTCTATAGGCAGTTGTAAAGGATATTGCCTCTGGAGACGTATGTTTGTGGTGTTTTCCATAAATACGGCTCAGGTCAAGGCCTGTCTATCTTGATTCACCGGTATTTTGAGCTATGTTACCGGAAGTCTGGGGCGGGTGGAGATGACTTAGCAAACATCAGTCCATTCTGAACCAATAGGCATATCGAACCTGATATTTGACTACTCAGGATAGAATGAATTTAAATCACGTCAGTCTCCCATTAGCGGGAACCGAATGCAATAAGCTTTAGGTTTACAGAATTACTTTATGGAAAATGACATGAATCAGAAATTAAGTTTAAGATAAAATACAATTTTGACAAAAGTACATTACAATTAGCATTAACTGTATTGATTGGTCTATAACACAGCAGCATTTACCAATGCAATCTAGACGCATCTGCTCTCCTGTAACTGCTTATTTAGGTAGAAGTTTATGAGTTTTCTATGCTAAGTGTCTTGCCTTAAATCTCTTTTTCTTTCACATTAGTGAATAGAAATAAGAAGCTTTCTCCCTTATAAATACAGACCAGAAAGAGATCAATAGAATGTCAGTAACATGTTTTTCAAGATTAATAGATGTTAATAAAGTGAGGTAATAAAATTGCTAATTGGATTCAGAAGGTAGAACTGTGGCAAGGAATACTTTTTAGAGGGTTTTAAAAAAATTACTCTTCCTATTATTGGAAGGAGGTAGATGGGAGGACAGCGCTAGTGTTGGGATCTGGAATGGCCTAATTTCCTTTGGAAAGCCTCCACTTGTTGGTTTGCTGAATCTCGTATTCATAATTTCCTTGGAGCAGGGTGCTCAGTTTTCTTCGATTTTCTTCTCCGTTGCAAAATGACAGGCCTCAAAATTACTTGATTTCAATTGATACTATTTTCTCTGGAAAGCTGCAAAAAAGTCAGCAGGCAGCAATTATTTATGCATTTACTATTTCATTGTTAGTACCCATATACCTTCCAACTGGAAGTGCTACAAATAAACATTCACATTTGCCAACTTTCACAATGCTACATTGGTAACATGTTAACTATTGCTATCTTTTCCTATGTGTGTATATCCATACGTCCATGTCCTTCCAGAAAAGAATATTCTGTATACAGTTGGAAGAATTTTAATTAAAAAATAGCTGTAACTTTGATTTTAAGATAGAATGAAAGGAAATACATTTTTACTTTTAGACCTATTGTTGAGGTAATTTGAGGCCTAAGAAATAACGTCTTTCATTAACATACTTATTTGCAGAGAAGTTCATCTCTGAATATTTAGTAGATTGAAAAGTCTTGAAGAGTGAGCAAATCTTATACACCTTTTTATTTGCCACAGCATTTAGTAAGATCTCTAAGTACTTTACCTGGGAATCTGTAATCTTCTGGCTTCAAAAAAGAATTGAAGGTATACTATCACTGAAGACAGTTGTAGAGTAGAATTGCTGAAGATAAAAGGAAAGAATTAAAATTGATAGGTGGGAAGACAATTATATTCTAAACCAGGATAATACTGAATTCTGCAATTTTAGCTCTAAGCTTCCTAAGACAAGAAATAAAACATGATGGATAAATATTTCTCATTATTGCATGCAAGAAAGTAAATCATTTTGACTAGAGCAACAAGCTTTTACTGAGAAAAAGAAATCTGAAATGGATTTATCATATGGCTCTGTATAGGGAGAATATTGAGCTGCATGAAGTCTATCTTAAAGAGGATTTTTTTTTTTAAAGCAGAAATGTCCTTGGTTTGATTATTTTTTTATATTGATATTTGAAAAAACAAAAAAACCCTGCTTGCCCACTATTACATGTAACTCAGCAGTCATGATGAAAAAAAATGTTGTGTGGAAAGATTGTCGTATCCCAGAAATTAGATGGCTGCCTAGAGAGTTACATAAACAAAGAAGAGCTGGAAAGACTTCAGCATAATTACAGCAGCAACAAAAATCAACTCAGGCAAAAATGGCCCTAAACAAAAGCCTTGCCCTGGTGAGCAGCCAAGGGAAGTTAGACTGGGCAGCACCCTTCCTGAGAAATCTCTGCTTCCTAGTTGGGAAGGCTTTCCTCCAAAATCCTAAGGTTTTCCGGTCATTTTATCTAAGAATTCTGCCCAGAGCTATCTTTGTTAGGCTCCACATCACTCACCTCACCCTGACACAGACATCAGGCAAAATGGCTCTCTTTTACCCCAGTGCCTTTGCACATGCAGCCCTCTCTGTTAAAATTCTCCACTTCCTGCCACCCTCATCGCCCTTCACTTCTCCACCCCCATGTCAACCCCCCACCCTCTCCCTCCAATGCTGGGCCCAAACCTACTTATCAGTCCAGACGTAGTCTCTGCTTAAATGCCACTTCCTTCATGAACTCTTCTCTGACTGCCCGAATCCCAAGTTAGATGTGCTCAGATCAGTGATTCTCATCCCTGGCTCCATATTAGAATCACCTGGTATGCATCTGAAACATGCCAAGGCCCAGGCTCTGCTTTCAGAGCTTAACACTAGAGGGTTCTACTTTCATTGGTCTGGGTGAGGCACAGGCGTAGAGACCTTTGAGAGTTCCTCAAGTGATGTTAATGAGCAGGTAATGTTATGAACCTCCTTTTCAGCTCTCCGAACTTTCCTATCATGACATGTACCAATTCAACTTAATTCAATACCAATTTACTGAGCATCTGCTATGTGTACAGGATAATTTGGCGAATAATTCAAGAGTAAAACAGGCAGGATCTCTACCTTTATGGAGCTTACAGAAGAACAGGGAGACAAATGCTGAACAAGATATTTATAAGTGCAATGAGTGATTAAGAGCAACAGCAGTAAAGGTATGATGGTCCGCTATGATGAAAACAGTTCTCCAGTGTAGTAGATTGAATCATATTTTATACTTCTTGATATCCATCCTTTTATAAATATACATCTCCACCCCGACTGTGTAACTTTGCAGTGCCTTCTCACAATGATCACTTTCCTGCAGTGTTGATGTTGAGCTTGGTCATGTGACTTGCTTGGCCAGTGGAACGTTAATGGACAGCATGGAGCAGAGGATTTTAACCCACTTGACCTTTGGTGCTCCAGTGATCCACTATGAGGGGAACATGCTCTGAGAAGCCTGTTCCCCAGAATGAACAGAAGTATCTTAGACCTGGACCCAACTCACGACAAGGAGCCAGGCCCAGCCAACCTTCAGCCTGAAGCAGAACCTTCCACAAGAGCCCAGTCTGGATCAGGCAAATGGCAGAGACCTGCAGACTTAAACCATTTTAAGCCATTTTTAAACCAGAAATCCATAACAGTATTCATTTTGATTAAAAATTGGAATACATGCCTGTTGTTGTAAGCCGCTGAGCTTGAGGGTGGTTTGTTACACAGCATTACTGTGGCAATAGCTAATCAATATACCAGTCTGGGGTTCAGACCACACTCTGTCTGCTTAAATAAACTGTGTTTACTTGTTCATCATTGTATTTCCTATTCCTATCACACTGTGTAATATGTATCAGGTGCTCAAAAAATATGTGTTGAAGGAATGAACATATGGTCCCTGACCACAGTGTTCTCACAGCCTATTGGGTGAGAGAGTTCTGTGAGCAAACAGTTACAATGTGAAGTGATAAATGCAGTAATAGAAGAGCTGTGATAACATGGATGTGGAAAGCCTTCATGTGTAGTGTTACCTACACCAAGGAAGAGGGTCAAAAACCAAGCACTCAGATTTGAGCATAATAAGAACCACTTACTCTATCATCGGAAGGTTTTATTAAGCTAACTGGTGCAAGCTGGGCTACTTTCAAAATCACATAAATAAACATATTTCCTATAGTGACTCAATAAATTGTATGTTTAAAGATTTTCAACATATATGCTGAATAAAATGAGATATATAAATATACATATATATATATAATCTACATTGCATGGAAGGAAAAGGGTAGTGGGTTTAGAGGTGAGGTCTAGTGAAACGAATATCAGAGAGTGGTAGACTAGAATAAGTGTTTAAATACCCTGAAAAAGGAAGTTACTGCCTTGTGAATTAGATTGAGAACTCATGAGAAACTGGACAGAGGGATGGGGAGTGTGGGTTGGGGGAGAAAGGGAAGATCACAATATAGGATGTGCCTACTCCCTATTTCCTACTTCACATGAAAAATAAAGGTCCTTCCTGAATAATTGGTGACCAACCAGTGTATTCTCTCTCTGACTGAGAGTTCTACTTGACCCAGCCCTCTTTGCAGGTGGCCCTTGGAGAGTTTATTGATTCTTAAATTGGTCAAGGTTAAAAATGTGTTGTCATTCTTGACTGGGTATTGCAGAGAGAGATGTTTAAGAAAAGGTTATCTACAGCAAAGAAACAGCAAGATAGTTCCCAGGGCTGAGCCTCCCAGCATTTGCTAGGTCAATTGGTTAGCTTTTCATTGGAACCTCCTCTGCAAGCCTTGGGCCATCACTCTGTCTTCTTTACTAAGCCAGTTACTCTCCTCTATCTTCTTTCTAGCTTCCAAAAAGTGTATTGAAATCTCTATTTTGCTGAAGTCTCTTCTTTCATTCTCTTTTTCCTTATGGATTAATGCCCTTTCACTGATATTTTAGCTGGGTTTGGGGAGCTTAAGAGAGTGCTGTCAATTTGCCATTTTTAAACCAGAAATCCATAACAGTATTCATTATGATTAAAAATTGGAAACAACCTACATTTCCAAAAACAAGGAAGTTGTTGAATAAATCGAGTGGATGTACGTGCTGAAAGAACAGATAGGTACTAAAAATCATGGCTTTGAAGATTATTTAATGACAAGGAGAAATGCTCAGAATAGAAAATGCTTTAAAAAGTCAGAATATAGGGGCTGCCCCCATGGCCAAGTGGTTAAGTTCACGCGCTCCACCTCTGTGGCCCAGGGTTTTGCCAGTTCAAATCCTGTGCGTGGACATGGCACTGCACATCAAGCCATGCTGAGGCGGCATCCCACATGCCACAACTAGAAGGACCCACAACTGAAAATACACAACTCTGTACTGGGGGGCTTTGGGAAAAAGGAAAAATAAAGTCTTTTAAAAAAAAAGTCAGAATATAGAATTCTCTTTACAGTCTGACCTAAATTCTCTCGCTCACATATCAAAATGATAATAGTTAATATATTTAGATGATGAGATTGCAGTAAATTTGCTTTATTTCAAGACATTCAGCTTTTTTGGGTTACTTTTACAATCAGAAAAAATTTTTTTAGATTATTTATATTACATATGCCAATATTTTCTTTATATCTAATTTTTTAGAGAGCCAATCTCTCCAATCTTGACTATAGATATTTTTACCTGTTGGTGAGTAAAGCAATTACAATTTGATTATTTTACCATCCAATTACAAAATTGATTGGATACATATATTTTCAAGGCCTCAAACTCCCAAAATTTAGATGCTTAAAAGTCTCCAGGCTACCATTTCTTCAGGGACATTTTGGTGCTTCCCACCACTTTCCAGCTACATAAAAGAAAGTGGTAGGGTCACGGAGAGAAAAGTCTTCAAGATTAAGCATTACTAACATGAATACACACTTCAGTCATCTGCCCTTATGCGTTCAGCTTTGCACAACTGGGTATGAAAAACATTCACATTTCCTCTATATTAAATGTTGTAAATTACATCCTCAAAAGTCCCTGAGGTGTACCTAACAGTCACACTAATACTTTCAAACAGCATGACCAAAGCAGGAAGTTACATCCCTAAATAAGACAGGAGGTTCTGCTTAAAGCCTCACCATGGGACATTTCATTTATTTTGAATCTGTGTGCAATGATTTGTTCATTTCTAGGTTTTCAGATTGCAAGCAGTCTTCTAGATTATAGAGGTGAGAGTATTAACATTTTCATCTGGGTTGTTACGTTTCTTAGCTCAAGTGAGAGGTACATCTATAGTCAATTACCTTAAATGTCATGATGCTTTTTCTTTTTCTTTTTTTTTTTCAGTCTATTGCCCTTGAATAAAAATCCAAGCTCCCTGCCATGTTCTTCAAGGTTCTGTGTTGCAGACTGTAAAGTAATGTGAAAGGAATGAAGAGGGTTAGTGAGGGTCTTGAGGGATGGTCAGAGATGGCCTCTTTCATCTGAAAGATGAGAATAGAGTGGAGAAGAGCACAGAGAGCCTGTGATGGATGGAGCGTGGCACTTTCAAGGAATAAAATGAAATCCACTGTGGCTGAAACTCAGGGAGCAAGATGGAGAATCATACAGTATGGGACTGGAGAAGTTGTGGCTTTTCAACAATATTGTTCTTGACTAACCCAGATCTCTGACTTGAGTGTTATTGACTCCTCCTTAAAGTGTTGATCTAATGTCCTGTGTTCCTAACAACCAAAGCCACGTGCCTCTTCCTGCCCAGTTTTCTGCCCAGTAAGTCCACACTACATGCAGCAACTGAGCAGGAGACACTGAGGTGCACTCTGCTCCCGGGGCAGAGTGCCCTGCAACAACTTTCCTTGCTGGCTGAAGACAACCTTAGACTTGGAGTTACTTCTTATGGGCCTGCATGATAACCTTGCCCTAGATTCAGATAAGAGAGAACTTTGGAGGTAACCAGAAAGTAACCTAAGAAAGTAACTTTACTCATTTAGTAAACATGCAATGCAATTTGTGAGAAATTCATGTACTTCAGTACACGGGGGTAGGATGAATGAGTGTGAGATATGGGCAAAGAAAAAGATTAATGTCCGTCTCCTCTAGTTAGCTGTAAGTTCTATTAGGAAAAGGACGATGCTTAGTTTTGCTTGTCATCATATATCTTTGAAGCCTAGAAGAGTGCCTGGCATACGGCAGGTACTGAAATAGTGTTGGTGATATGAATGACTAAATGGTTGATTGTAGGGCTGGGACATGGAAGGTACAAGATGAGCCTGGATCATCTTCTTATGTCAGGTTTGGAAGCGATCAAAAAATGCATGGGGGGTTGGGGCTGGCCCCGTGGCCGAGTGGTTAAGTTCGCGCGCTCCGCTGCAGGCGGCCCAGTGTTTCGTTGGTTCGAATCCTGGGCGCGGACATGGCACTGCTCATCAGACCACGCTGAGGCAGCGTCCCACATGCCACAACTGGAAGAACCCACAACGAAGAATACACAACTATGTACCGGGGGGCTTTGGGGAGAAAAAGGAAAAAATAAAATCTTTAAAAAAAAAAAAAATGCATGGGCAACAAAAGCATAGAGAAGCTAGCTTGAAGAGGCTTTCACTGGCTCAATCTAGGACAATTTTAAGCTTGAAAATAAATAAGAAGAGTAACCCATTGAATAAAATAGGAGTCTGTGAGTCTGTACTGATAATAATTAGATAGTAAAAAAGATTGGGAAAGGGAGGGCTCTTCCTTAAAAGGATAATTCACACAGATAAATGTGGATGGAGTAGTGGATTTAGAAATCCACATTCTTCAATTATCATAATAAGGATTGATTTGGGCAAGAATTATCAATGGATGCTAAATGTAGGGGGAAGAGTGTGGAGAAGTGCAGGATATTTACATGTTCTTAATACAACTACCTTCAGATTCTTATTAGTCGCAGTGATAAATTCAAATAAATGACATGACCTAGATTAAACACAGTCTAAACGCAATATGTAATCTTAGACTGAATCCTGCACTGGAGGTCAAAAAAAAAAGTTATAAAGGACTTTATTAGAACAATTGACAAAATTGGAATACGGACTGCTTAGATAAAAAGTATCATATCAGGGGCTGGCCCCGTGGCCGAGTGGTTAAGTTCGCGCGCTCCGCTGCAGGCGGCCCAGTGTTTCGTTGGTTCGAATCCTGGGCGCGGACATGGCACTGCTCATCAGACCACGCTGAGGCAGCGTCCCACATGCCACAACTAGAAGGACCCACAACGAAATATACAACTATGTACCGGGGGGCTTTGGGGAGAAAAAGGAGAAAAATAAAATCTTTAAAAAAAAAAAAAAAAGTATCATATCAATGCTAAATTTCCTGAAGTTGATAACTGTACCATGGATACATAAAGTAATAGCTTTATTCTTAGGAAATACATACTGAAATGCTAAGGGATGAAGGGGCATGCTAAATGCCACCTATTCTAAAGAAGTTCGGGAGGGAAATTTTATACATAACACATGCATACAGAAAGGAAAAGATAGAACAAATATTGCAAAGGTTAAAATTTGTGTATCGGTGTAAAAGATATTATGCTATGTATTATTTTTGCAACTTTTCTGTGAGTTTGAAATTAGTTCTGAATAAAAAGTTAAAGAAATAATATAGCAAATACATAAAACAAAACAAAATAAGGTCAGAGAGGGTACAAGCTGAGAGCCACTGCTGGTCAAATAATGGGAGGAATTTTGACCAGGGGAAATGAGAGGCCAAGGAGGTCTTTAAGTCAGGAAACCAAGAAGCAAACAAACCAAAAAACCTAAAGAACTTTTTAGGAGCAGAGATATGGAGGAGGGAAAGTAAAGGCATAAGGGAGAAAAGAGTCCTGTTCAGCTAAAGTCTATGAAATTATAGAGATAAATCAGCAACGGTAGTTTGGCAATATATTGTGAGAACCTGTCTTACATGTCTAAGTGCAGATTATCAACTCAAATTCAAACTATATGATAAATACTACATCCTTTCTTAATATAAGATAAATTACAATAAGAACCACAAAGAAAGGTTTTTTAAAAAAGTATGCTTTCAGAGAAGAAAATATTATTTCTAGTGCTTTCTAAATCTAAATAAAAGCTGATCAAATAGTCCAAATGTGTTACTCATATATTTAGACATAGAACTAAACCCCAAATATGCTGCTCAGAAAATTAAAAAAAAAAAAAAAACAAACAAAAGACCAAGACAAGTTATTACAGCGAACTTTGGACCTAATTCAAATTCCCTCAAAATTTTCTTCTTATACAACTATTTCTTAAATTGCTGAAAAATTATTTTCTAATCATTGGCAGCTCTCTTCTTCCTTCCAGTTACTTCAGCCTTCACGATCAACTCTTTATTTGGCTTTCAGATGCAAAACTGGTTGTCATCTCAAGGCTCCCCTCTTTTAGCTGGGAACTGCTCTGCCTCATGTGGAATATCCAGGGCAGCCAGCTGCACGCTGACGCCTCTCCATTCTAGGCAAGGAGCACATTCTGCTGGCCCTTGTGGGAGTTATCAATCGATCCAAGGATCAAAGGCAGCTGTGAGGTCAAGGGGCTGAGGCTGGCACAGAGCCCAGGAGGCTTAGCCTCCAAGGAGGAGGTAATTAGTAGCTTTGTGTTTCAATGGAGTGAAGTGGGTAAAAGCCAGATTAGAGAAGGTCAAAGAGAGAATTGAAGGAAAGAAACTTAGGGGAACAAGTGTGAGCTTTTTGCTAAGAAGAATGACTTAACCAAAAGAACAAGGTTAAGAGGAGAAGTAATGAAAGCTGGAGGAGTCAACAGGGGATATTGCACTCTCCTGGGACATAGTTCAGAGTGTGGATATGATGAGCATAAGGCGGATGGCAGGACTGCCAGATGAGGGGGTTGAAAATAAAGGTTAGAAGCAGAGCTCCCGACTATGAACAGAGTTGGGGAAATCGGACCTGGAGAACTTGAATCTAACAGAGTGTAATAAGAAGGGCATTTAAATCCACATGTCAGAGTGGTTAATGGATTAGAAGCTGTGAAAAGTACAAGTGGGACAAAGATGAAAGAGAAAAGAGTGTTATTAAAGAAAAGGGAACAGAGAGAGATTCCAGGAAAAAATATTTTATGTTAAAAACAGTGGCTAAGCCAACAAAAGGAGCTCAGCACAGTGTTCTTTTATAGGTGCCCATAAGATTTGTTATTAAAAAAGTTTTAATCATAAAATATTTGCTTCATAAAAAACTACATTTACTATACGTATAAAATATAAGGCATAATAACAAAATGAACACTCATAAACCTACCACCCTACCCTAAGAGCTGGAACGTTACCAACACCCCATAAAAGGGAAGTCTGAGCTCGTTCCCCTGACTCCCTGCACAGAGGTAGTGTTGAGGTCATGCATGTGGGGCTTATCTTTTCTTCTTTAAAATATTTTTTCTACATATGTATACATCCATAAATATTATATTGGTTAGTTTTCTTTCTTTTGGGGTTTTATAAATATGGTACTGTAGGACCATTGTACCCAGTTTTATAAGCTGTGTCACTGATGTTTGTGTTTTGTGTTAGTCAAGTTTCTCCACAGGGGCAGATCCAATAAGAGATAGAGATATATTTGTTTATTTTAAGGAATTGATTCATATGATAGTGAGAGCTGGCAATTATGAAATTGGTAGGCCAGGCTGGAAGGCTGAAAATGGAAACTTAGGCAGGATTTCTGTGTTGCAGTCTTGAGGCAGAATTCCTTCTTCAAGAAACCTCAATCTTTACTCTTAAGTCCTTCAACTGATTGGATGAGGCCCACCCACATTATGGAGGGTAATCTGCTTTATTTAAAGCCCTGTTGTTAGTACTGTTGAGTTGATTCCAACTCCTAGTGATCCTGTGTACAGCAGAGCAGGACCCTGTTCAGGTTTTTTTGTGCCATTGTCTCACCTTCCAGCACTATATCAGATAATGCTCTGCTGTTCATAGGGTTTTCATGGCCAATTTTTCAGAAGTGGGTGGCCAGGTCATTCTTCCTAGTCCAGAAGGTACACTGAAACCTGTCCACTGTGGGTAACTCTGCTGGTATTTGAAATACCATTGGCTTGGCTTTCAGCATCACAACAACATGCAGCCACCACAGTATGACAACCAATAGACAGGTGGTGTGGTTCCCTGATTGGGAAATGAACACAGGCTGTGTCAGTGAGTGCCAAATCTTAACCACTAGGCCACCAGGGCTGGCTACTTAAAGTCTACTGATTATAAACTTTACTCACATCTAAAAAGTATCTCCACAGCAACGTCTAGACTAGCGTTTGACCAAACAATTGAGCACCATAGCTTAGCCAAGTTGACATGTAAAATTGATCATCACATGTTTTTAAGAGTCACCCTTATTGTTGTGTGTAGCTTTAGTTCATTTCAGCTCACTCCTCACTCCACTATTTCTACATTCTCTCATCAATTGACACTTAGGTGTGTCGATTTCTCTGGAGTTATGGACTGCAGTAAACATTCGTGTGCATGTCCCCTTGTGCACACATGCGAAAGTTCCTCAAGAGTATAGGAATGGCATTGCTGGGTCATAGACTATGTTTATTTAACTTTAAAAGAGAGTGTTAAACTGTTTGCTAAGGTACCTCTATCAACTTATATTTCTTTCAAAACATTTAAATAGGTACAGCTGTGGTTTTCAATATTCAAGTTCCTAAAACAAGTTTAGATACATGAAAAGAGTCAAATTCATTTGACGATCTGATCCTTATTCACACCCTCTCTCCCCTTATACCACTGTATTTCCTCCTAGATTATTTAGAAGCTGGAATGAGAAGTGAGGCAAGCTTTATAGGGAGCTTTTAATAAAGACATTGTAAGCCACTCCTTCATACAGCAAGTATTTACAGACCATCTGCTATGTGCCCAGCACTGTGCTAGGCATTGGGCAGGGTATATAATGGTGGATGATGCCCCATCCATGCCTTCATAACAAAGAGTCTGGAAGGGAGATAGATGTATAAGTAGGCAATTATAACAGTGCAAAGATTGAGTAAGTATACATGCCAGTATACAGTAGGGGTACTTATTTATAGTCTTGAGGATTGGAGGACATTTCATAAGATAATTTAACCACTTATGGTAACTATAATATACAGGCATTAGTAGACATGGGTAGATATATGCATGGGTAGACATGCAGCATTATATCTAATAAATATCTGAATTGCTATATAGTGTCTATTGGAGTTTGTACTCAGCCTATCTCCCAGGGTTGTATATTATAAAACTTCTCACATATACAGAGAAGTTCAGCGAAGCAGTGTTTCCATTATCAACAGCAAGAAATCACTACTGTCGAGTTGGGAAAGACTAGTAACAGGGAACCAAATCTTCCAGATCATGCCAAAGCCATCTCTGAACCTGCTTTCTGGATGTTTCTCCTATCTCTTCGAGCAAGGTACCAAGGAAGCTGTAGAAGTGAGTTTCTTTTTTGATCCTGACATGAGCCTAACTTGAAGCAAGAGCTTAGGAAGAGGGCAGAGACATTTTTATTCCCTCCCAGTGTTGACACAAGGTAAAGCCCTCGTGGGCCAAATGTTTTTCATCTGCTTGAGTTGCAGGATGTCGTTCACATAAGTTTGCTAAATGATACAGTTTATTTCTAAATGATCCTCTCCTCAGAATAATAAGCATTTATTTCTAGGGTAGCGGCTCTTAGCCTGTTGTTTCTTTGCTGCATATTTGTTAACAAGTATATTTATTAAGAATGCAAGATCTTTCCTTTGCATAATTCATTTTCTGTAGCCACTCTTCATAATCAGGTCTTTGCAGTCTGTAATAAGCATCTTTATAGGAATGCATGACTATAAAAATGGGCTAAAATTCAATACACAGAAGCAGTGAGCTTCAGACCAGCTAGCAGGAAGATTTATTTTAGCAATATAGCTCTGTGGAGGCTGCTGCCTGGTACTTTTTATCTAGCTTACAACATTTTATCTCCCTATGTTGGTCAGAGTTAGTCCTAAGAGTAGGATTCATCTTTAGGAAACCGTAAGTGTCAATAAAGTACGCCGGTCTTGCAGAAGGCTCCCACCCCATGCATGAGGAGTATAGCACACCATCCCAGTAACATAACAGTTCCTTCAGGCTCTGCAGTTTACCTGCCCCTTCTGTCAATCTGTCTGTCTCCTCTCTCGTAGTAAGACTAGGAATCATAGTCCTTGCAGTGTTACCACAAAAGGAGGGAGGGATGGGTGTGTGGGGCACAGAGCTGAAAGCAGGGTCATTAAACTGCACTAATCTTTGAAATCCTCAGCAGTCTCCTTCTTCCTACTTGTCTAGAATGCTAACAGCCTGTTGTATGATGTCCCTTCACCAAATTCCCTCACCTCCAGTGGAGGATTACAGAATTTTGGGAGAAACATAACCCTTCCAGAGAAGAGATCTCCAGATACTGGCATTTATCTCTGACCCAAAGCCTTGTTTACTTCAGAGCTAAACATCATCCAGTTTAGCTCATAGGTGGACAAGTCATACCCACGTGTACCACACTTCGACTGATGGACAAGTTATAGTCGTGAACACTGAGCTTCTAATCAGCAGCTTTGGAATTGCCAGCCTTAAATGTGAGTGCTCAGCCAGGGATCACTATATATGAGGAGCTCATCTGACATTAAAATGAAAAACAAACAAATAAAACAAGGACCCATAAAAAACAGAGACAATGCAGAAATCTATATTTAATATCTTCAAAGCAATAAAAGATACTACACCTATAAAACAAACACAAGAGGCTATAAAAAAAAGAAGGGATTAGAAAGAGCCCTTAACATTAGAAATACGGTAGTGGAACACACAATTCAAAAGAAAGATTGGAGGATGAAGTTGAGGAACTCTCAGAAAATAGAACAAAAGGAGACAGAAAATGGAAGAAAAGGAAATTAGAAGACCAATCCAGAAAGTCTAACATCAAAGTAATAAGAGAGACGTAAAAATCAAAGATGAGGAAATTATAGGAGAAATAATCAAAGATTTTCCATACATGAAAGAACTTAAAAATACAAAAAAAGATCTTCCATTTTTCGCTTCTTGGGAGGCTGCTGAAGATGTGCTCAAGCAAAGTAGGGAGTAAACGAGGAAGACCAAGAAAAACGGGTGCCTGTTGAACACGAGAGATGGAAGAAAGGGAAGCCCTAGGGTGTTCTTGGGAGGAGGGGCCGACTATTCGATACAGTTAAACATCTGGAAACATTGGGAAACTATTAGAGAGACTTACATAGAAAAGAAGAAGCAATTATTAACGTTAGGAAAAATACTGTACAAGAGAGACAATGCAATCATAGAACCCTTCTTGACCCAGTACGCTATTTACATAGCTATAATAATAGAAAACAAACAGTGTGATATAACAACATCGGGAAGAAGAGTGGATGAGAAGCAAAGATGAGTGGGGATGATGATGCAGGAGAGTCAAAGTCTCAGCCTTCATAATAAGATCCATATATTATGTCTAAAATTGATGAATCAAGAAGGAGCAGTACAAGGATATTATTTAAAAATATGGAGTTACACATTAGAAGAAACCTATCAAAGAGTGAAAAGAAGTGGGATCTGACGAACGGGCTTAGGGAGATAGGGAATCTGGGGCAGGGGCTGCTGTGTTTACCAAAAGCCTTATAACCTACTTCATGTTTAAACTATGTGATATATTCCATTGATTTTGTTGTTGTTAGTGCTGTCATGTTGATTCCAACTCCTTGTGATCCTGTGTACAGCAGAGCAGAACTCTGCCTGGCCTTTTTGCACCATCCTCTCACCTTCCAGGGCTGTGTCAGGCATTGCTCTGCTGCTCTGCAGAGGGTTTTCATGGCCAATTTTTTGGAAGTGGGTGACCAGTTCCTTCTTCCTAGTCTGTCTTAGTTCGTCACCATGGGTGACACTGCTGGTATTTGAAATACCAGTGGCATAGCTTTCAGCATCACAGCAACATGCAGCTGCCACAGTATGATGACCAACAGATGGGAGGGTGTGTTTCCCTGGTCAGGAAACGAACCTGGGCTGCTGGGATAAGCAAGCTGAATCTTAACCAAGAGACCATCAGGGCTATTTCTACTGAGAGAAATAAAAATTAACTTTAAAAGTAATGTGATAAGGATTTCTTAATATAAATTGCTGTACATAACTCTAGTTTTTTCCTTAGGATTGATCATTAGAAATGGAACTACTGTGTCAAAGGATTTGATCACTTTTGAGGTGACATATATATTAATATATGTATCAGTTTTCTCCACTGCTCTTGGCAATACAGAGAGTGCCCATCTGCTCACAAATCCATCAATGTGAGTACCCCCATTAAAAAAGATTTTTATCTGTCTGATGAGCAAACTACTTTTAAATTAGTTTTAAAAATTAGTTTACGCTCAATATTTTATTTTATTTTGTTTATTTTAACTTTTGGTAGTGCCTTAGACAAACATAATAATACATCTATGATAAATGATTCATGTCTTACATAAGTACAAAGATTAAAAGAAGAAGGTAACCTTTCAACCCCTTTCTATTCTCCACTCCCCTGCCCAAGAGTGACCAGGCTTAAGTTTCAGTTAACTGAAATCAGGGTTACAGTTTATTTTCTTTACATATATAGATATACATAAAAATATATATATATATACTATATGTATACAAGTACATATACAACATATATACTAATATATAATATACACAAATATATATACATATATAAATATATATACGAATACTTATTTTTATATAAATGGAATCATACAACCCATGTTGTCTTGCAAATTGCTTCCTACACTTAAGAATATATCTTGGAGGGGCCAGCCCAGTGGCCAGAGCTTAAATTCACATGTTCTGCTTCTGTGGCCCAGGGTTTGCTGGTTTGGTTTTCTACACACAGCTTGTCAAGCCATGCTGTGGTAGGCGTCTCACAGACAAAGTAGAGGAAGATGGGCACGGATGTTAACTCAGGGCCAGTCTTCCTCAGCTAAAAAAAGAGGAGGATTGGCAGCAGACGTTAGCTCAGGGCTGATCTTCCTCAAAAAAAAAAAAAAAGGAATATATCTTGGAAATCTCCCCATGTCAAGTTTCTTAAACAATATTTTCTCTTACGCATTTTAAATACTGTGACATAGTTGATGCACGGAGGTGGATCACTACCTCAAATTTGGTCCTGATGACTTTACACAGGTATCAAGAGAGTATGAAAAGGCTTACTACTCACATAATGAGGTTGTCTGGGGAGAACAAGACAGTGTCCCAAGTTGGTCTGAAAATGGCTTAAGAAAGCAGAGAAAGGAGACTTTACGGTGGTTGGGGGGCTGTGGCCGGGGTAAGGTTTCCCATGACTTGGATTGTGGCTTGTGTGGTTTGAACACGTTGCTGGGGTGAAAAGAGGGAGCACCAAGCTTTCTTATTAGCTTGCCCAGATGTGAGGCAGCAAGGATGGGGGTGGAGGGGGTGGGGGGAGTGAGGTGGGGTGGGAGGTTGGAGGAGTGGTGGGCCTCGAAAGCTGTCAGCAGTCAAACATCAAAAATAGAGTCAGACTCTTTATTACACAGTGTTTGCTATTCCTTGAGAGCTTAGTTACACAGATCCTCTTTACTCTTGGAAAACAATCCTTATGATTTCACAAAAGTAGATAGAGCTCAGTGAAAGACTAAGGTAATGAATTTGTGTTTTTTGTTGGTTTAGTAGCTTCCCATGCATGGCAGCCGCACTCCTGATGGCAAATGAAGGGCAGTGACAAGCCACCATCAAGCCGGCACTCACAGCAGCATACAGCACCATTGAAGGTCTCCATCTGGAGAGGCTGATGCCCTCCTGCTCCTCTGGCTCTGGGCTCATTTTATTGCTCTGTGCAAACCAACCCACCTCGTTCCTGACCGTGCATGTTGCCAGGCTTATTGTGCCCAGATTTTTAATATGGCCCGTGTTGCTTCAGGCCTGTTTTCCATATGCCTCTGTAGGGCTTTCTCTGTCTGTTTTCTGGAAGTGAGTTATATTCTGCTTTGGTCCCAGGAGGAGGACTCATCTTTAGTCTCCCCCTCTCAGAGCTCTGTAGGCACAGAGATTAAAGGTGGAAGGAGGCCTCATATTTTCCCAATCTCAGAACCACAGGATTGACTATTGTCTACTCAGCAAGTGTGATGGGCTAAGGGAGAGTAACCAGAAGGCATGCTGACTGAGGTCTAATCATTGAATTTTGGGTAAATGCTTGAAAATGGCCTGTTGATAGTACATAATAGCCAGAACAATTATTCTCTCCCTTGCAAAGAATTCTAACTAATGTGGAAATGTAAAAGAAAAGGCTGAGTGGAGAACAGAAGATCTAAGGCATCAAGAGCTTGGCTCTCCCGGCAGCACTTAGGGCACTAGGAAGTGTTTAGGCCCAATTTGACATTTCAGATCAAGCAGATTAAAGCCCATGGTTTTTTCCACCTGGCATAATCCTAGCCCGTGGAAGCCACAGTTGATAATTATTTCCGTGAGCCTAGAGAGAGTTCCACAATAGAATCTCTTTTATCCTGGCAAACCGAGGGCGTGTTGTGGCCAGCATTTTCAAAGCTGGCAGACAAGGTTTGGCTTGCTGTGGGTGAAAATGTCTTCAGCATGACAAGTGCTGTTGTTCCCTTGTCCTCTACCACTTTCCAACCACCTTTGCATCACTAATCTCTCAAGTCCACTTGTGTTCTTTGCACTTCAGCAGGACATTGCACTTGGAAGAACTCATGGGCATGTGGGGGAAAGGAGGGAGAGTTTTTATGGCTGTACCTCTTTAGGATATATCAGCCAAAGGTCCACAATGGGTCCTGCTCAGTGAAACACTTTGGAAACTTGAGTTGCTGACAAACTGAAGGGTAAGGACACTCACTAATGACAACAAGGTAGGGTCACTCACGATGCAAGAAATTATAATCTAAGGCAAACCAACAGATGAATATTGGGCACCTGCTTTGCCCAGGATTCTGTGCCAGATATTAGGGGACACTCAAAGCCACGTTGATAAAATGGCAGATAATGTTCCAGGGGAAGGAGCTATAAGGCAGAGTTTCTGCTGTTGACTCACTGTTATCAAACCACAGGCACCAGCTTTGTTTCGTCATTCACAAGTGATGCACATTTGCCCAGTTGCTTTTCCTAGAGGTAAGTCTTTGGAGACAGCTACTAATCCAGTAATTATTACAGTTTCTTCTGGAGATGTAAAGTCACAAATACCATCAAATAAGGTAATGTATATAACTCACAGCACTATGCAAAGAACACAGTGGTCACTTAACTATCATCATCTACTTGAAGATACATGTCCTATCCCTTCTCATTCTTCCTTTTTACTTCTTCCTTTCCCACTCAAGTCTCTCCTGCACTCCCTTCCTCTCCATTTTCCTCTCATTGACTGATCCTGATATTATTGTTGGCTGTCTTCTACACAGATGCCCTCTCTCCTCCATTGGGTTGGAAGCTCTTGAGACTAGGACCCGTGTTTCTGGATTTTTCTCTCCACTCTCACTGACTAGCACAGTGCCTTGCTGGTGGATTGACTTAGACCAGAAAGTGATCTGTAAATATAAGATCTTATCTCAAAAAGGGGTTACCTCTCAATGGGAATTGCCTACCTCATTATGTTTTTGCCCAGTTTAAAGAAGGACAGAACACTAAGCCCAGAGCCCCTAAGTATCAGCATAATCATCTTGTCCAGCCCAGCATGTATAAGGTATGAAGGTGGAGGAAAAAGGAGAGGGACAGAGGTGTTGCTAGGCAGTAGCTGCAGCTCTTTTTCTGTATTTGATGGACTTCAGAACTGACCAAGGCCTTCTTGAGGAAGCTTTGTAGCCAAAGGATGGGAGGAAGATGGTTTATTTGGGAGCTTTCTTCCTGCTGCCTGGACTCAGAAGAAGATTTTCTAAAACCATTGACTTTCTGCCTAAGGGATTGACCACCTGCCAGTAATACATGCCCAGGGAAAACCTTAGGCAAGAGTGCTTAAGATAGATGCAGAAATTTTCTTCACTTTTCTGAGGAAGAAAGGAATAAAAAAGGAAAATGCTGCATGGAGATATAATTCTTTTCTCAAGAAGGTAATACAAGGTCATTGGTCATTATTCATGGATTCTATCATGTGGGTATCGGTTACCCAATCCGATGCTCTTTATAGAAATCTCTTCCCCTCCATTTCCCAACCTTTTATAAGCACTCACTTCTGCTCCTCTGAAGCTTCTGCCCCCTATCCAGACCTTCAGATTCCACATACCCAACATGGTTCCCCACCACGCTCAATATTTCCTTCCTCATCCCATTGTATCGGTTACCTCCATCAAATATTACCTGTCTCCTGTCCTATTTGTTCGGGTCCTGTTTGCTGACTTAAAATCCATGCAAAAAATTCCTTGTGTCATTTCATGGGGCAGCCTTTGCTGTATAATGTACTACTTCCATTTTAACAAGATTCTCCTAGGAACCCAACAGTCTAAATCCAAAGAAGAACATCTAATGGTGAGGTTTTCAGGCACAAAGCTAGACAAGTGAGGATAGTCTATCCTGGTGGGGAGGGACAAAGCTTGAGCCTTTGGTATTCCATTTCTCAGGTAGGAGCAAAGCTTTGGGTTTTACTTGTAGTGCTCAGCTACCATTACCGAGATGTGCTGTAATACATGTCAAAAACTATTTCCTGGCTTGGGCATCAGGAAACCTGAGTTCCAGTTCCCGTCTACTGCTATATAGCTGTGATATTAGAAATGTCTGGGTCTGAGTTTCTTATCGGTAAAATGAATGTGGAGGTTAGGTAATCTGCAAAGTTCCTTTCAGCTGTGATTCTACGACTTTCTGATACAGGGCTCCATAGAACTCGATTTAAATGTGGCAGTAGGAAACAATCAAATGGTACTTAGAGAGGAAGGTTGAGTGGATTTACAATGCCTTTGTAAATCTAGTAGTTTTGTCAGTTCTGTGTAAAAGGCAGCTATGGAGGCAGTCCTTTAGTAAGCACATCTAATTTGTATGGAACTTCCATTGCTGAAGTACAAAAACTCAGTGCTAACGCTTTCAATTAAGTTAAATGACTTCACGTTCTGTTAAGTTCAGGCTGGCCAGGAATTTCATGACTTTTCTCTGACTTCATTACAATAATGCTTAGCACTAGGTTCACATGGGTGATGTCTACTCGACAGTATTTTCATAATTGTACAGCTATCATCAAATTATGTTGATTCATGGCTGGATGAAAAATGACAGTGAATAGCATAATTGTGAAATTTCACAAGACACTGACATTTGTGTTTAAAGCACAGAAAAATTCAGCAAGTATGACTACTACAATGGAAGTGCAATTGTGAAGACTTCATGGAAAAGTTCACGGATTCAAATGTAATTAAACTTGAATTAAACATGATGAGCTACAGGCCTAATTCTAGCACTGCTGAAGCTACATTAGGGAAATCCACTTCAGGAATATGACCAGCTTTTTTTTAAACATATGTCAGATGCCTAACATATGGTCTCCTAAGGCCTCCAGCATACCTTGGGTGATCTAGGGCAGTCAACGTATGCTTGGCGCTGTTGAAGGTCTAGCTTATTGAGCCAAGAAGCAAAGGAACATAATGACAAATCAACGCATGCTTGTCAGAATCTCCCCTCTCCTTTAGAATAAATATTATAAACTCAAAGAACAATTTGAGCCATAGTGCTGTGTTTTGACTTTTTATGCTGGTGCAATAAACAATAAATCATGAATGTAGGCTAATGCCTACTTACAATTAATTTAAGGGGATGATAACAAAGTGAAGAGGTAAATTTCATAAGCCACAACCACAAACAAAATCAATTGTTTGACAGCTCTATACCTTGCATAGGTTGAAGGACACACGTTACATGGAAAACAGCTTCTTGTTATACTATCTCTCAGCTCCCAACCTCCCTTGCACTCCCATCCTCCAACACCTTTGCACTCTTCCCTCAACCTCAAAGAGAAAGAATAACAAGTTAGGAGTCTGAAAGGCGGAAGTGCAGGCTCAAATCTTCCATTCACTGCTGTTGAGGGGGTTGATCTGCTTCTTTTGGTGTCGGTTTCCCTGCATGTAAAATTAGAATAATTATATTACCTTTCCTAATCACAGGTCTCCTAAGTGAATGTGATCTTGTGATAAACGCAAAAGTCCTTCATCTGTATCTAGCTATACCAATATCACCTAAACAGAAAACACACTTGGCTGGCTCTGTTCTCTGCTCATATCTTCAATGGACGATGGGAGATGATCAAAATCGTGATAATAACTACATCAACGATGACCATTTATTGTATTTCCTCTGTGCCAGACACTATATTAAATATTTTATATTTGCTTTATATGTTTTTACAGAGAATTTAATTGTATGGCATCATCCTTTCTGAATCCTAGAACAGTAAAGAGTAAGAAGAATAAAAATGTTTAAAATGTAGTAGCTAGTTTCTTTTTTTAAAAATTATGTAGTTTTCTGGCCATAATTACTGAAGTAAAATATGTTTCTCCATTATCCCAGTGGTTTGTGGTCTTCGTGTTGAAAGAGTTGTGGCTGGATCCTGCCCCAGTGAAGGACTGTGGGAACATAAAGTATTTTGCCATTACATCTCATAGGTATACAAAGGAAGTTTCCTCCATTCAGTGCTTTATTGTTTTTCCCCAGTTCCAGGTATACCAGAGCGACCCCTTTCAATATGAAAGAGATAAGTCTGGAACTTGAGAAGCTCACTGCCCTCAAATAGTGGAGGAGATGAATAACATAAGCAGCTTGTAGGCCTGATTTGGATAAATAACAATGACAGATCATTAATGGAAGTTCAGGCATATCTTGGAGGTTGACGTGAAAGAGCACAGAGATGTCCTTTTGCAGCACAAATTTCAGTGCCTCTGACAGAGACAGGGTCTGCTACCTGTGACCCTCCAAGACGACTGTATTTTCATGTAAAATCTTCCTTAAGGTTATAAGGATTAGAAGCCTCTTTCGGCAAGCTTGTGTAATATAGGTGGTGGGAGAAGGGACTCTGTTGATCAGCATCTTCATTGTTATCATTTGACCATCTTCTGATCATCAATTACCCAGAAAATGCCAGTCAGAACTTGATTTCCCACTCTGTGCAATGCAGTCTTTATCCTATATGTGTCTTTGCTCAAAGATTTCAAACAAGTGAAAAAGCAAAGAAGAACATGCAAATGAGTCATTCCTAACAGAAACCAAAGTAAGAAACAAAGAAAGAAGTCTTCTAGTTAATGTGCTTTTTATCCCAAGTTGCTCTGCCTATCCAGAGATGGGTTGCAAAAACCAGGAATGCAGTCTTTGAACCATTGAGGGTCCTAACTGGCATTATATTAGCAATTCCTTCCCCCTTAGCCTGGAATCTGAAGCCTCCTGTGCCCTTACTTAGTTCTCTGTGCACCTGTGTAACACTGGGATGCAAATCATCAAAACCTCTGCTAAGTATCTCAGTTATTTATTTATTTATTGAACATTTATTGAATTCTTACTAGGATATTATCTAATTTTTCTGAGCGCTCTATTTGTATGAGACACTCTTCTAAATATTTTATATGTATTACCTCATGTATTTGTACCTCACAAAAACATTATGCAGTAGGTATTATTAATATCCAAATATCATACTTATTATTAGGGGAAGTAATTATGTTCTCCAGGTTTTAAATCATTTGTTTGCATGTTAGAAGATTTTGTTATTTTCCCTGTAGTATGTCTTCTAAGGAACAAAGGCAAGGAACTCTAGAAGATGTATTTAAAGGGAAGCAGAGTAGAGACAATGAGATAAATTAGGAGTCCAGTACTATATTTCAGGAAAGTAATGATGACAGCCTAACCATAACAGTGAGAGTGGCGATAGACATGAATAGAGCTGTTAAGGAGTATTTGAGAGGGAGAATCAATAGCATCTGTTGACCAATTGGGTGTGAAGGGCAAAGGATAGGGAAGAATCTAGAAGGATTCTAGGCTTCTGGTTTGGGTGGCTAGGGGTGAACTGAGAAGCTATCAGGGACAAGATGTATCAAAGAAAGCATTTTTGTGAGGAAGCACATTCATTCAATTTGAGATGTGATGAGTTAGAAATAGTTCTGGGATGTCCCACTAGAAACTTTTAGTAAGCTCTTGGACAAAGTAGTCTGGAACTAGGGAGCTCAGGGTTGCTATTTGAAAGTGCTCTGTATATATATAAGTGGTCGGTGATGGCTAGTGTGGGTGAGATTTTATAAGTAATACGTCATTATGAGAAGGGAAGGGAGCAGAAGAAGAGAAGTTAGCAAAAGAGATCATGAAAGAATGGAGAGAGGAGGGATTGGTGTCACAGAAGCCAAGAGAAGAGAAAGTGGCCAACACTGTTAAGTGCAGTGAGTAAAATAAAGGCAGAAAAGTATCTGTCGGGCTGTTGTTGATTTGGTAAGAGCTGTTTCAGTTGTGCCAGGTGAATAGGAGGTGACAAAGTAGAAATCTTTGAGTATAAAAGAGCCTTTTAAGTCACCCGTGAAAGTGGAGAAAGAAAAGAATTAAAGGGATGACAATTCTTTTGAATAGGAGAGACTTATTGGCTAAGAGGAAGTAGCAAAGGAGAAGTTGAAGACAGAAGAAAGGAAGGGAGGACATAACTGATGGAGCAAGCTCTTTGAGGACTCGGACACGATGTGACCCTGAGTGCAGGTGGAGGGCTTAGCTTTAAGCAGCAGAAGCGCCACCTCTTCTCTGAGGTAGATCTAGACACCTTTTCAGGTCAAACGGTGGGAGCAGGAGGTTGAGATAGTTCTATCTCTGTGACTTTTATTTTCTTCATAAAATAGAAAGCGCAGTTGGCTGAAAGTCAAGGTGGGAATGGGATTTGATGGGAGTGGAGACAGTTCAAAAGAGCTCAGTCAGATGTTAACTTTTTTTTTTTTTTTTGAGGAAGATTAGCCCTGAGCTAACATCTGCTGCCAATCCTCCTCTTTTTGCTGAGGAAGACTGGCCCTGAGCTAACATCTGTGCCCATCTTCCTCTACTTTATATGTGGGACGCTTACCACAGCATGGCTTGCCAAGCAGTGCCATGTCCGCACCCGGGATCTGAACCAGGGACCTCTGGGCGCCGAAGCAGAACATGTGCACTTAACTGCTGCGCCCACCAGCTGGCCCCCAGATGTTAACATTTTTGAATGGGATCTTGAGAAAGGTGGTTGGGTACACCAGGAACTCAGATGAGGGGGAGGTCATTAATTAGCAATCATGCCATTTTGCAGTTAGGAGAAATTTTTTGTGAGGTATTTGATCCCCAGACCAGGTATATGAATGAAAATGCAGGTATTTGAAATAGGTAGGGGATTTTCCCAGCAGGTTCATCAGAGGGACAAAGATTCAAGGACAGGTAAGTGGGATAAGGGAGGGGGAGAGCTTGCCTGGTCAACTTTCTATCCTCTCTGCTTCTTGATTCTTCTTCTCCCCCAATTCACAAACCACTTGCTTGCCCATGGACCTTGATTCTACTGGCATAGTTCACACATCCCTTTTTTTAGCCTTGGATCCTGCTTCTAGCATCTTTCACAGTTCTTGCCTCAGGCACCACCTGATGCCCAGAACTTCTGCCATCTGGAAATCCCTCATGATGCTCAGCCAGGCCCCTGGGATCAGATCCCTGCATATTGACTCCATTCCAGAGCGGGCAATCATTCACTGCATACCCTGTGCCCAGTGTTTGGCCTCTTGGCTCCTTGCTGGAGGTGGTATACCTCCTCTCCAGGAGGGTCAGTCTCCTTCCATTCAGGTTCCACATTGTCAGGATGTGATATTTTTGTGGGAGCTAGAAAAGAAAGGGTCAGAAAGCATTACCTTATTTTTATCTCACTAAATATGTCCTGTGGAAATGGCAGAAAGAAGAAAAATCACTGCGAAGCATTTAGTCTCCTGCTCTTTGAGATTGAAAGGATGATAGCATATTATCAGGTAATACAGAGTGGCTGATAAATGGTCATATATTCAAATATTGGTCATATATTCCAATTTTCTGGAATAACTCCAAGAAATTAGCCCATCCCTTCTCTACATCTTTACCATGCTTTACTGGACCTGAGAGGGTCAAAGCCAGAGCTAGCCTTGTATTTTATGGATGTCAACAGGCTGCTGGCTCTCTGCCTGGAGTGTCCTCCTGCTCTCTGCTTTGTATGCAGGTCATATCCCAGAGCCATTCTGTGAAGCTGCTGCAGGGTTTCCATCTGTCTTGAGCTCAGCAGAACTTCAGGGATCGCAATAGGAGATGCACGTGCACTGACAGGATTTTTATTCCACCCGATGTTGATGGTTGATAAAGAAGACAAAAGAGAAAATTTCACGTATTCAGGCTATTCTTTTTCTGTTCAATATTCATTCAATAAATAATCATTGATGGCCTACTAAGTGCCAGGCACTTACTCTCCCTGGTGCTAAGGATACTATAGAGAACACAAATAGACATAAATCTTTATAGTCCAGTGGGGCAGAAAGACAGTAACTAAATAATTTTTGAGATAAATGTTGAATTTTAACTATAATCAGTGCTATAAAGAAAAAGTCCATTGTACTTTGAGAATATATGAGAGGTACCCTGCCTTATTATGTGGGGGTTAGAAAGGATTTCTTAGAGGAAGTGACATTCGAGTAGAGATATGAATGATGGTTAGGAATTAACCAGATGTAGCAAAGGCGGAAGGAAACATTCCAGGAACTGAAGGATGGTTGTGGGCTTGAGTTCAGAGAGTGAGGTGAAGTGTGGGCCAAGACAAGTCTCCAAAAGGGAACAGTCCAGCATGGTCTTTCATCCACAAGGAAATGGGAAGCATTTAACATTCTTTAAACTAAGGAATAATATGATTAAATTTATATTTGTGAAAGAGCATTCACTTCGGGTGCGGTACAGAGGATGGATTCAAGGTGGGAAAATGGATAATGGGAGAACAGTTAAGGGGCCTCTGCAGTGGTCCAGCTAATCGATGATAGTAGGCTGGATTAGGTTGTGCCAGTAGAGGCTAAAATGTGTAGATGAATTCATGCCACGTTTTCGAGACAGAACTAATAGGACTTACAGATAGATTAATGTCCCTCAGGGCAGACAGAAAGTGGGGAATGATGGACAATTTCCACGCTCTGGCTTGGGTGACTGTGTGGATGGTGGTGACAGTTAGTGTTCCATCAGAAGACTAGGGGAGAAGAAACTTTGGTTAAATCCTAAAATTAATACGATACAATCATGTGGATTTTTTCCCATTTCATGTAAAATTCACAACTCAAATTATTATTAATTTTTTAAAACTTGGAAACAAGTTATTCATGAAAAGTATACTTGCAGTTCATTTGACACTGTCATTGGAAATACTTGTAGTCAAAGATAGAACAGGTGCATTTGCAATAAGAGACATAATATTTATACAGAAATATGTAGAACAAAAACCCAAAAGGAAGTGGGAATTTAAGGCTCCCGATAATGGAGGGATGTGTGTGTGTGTATTTTTTGGTTGTATGTAGGAGTATATGTGGGCAGATTATAGTCAGTTGATGAGCTTATTCCCTTAGCTACCACATCCATAAATTTGCTACAGTCTTCCCCCACCTTTGTGTGTCATGAGTATAGTAGACCTTATCCTCCTGTGTAATGATAAATTGAGAGAGATTTTCTCCTCATTGGTTTTATGGATATTTCTTCTCCCTAAAATCTAGAATAATGTTTTTTCTTTAAGTTACTGTAAATAACCATTCAACTTCAATACTAAGTATTCCAGTTCTTCTTTTTTTCCCGTAGTTCATTGCTATTGCTATTTTGTGTTAGATGGGGCACTGGGTCCAATTATAGCTTTGCATTTAATTACAAACTTTGCATATGTGTGCATTAATTACAAGACTTTATTGCTTTGTATTTCATGGCTGGAGGTTGTGAACTATAGCAATCCAATATACCACTTAAGGGGATAATACAAATTTAGAATAATAAAAAGAAATTTATAATGATTATCTCAGGCATTCAAAGTATTGTATAGAAAAATAATAAAGCGTAAATACAATATACACAAGAGTCAAGCCCATTCTCCTTCTTTAATTAAGAGGTTTAATCTTGTAAAGAAGGCATTTAAAGATCTGGCACAATATATATTTGACGTTCATTTAGGTTAAGACTCTAAAAGTAGGGCCTTAAAAGTGTGTTTACATGTGCCTGCCCTCTAGAAGAAAAGAGATCATGATATTAAAACCCGATGCTCTATGGTCATTTGCATATGGATAAAGTGGTCCATGACTATGAGGAAGGACACAAGTTGCTTGAAGAAGCCTTAAGAATCAAGAATCCTATTGCTACAAATGAATGAACCTAAGTAACTTTGGAAAACAGTATTTTGGCTGAATACTGTAACACCAAAGACAAAAATAACCATACACAAATGCTGTAATCTAATTAGTAAATGTCTTTCCCACGGAAGAATGGGTTAGAAATTCTGAAACACTTTATATATATACTAGAGTTGAACAAATGAGATCATATATTCACTTACTTAAAAAAATAATAAAGTAGATAATCAGCCAGATTTCTCACTATTGGAGAAAGACATGAGAAATAAGGAAAAGGAGAAGGCTAAAATGAAACCTGTGATGTTGGCCTGGAATCAGGGATATCAGTATAAACTCATGGACTTTGATATATACACAGATAGATACAACAATATAGATGTGTGTATGCACGGCTTAGTATTTAGTATACACACAGGTATTTCCTACTTCTGTCTTCTGAGAGAGCCCAGAAACAATGACACCACAACAGAAATGAAGACAACTGGTATCCAGATCTTGGTTTCTAAACACCATTCTTCAAAAAAAGAAACCAGGGCTTCATAAGGAAGTGATTTTTTCCTGGGGTGGGGCAGGGGAAACACAAGATTAACCTGCATCATCTTGTGGTATAAGGAAGTGCTCAAAAAAGGGAGGGCGCTTGCTGTGAGGACACAGAGTCAACCTGAAGGAACTCTTAATAGCCAAGGCTGGAATAATTTGAGCAAGAGAATAAATAATGAAAATATTGGATTATAATTAAGATTTCCTCAGAGAGTGCCTACAAAGGGTCAGGCTTATTTGAGAGGAGCTGGCCCTAGAGACCATGAGGAATTCCAAGAAGGAGCCTGGGGACCCAGGGGAGGACATTGGGCAGAAGTTAGCTTTGGTTCTGTTGGGAAGGGAAGTAGTGCCCTGAAGGAGCAGAACCTGGGGAGGACAGTGAAGGCAGCAGCGAAGTGGGCTAGGAGGCTCGAGCTCTGAGGGGAGCCCAGCATCATTTAGGCAGAATAGGTTCAAACGGGAAGAAGACTCTGGAGCATGGGTTAGGTTGGTCATAATGGCTATAGCAGGATTGTTCCACTCTCAAGATTTGGGATGAACAGACCAAATGGTCTCCTTGTTTTCTTCCAAAGGATAAAGAAAGGTCTTTTGGAAGGAGAGTGGGAAGGAGTTTCCAGGACTGGCATAAATGGGGTGCCTGATCTGTATCTCTTTGCAGTGAATATATTGGCTCCTTTCTGAGGGAGAGGCCTCTGGAAGGAGACCTGAGAGACCTGGCATTCCCTTACCATGGGGCTCTCAAGGACTCTGAGAGCAGAACATGATGAGGAATATTATGAATTATGCTTCAGGAATATGATATTAATTATGAGGAATATGGTTACCTCGTGCTGCTTTTCTCCATGTTCTGCTTAGGCTCCCCCAGCTGGGGTAGTTTGAATAGTCAGTCATCAGCCTAATAGCTTTCCTTAGTTCCTTTTATACCTTCAACTAATTGCTTTAGATTATCTTGATTACTTCCAAGATAAATCCTCTTTTATTACTATATAAACTTTAAGTAAATTGCATCCTCAGCATTATAAGGGTAAATTATATGAAATATTACAAATATAAGACTAGCAAAGGATTAAATAGAGCCACTGGACTTGATAGCATCAGTAACTTTTCCTTCTACTTCAAATGATGACAGGATGAATGGCTCTGTGAAGAGAAGTTTCTACAAAGCTGGTCCTTGGACTAAGACTCCATGAAATCTTAGAAAGTAAACCTCTCTAAGATTCGATATGACCAAGTCTCTGTCTTCTCAAAGTTATCCCAGGTCAATACTGGCGATGGTGGGGGTGAGGAAATGGGGTTAAGAGTGAGGATTCTGGTTGCCTATCTAGTACTCACTCCTTAACTCTGCTCTTAACACAAACTCAGTTTTGTTCAGTAACCTGCCGTCCCCACTGCAACCATATGGAGAAGTGTATCTTACCTCTAGCTCCAAAGGCCTGATTGGTTTAAGGGGTATCACTTGTTCATTTATTTTAAAAATATTGAGAGAACTCTCCTATGTGCTAGGCATTGTTTTAGGTAAATAAAAACCTTCCAAATCCCTAACACAATGATGTTGACATTATGGTGTGTATAGAAAGAAAATGTACAAATAACAGGGCAAAACATATGGTGACAAAAGCTAAGGAGGAAAACAAGGCCTTGGCAGGGCCAGAAGGGAAGGCCGGAAGACAGGATTGGGGACCGTTGCTATTTTAAAAGGGTGATCGAGGAAGGGCTTCATAAAGTGACATGTTCTCCTTCCCTTGTCTTGCTTTAAAATTAGGTCAATTCTGCCAATAAAATCAGAGAGGAAGTCTACTGGAGAACTTGTAGGAAAACGTTTCCTCACAACAAAGACAGACGTAGGAAGAGAGAATTTCTCTTCTTCCTCTGGATGTTGTTATAATTGGATGTGATGCCAGAAAGAGCTGCAGATGCCTTGCTACCAGCTTGATGACACCAAGGATGGCAGGGTGGAGAGAGAGAGAACAAAATTTGGACCTTGATTGTTTTTCTGAGCCACAGAATCAACTAACCTTGAAGTCTGATCTGTGTCTGTGCTTCTTGTAATGTGAAATAGTAATTTTTCATATCGTGTATGCCAGTTTAAAGCAAGGCTTCTTCTACTTCTAAGATACAGCTGAAGCCATCCTAACTGATGTAGAACAGGTCCTAGTAGCTTTGATAGATCGCAATAAACCAGTTTCCAAAATTCTAAGTAGATGGGGTAGGAACTTAAGGCATTGGTTATAACACTGGCATTTTTCCTGTACACAATCTTAGACGTAAACTTAGCAACTTCTTGAAGCTTGAAGCAGTTAGGATAGAAAAACAGATACCTGTTAGAGTTTATTTGCCCAAGACAATGACATAAGAGATTTCAGACACCATTCTTGAAAACCTCATATTCAGGGAATCATGGTCCACATATGCTAATTTACAACTAAGCGTGGAGAAGAGCTGTGTAGGTGGAGGGGTACACAGACGTGGGTGAAGACAGCCCCATAATAAGTAAGAGCAGCGATTCCAGATGATGTGGAAGCACTGGAGTGGCTGTGATGGTGCTTATGGTGGGGAGTTGGCCACATTGAGAGCTTGCAGTTAACCCTTAGAAAACTCTCATTGTAACCTGACAGCTGCTAAGAACTACAGTCTCTGATTTCCTTGCCGCAAGTTGCTGACTGTCGTAGGCAGAATAACGGACCCCCCTTGAGCCAAGATGTCCACATCCTAGTCCGTGGAACCTGTGAATATGCTATGCTATATGGCAAAAGAAGTTCGCAGACATGATAAAGGTTATGGACGTTGACATGGGGAGATTATCCTGGATTATCAGGGTGAGCCCAATTTAATCACCTCAACATTTAAAAGCAGGAAACTTTTCCTGACTGGTGTCAGAGAAATGTGATGAAGATGTAGGAGAGAACCTAAGTATGAGAGGGACTCCACCCACGTTTGCTAGCTTTGGAGCTGCAGGAAGGAAACCACGAGCTAAGACATGAGAGTGGCCCCTAGAAGCTGGGAATGACCCTTAGCAGACAGCTGGCAAGGAAATGGATGCCATTTCTATAGCAGCAAGGAACTGAATTCTGCCAACAGTCTGAACGAGCAAGGAAACAGATTTTCCCCTAGAGGCACCAGTAAACGAACACAGCTCTGCTGACACCTGGATGTTAACCTGGTGACCCATGTCCACCTTCTAACCTACAGAACTGTGAGATAATAACTGTGTATTTTTGTAAGCTACGTTGGTGGTGATTTGTTATCATAGTGGTAGAAAATGAATACACCCACCTAGTAGAGAGTGGTGTCCTGAGTGGATGAAGTGCTGGATGGAACTACTGGAAGGTGTGGAGGGGGTCGGCAAGGCTTGAAAAGCGGAGCGCAGCCTCAAAGTGGCCCAAATAAGCAGAAGGCAAAGGGGTCAGTCTGAGTGTTGTGGTGAAGAAGACGTGCAAAGTGGTTAGGAGGCATAGCAGTTGTCTATTCCATGTAACAAACTACCCCAAAACTTGCTGGCTTAAAACAACAACAGTTTTCTGGGGGTCAACAATTTGGACTGGTCTCAGCTCTTTGGTTCTTCTGCTGAGCTCACTTGGGCTCTCTCACGCATTTGTGGTCAGCTGCCAGTCAGCTTGGCAGCTGCTACTGGGGTTTGACATGCCAGCCGGGCAGATGAGATGACTGGCCATGTGTTTCTTACCATCCAGAAGATTAGCACAGACTTGTTCACAAGGTTGCTGGCAGGGGTCTCAAGGGCAGCACAACACACTTTTCAAGACACTGCTTGTGTCATATTTGCTACTGCCCTGTTGGCCAAAGCAAGTCACATGTTTGGCCCAGAGGCAGTGTATTCATTTTCTAAGACTGCCATAACAAAATATCACAGACTGCGTGGTTTAAACTACAGAAATTTGTTTTCTCAGAGTTCTGGAGGCTGGAAATTCAAGATCAAGGTGTTGGCCAGCTTGGTTCCTTCTGAGGCTCCTGTCCTTGGCTCGCAGATGGCCTCCCTCTTGCTGCCTTTTCACATGGTCTTTTCTCTGTCTGTGCATCTCTGGTGTCTCTCCTTCTTATGAGGACACCAGTCACAATGGATTAGGGCTCCACCCTAATGGTCTTATTTTAATGTAATCACCTCTTTAACGAAGTAATCTCCAAATATGGTTACATGATGCGGTACTGGGGGTGGGGACTTCAACATATGAATTTTAGAGGTACACAATTCAGCCGATAACAGTCAATATGGGGGGAGATGACCTAAAGGCATGATAATGGAAGTCATAAACAAATTAGGGGGGCCATTACCCTAACATTCTACTACCGAAGGTTATCAAAATGTGGGAAAGGAACTGAAAATTCAGTATTTCCCAAGGTTGACTTTGTTGAAGATACAGTGTCTTAGAGAAAGGGTCAGTAAACTGTGGCTGTGGGCTAAATCTGGCCCCCAAAATACTTTTGTCAATAAAGTTTTATTGGAACACAGCCATGCCCACTTACTTGTATATTATCTCTGGCTGGCTTCCTGCTACAAAGGCAGAGTTAGGTAGTTGCGACAGAGCCTACACGGCCTCCAAACTTTTAACCTATTCACTATCTGGACTTTTACAGAAACAGTGTGCCGACCCTAGTTTAGAGAATTACATGAAAGTCATGAATCAAGTGGAGAAAATATAAAATAACCAGACAACCTGCAGCGGGACACATACAGTCCAAGGGTGGGAAGGAAGGTGGCAGGCACAATTTCTCTTGCTTATTTCTGATAAACAAATTACCAAATAAACAGATAAACAACAGTTCTGGAATTGTTACAAGGATTGGTCCTAATGTGCGGCTAAGAAGTTGGCTGAAACTCTTTCTTGGAGTGCTGTTTTACACAGCCTTGGCCACCCACCCATCTGCCGCCCGTACATCTCAGTCCTTTCAAGTATTATCTAGAGATATCCAATTGTCGTACGCAGAGAACAAAGTGAGAGACTCAGCTTTGATAGGGATTTCCCCTCCTATGATATTTCATACTAAGCCTCATTCACACCCAATGCGAAGGCAGTGCTGCTTTTAAAACCCATTTCACAATTTAAAACCAATTCTGTTAAGCATGACTTCAGCTGTCACTTCTCGTTATTTTTGGAGAAGCTTGATGCTCATAGGTTTGAAACATCCCATCCATTTGTTCAATAGGCTTCTGATAACTATCCCTGCCCATTGGGTATGAAGTCGACACCAATTATGCAGCTGACTGCCTTAACGATAGAGTATTTTAGAGCAGGCCACGGTGGCTTGTAGATGTTACCGTGTCTGGATGCCTGGCACTTAAAGACCTTCAAAATCGGTGCGATTTTACTATTGCTGCAGGTGAAGAGTGCAGGGAGAATTTGGGAATGAGTGAAAGTTGATAGTAGGCTGAGGGCTGTCTGCACTGCAGACTTGGTCTGTAACCCCGTTGGAATCAAGAGAAGCAGGCTTTCAAACTCTTGCTACATAAGCCTTGTTATCGCTGAAATAGACCACTTGAGATGGAAGTTCAGACGGATTTGCTGCTGATGACAGCTCACCAGGACCCAGCTCTCCATTCAGGTACATTGATATGCATATTCACTCTACTGGAAAAAAATCGTCTCCTCTTCTACCCTGGGACACTGCTTCTGTAGGCTCCGAATCTGCTATTTTATACCCACCTGCTGGTACAATATAAGCAGCCGCAATAGGCATCAAGCTATGAAAAGCTCCGAGGAGCACTATTGCAGTGCGAATTGCTTCCTCGCTCTGTGCTGTTTGGTGATTGCAAGATGGATTGCCAGATTAGCACAGGCACACAGTGTTTGTGTAAGGAAGAGGGAGGGTGATTTTTTCCTGCTTCTCCTACCAGCTATTTCTTACCAGTCCCTTTGCTTCCTATAAAAAGTGAGGTATTTGTTAATGTCATTTCCTAGTGGAAATTCAAAGGGCAAAACCACTGACTCAAGCCCAAAGTGAAACTACTGTGTTTCTTTCCGCCCTCAAACTGCCAGATAAGAGCCTCTGACGCTACTGGCCAATGGGGCCACTGGCCTATGCAACTTCTGGTTTGTGGAAGCTTCCAGCACAGCATTTTGCTGTCCTTTGATGTTCGATAGCATGAACTAAGTAAATAAACATAGCCACATGTCCTGAATGCAGAAAGTTGTTTTCAAAACACAAACACAAGTTGACAAAACAGGTAGAACTCTAGGCAGCCTGGAGGCGTGGCGGCTGCCTCATTCTTCGGGAGCCGCTGCAGCCTGTGTGGGTAATCTATGTTAACATTTTGTCTTCAAGACTTTGACCTCACTTTGATTCAAACATTCTAGAAAAGGATTCATTTCTTCTCCCTTTCAAAGCTGTTTATCTGGCTTGGAAAATAGCTGCTTTAAACAGAAGCCTTTACACTTGTCTGGGTAAATTCTGTTCCAATTTTTGTTTTGGCCACAAGTCAAAGATAACAGCTGTGCGCTTGTGGGTTCACTGAACTCTACGTGCTTGTTGGCTGCATCACCAACCAGAGGGAATAACCAATAATTAGAACATTTCGGGTCATCTTGGGAAGAACAGAGTTTTCTCATGTTTGGAAAGGTGATGTGACCTCCCTCTGATTTTCCCAAATGTGGATCTGTCAGTGACTGTGTGTGGAGCTGAATACAAGAGCCTGGACTCATGGCCGTTGTGTCTTCCCTTTCACAAAATATCACCTGATAAATGGAGGCTGAAAACTATATTTAATGTTTTTCAGCTTAACTCTGGCTCTGCAGCAGGCCTGAGCGGTGACAACACGCAAAAGTACTCGTGTATTCCTAGCACATCAGCATTTCTGATCATAATGATTTGTGACTCAGACCTTGAAAGCTGTGGGGTTTCTTCTTAGTTGAATCAATACAAGTTTACATAAATATATGATTCTGTTTTCCTTTTGTTCTTGCTTCAGCATTCATGTTTACTTGCTGGCAACAACAGAATGTGGGAGGGTAGAGGAAAAGAGAAATGAAGCAAATAAAGAGACGATTCAGAAGAAATTACTTGGGTGGGTCCTAGTTTCTTTCCTGATTATGACTTTTTTGTTTGTTTCCTTTATGAAAGGTAATGTGTTGGAATTTTCATTTGGAAAGATAAAATTTATCCTATATATTTAAAGAATGCAACCATTCATATATTACATTTGATTATAAACTAAAGGCATTCCTATAAAGTATAAAGAATATAACCGTCCCTATGTTATATTTGGTTATAAACTAGTCATTGCTACACAAACTGCTTGTGTATCAGGATATTTGGTGTGCTAGAGCTTTTCATATCAGTAATAGGCATCCTAAAGCATTAATCCAACAGTGAAGTAGAGGCTGGTTTGCTACTGATGCAAGGAGCCAGTGAGCATTCCTTCTGCGTTCAAAATCTCCCTGAGTCAAGGAGACAAGGTTGGCAAGAGATATGGTGATTATTTTTCGCTTGATTTTATGCCATGAGTGGGAGAACCTTTCACTTCCACTTGAATAACCATAAGGACGAGGCAGAGGTCACCTTTTCAAAGATTCATCTATAGGATTGTCCCTGTCACGAGTAAGAACCCATCACGGATGCCCCCTTTCACTCTGTGGTGGAGTGCCCTGGGCACACGAAGGCTGCAGCTTTCTGTGTGTGTGCTGTTTGTGAAATGCACAGTGCCCAGCTGAGGTAATAGGTGGGGTCTAAAATTCAGGACCCTCCCCCCCCACCCCCGCTTCTGCTCAACAAACTCTGGGCCCACGGGGCTGCAAGCCCTTAGCCTTGGCATGGGGATGTGTCTACATTTTTCCATGTTGGCTAGTGGTAGCTCTGAGCATGTTTGTGCTTCTTGGCGTCAGTTTGAACCCAAGACCCTCTACTTTAATTATCCCTGACTTCCCGAGTCTTAAATCCCATCTCATTAAGAAAGTAAATGAATGATTGTTATTGTTGGTTAATACAGATACAGTTTCTATCTCTGGGTTCATTTAGGTAAAGTCCGGCCACAGATAGATATGTGTATGGAATATCCACATATTTCCCATTTATTTCTCTAAGAATACTTTCAATGACATTTTATACTCAAGGGAAAAATTAGAACTAATTTGAAAGACTATATGCGTATATTATATTCACTCTATTAACCAGCTTGGGATTACTGGGATAGATTCTTGAAGTGTAACCTAGATCAGGACTGATATTACTGGTTGGTAACAGGGAATCCTGCCTAAAAAGCCACTATAGGAAAATATCAGTAGCATATCCTGATACCTAAAGTTATATCTTCAGAGCACAATGCATACCACCCAGCAGTTTACAGTCTTTGTGTCCCTGAGTGCTGTTTCCTAAACTGGTCTTGAGAACAAAGGGCTCTGAGGAAGTCAAGACTGTTTAAAATTCTTTTCAAAGATAGAATATGTGACTTCAAGTGGAGGAGACTGAGAAACACTCATCTTTCTGAAACAGGATACAAAGATGCCACCGCACTTCAGGGTCACATTTCCTGTCTGCTTGGAGCATCTCTCTAGGATTGAAGGAACAAAGGGAGGTGGTAGAGAAAATTCATTGAATCCCAGAGATGCCTGTGCTTGTAAATTACTTCTGTGTGAAGATTTAGAATCTAGGCAAAGACAGAAAGTGTGCAGCAGGAATTTTTTTCCTCTTCAGCATTTCTGGCAATGGACTGATTGGTGTGAGAAATGAGCTGTCTTGCTAAGAGTTAGGCGTAGCATCACAAACGGTACTTCAAGGAAGCCTTTGTTTCTAGTATATTGCTCTTTAAACCACAAGCACTTTCCAGTAGTTTCTCTCATTACTTTAGTCACATTGTCACACAGGGGATGTAGGAACAGAGCGGGTCTCTATCTAGCAATATGCTTAATTTGATTAATTTTTATGCTAGTGCTTTTTCTCTTTTATTTCTCAAAGTGTCTTTATCTCATTCACTTCTGGCAACATCACATAGGTGCTCATTTAACGATGAAAAAAGACCTCCAGAGTGTCTCCTTCTGTTGTGTGAACTTCAATGAATTTAATGACTAGAGCAAAGCAGATCTCTTCCCAACATGCAGGAATAAATTATGATTTAGTTTTCTAGGGACTGAAAGAGAAAATCATAGATATTTCTATTAAAGAAACAAAAGCCAATTTTCTTATATGTCTGAAGTTAGATATTAATGATCATTACTATTATTATCCTCATTTTATTCCTATATTGAAGTCATTCTTTGTGACCCACCTACATCATGAAAAATAAGCATTTGGGGAAGGAATAAATCAGTAGATATGGTATAGACAGCAGTGTCTTAATGAGCATCAATTCCCTGTTTCTCAGGCTTTTTACCTTAAATCGTTGGTCCCTTCACAGTGTTTAGTAAGTGCTCTCTTTAGCTTGACGAAAGAAATATTTTTTTAAATGACCTACTGTGTGTCAGGCATGGTAATAGCTGCTTTTTATTTGTTATCTCATTTCATACTCAACGATCCTGTGAGGTAGGTGGTGATTTATTTTACAGATGAGGGAATGAGCAAAACAGAAGTCAGTGGGGGGCAGAAGAAAGAACTGGGGTTTCGGTTGTTTATCATCTGGGTTCTGACTTTAATAGGTTTTCTGATCTTGGAATTAATGTGGTCCCCATGTGACATTTGGAAGGGATAGAACAGAGCTTCATAAGACAGTCAGGAGCTGTTCCCACTGGGAGACCACAAGTGTGCTTCTGGATCTTTCCAGAATGAATTATTTCTGAGCCCCAATAGGAGCTGGTGCTGGTGCAAGCACATATATGGGTGCCAGACATGGCAAAGGCTTTTGCTTTGGGCCTGTGATGACATAGTTCCACCCACTCCAGAGCCCTCAATTATTGTGTAATAATAAGGACTGGTGCTTACTAAGCATGTACTCTGAGCAGGACCCTATTCTAATGGCCTAACAAGTATCAACTCATTTAACCCTCAGGACCCTATGCAGTAGATGCTAATATTATTCCTATTTTACAGAAGAGAAATCTGAAGTAGGGGTTGAGTAGCATAGAGGTTAAGTCACTTGTCAAAGATCACAAAACTAGTAAGCAGAGGAACTGGGTTTGATCCAAGCCAGGCTGGCATCAGAGCCATTGCTCTTTAAAGCTTTTAGTTATTGCCTTTCACCCAGGCCCTTTAAGAGTCAACCTTTGAGAAGCCGAACTTTTGGGATGAGGCTCCTGTCCCCAAGCCTCTTTCTTTATTCACCTCTTCCTTCCAAGTCACTTTCTTCTCACTTACTTTCATTCTGGCAGAATCCCTTCTTCTCCCTTACTGGGACCTCAACTCTCCTGAAACCCTGTTTTCCTTTTGTTCTTACAGAGTAGGTAGCACATTATTGGGTTCAGCACCCTTGGAACCCAAACTGTTAGTAACTGATAAACTAGTTTCCCTTTCTTGGAAGGCAGGGTGATCTCAGTCCCCGAATTTTCTAGGAGGGAAGCAAAAATGTTTACATTCTATTCTTTTAATGTATCCAAAAAAACAAACAACAACAACAAAGCAGTTGAATTCAGACAAGTCGGTACGCATCCTGTCACAGAGATAGTCAAAGAGTAGTTCACAGAATTTTAGCAAAAACTTAGGCTCTGGTGTCTGCCTGTGTTTACATCTCCACTCCTCTACATAACTAGCTGGCTGAATGTATAACCACTCCTAATCCTTAGTTCATCAACTATAAAATAGGTTTAATTTCCAGCTCATTGAGTGGTTGTGGGAATCAATGGAGATGGTGTGTAGAGTGTTCATCCCAGCGGCTGGCAGTGGTAAGCTTTTAATGAGAGATATTTTCATTAATTATGATTCTTAAAGCCCCAGATGATTAAAAAACTGGCTGAGGCTATTGCAGTTTAACTCTACGAGTGCCTCGAAGACACTCACTGTGTCTTGGAGTATCTTAAACCAGTTTGGGACCAGCCATGCTCTGACAGCCCCTCGTTCATTGAACACTTTGCTACATGGGGGTGCTGTGCAGAGTGCTTCTCACATGCTTTTTAATCTTCACAAACATCTTATGGGACATGTCCTTCTCTAGCCTCATTTTGCTCAGTGGTTAAACATCCTGTCCAAAGTGCCACAGCTGGGACAGAGCAGAGGTAAAACTTGAATCCAGCCCTCAGATCTTGACCATTTATATTTGGTTTGAGACCAGAAACAGAAGCAAGGTGATTCAGTTACTGGAACCCAGGTTTTGGATGCAGACAGTTTAGACTCAAATTCCTCATAGCTAAGTGAACTTAACTCCTCAATCTCTCTGAGTCTCAGTTTCTTCAACTAGAAAATGATGCTCACATGACCAGTGCTGCAGGACTTTTTCCAAGAAATAGCTAAAATAACGATCAGAGTCTGGCATGGATGTTAAATAGGCCTGGGGCTGAAGAAGACCCCCACTTCCCAGAGTACAAAACATGTGAAGGCAGAATGGGTTGGGGTATTTGTTGTCAGCCCACATCAGGGGAAGTGAGCCATGGGTTTACTCAGCGTAACGAAGCTTCCCTAGGGTGCGCAGTCTATTTCCGCAAAACCCACTTTTCAAATTGTAGGATATGACTAAGAGGATCCTCTACATATAGAAGACATAACCATCAATGACCAACTGTCTCTTTCAAGACGTAAACCTGATTCGTTTATGATCAGGTTGAAACTGTAAATTAACTACTTCTAGTTCGGCAGTTAGAATAATGTGATCATGAAACTAAGGATGGGCTAGATTCTGAAGGTGTGAGGCTGGCATTAAAAGAAGTCAGTTCAGGGCAAGTGAAAAGTTGGATAAATTTGTAAAATATTGCCCAAAAAGCCTGAGTTAGAAATTCTACTTGTTCAGCCTTTTGAGGCCATTATATTCATCATTTTGACAACAGGCATAAAAGGGAGATATGAATAGGTGAAAATTTTGCTTCCCTGCAAGGAATTTTACTGGTTTGATTTCAATTATAGAGGGAAGGCTTATTTGTGTAATATTTGAAATAAAAATTTTAAATGTGTCTAAGATGCTAAATGAAAAAAATCACAATTCTGTAAATGTCAATTCATTCAACAGGGCATTGTCTGCGTTTCTCCCCAGCAAGTGGGGAAATGAAAAATGTCATGTACACGCAAGGTTGACAAATTGGTTTTTCTTTGTGAGTACACATCTTTGCGTTAAGAATAAGAAAAAAATATTTCTACTTGGTAGATTTAAATGTTCAATTCATACCATTTGGCCCATTTAAAAATTGCTGAGAACATAGCAAAAATTGCTAAGAAGAACATAGAGGTAAAATATTGATATTCCTGGGATGTTTTGATATTTACTGGTGATGCTTTCTTAAGTATCACCTGCTCCACTGAAGCTGAATTCAGAAGGTAAACCATAATTTTAGATATTATTATTTACTTTCAGCATTTCTAGATAGAAAATATAAAATGTTAAAAATACTTCAAAATGGCTTGATATGTAATTTTTGTTCTTTCTTCACTCGGAATTCCTGGATCCACATATGATTTTTGCTCTAAACTTTGCTCCTGTGAGAGCCCACAGCCCTCAGAATAAATATAAAATACATAATTTTTCCCTTGAGGTCATCTGTAAGATGATTCCCCAAAAGACTACAAAAAAAAATTGCTTTTAAACAAAGGCTAAAGATGGAGTTTTGGAAACTCTGATTAAACTTCTTGAAAAGTTTTAAACCAAGGCAAAAGGGACAAGTAAGCCTGTAATGGAATTCATTTTGCCAGCAGCATCATATAGCATTTGGTCTCCTGAATGCTGGCTTCAGCAGTGATTTATTAGAGGACCAAGTTCATGTCATTGCGCCTGATCTTCAGAGACCTGGCTTCAAATCCTGATTTTACTCACAATTGAAAATGAGGCTCGTGGTTGGGTCCTAGCCCCTTTGACATGATTGTCAGCCTGCACTCCAGAGAATAGATGTCTTGAAAAACAGGGAGTGTTAACTTGCAGGTCAGGGACTCAAGTGCCTATCAGTGGAGATTTTATCTGTAGTGAGGCTGGGAGGGGTTGTGCCTCCTGACCCTCTCAGTGGGACACTTATTAAATTGCCTGACAAAGTAGGGTAATACAATCCTAATGTCCTCCTAAGGAAGCTTTTGTCCTTTCCTTTTTTTTTGGTCACAGCTTAAGAAAATGACTAATTATTAAAATTTTGGAAAAGAAATAGCTCTGGGACTTGGAAGGTCTGTAAAATCTTAAAGGCAGCCAATTTTCCTTCTTGGCATTTACTTGCCCTGTGCAGCTTATAAACAGTTTCCATGTGGCTGCTGCTTCAGTACAGACCTCTGATAAGAGGATGGGGAAATTAGTTTTGTGGAAGTCTGTCAGTCAAAAGGTAATGGGTATGCTTAAGTGTAATTTTCTCTTTCTTTCTTTTTTCTTTTTTGCAAATGGCCTAGAGAAGCTTAGAGAAGGAGGATTGTTTGCTAACTTTTGTGAGAACAATAGGGAAAGAAGACGATTTACAAAAATTAATTTTATAACCTGAGATATGAGAAAAAAAGCCAATCAATGTAATTAAATTCAATGTTAAATTTAAGAGAAGAGATTTGTAAGGATACAACCAGAGTTTAATGCTAATTTGTGTCAGATCTTGCCTTAATGTGACACTGCCTCTTACTTTTGATCGGAGGTCCATATCATAGAAGAGGGGAGATGATGGATCCCACAGTGGCAAGAGCTTCTTGGGAAAATGTATCCCATTCATTATTCCCTAACTGTGGGGAAGGGGACCATGGAGCTATTTTATTTGAATATCATCTGAGTGGATCCCTTTTGGTAGAGGGGGAGGCTGCTTCAGACAGATGGTTTCTTTCCTCCACAGAAAGGTCATCTCACTCATAGAAAAAGGAGATATTCTCTGGAACAAATTATGGTTCAGCCACCCTGTCTTGATAGATGTTGAATGAGGGGTTAGTGGGGGGGTGACTCATGATACTGACTTTCATTTAACATTACCCTTTCAATGCACTTACTAAGGGCCAAGCACTATTCTAAAGACTATACTAGTGTTAGCTCATTTACTCCTCATAACAGCCCTGTGAAGTAGATGCTATTATTATCCCCATTTCCCAGATGAGGAAATTGTGGCACAGAAAGGTTGAGACACAGTTCAGATATCTACTAAATGGGAGAGTCAGGATTCAAACCCAGACAATCTGCTCTGGAATCCTTGCTCATTCTAAGCTGCTTAATGGTGGTGCACTCCTGACTAGCTAGCTTTTCCCACTAAACCAACCAAAGACTGCCTACCACACTTTTGGTGCACAAGATGTTCTAAGGGTGCCACAGCAGCCATCCTGACTACAGGATGTAATCCGTTTTGAATTTGGCATGTGGTGCTGCAATAACTCATCTGGTCTGTGATGGTTCCACTTTAAAATCTTTAGTCTGGCTCTCAGAGCTTGTTAACTCTGACTGAGCATCTCCAGGCCTACCAAAAATCTGCATCAGAATCCACTTCTCAGAACAACTAACTCTTGGAGGGCATTTTTCTGCAGCCGTTCAGGAAGCTTTTCCTGACCCCACTAGGTCTTTGCTGCTGTTATATCGATAAACCTGTGTTGTTGTAATTGCCCTTTCCTTGATAGTCTCCCTTATAATATGCAAACTTGGTGAGACAGGGTTTAGCCCTATCTGTCTTCTAGTGACCTCTGCTTAGCAAAGCACTGATCTATAGTAGACACTCAAGGCTACTCAAAGAGGTTCATTCACTGCATCGGGCCAGTGGACCTTTGCTGCCTGGTTCTCGTGGACTTCCATGCTGCGCCAGTAAGCAAAGATGGTCTCGTCTCTAACTCAGGGAATAAAGTTTGTGACTGATTTTACGAGGTTAGGAAGTAGCTTTACTTGTAGCACTACTTGTCAAACAAGATTTAATGATTATTAGAGATCCTGAAATAGAAATGGGGAAAAAAATGGGATTTTTATTTGGCAAAACTACCCAAATATTAAACACCAATTTCACAGACGAAACTAGAGGGACTTTAATTGCCTCTGGACCCATTTTACCAATTCTAAGGTGACTTAAAAAATTAGGATAATAGTAAATACAAGGTTATTATAAAAGTACAAGAAGTCATTTAGGAGGAGAAAAGCTTCCTTCATATTTGTCCCGTTTGTGATTTATGATACCTAAATTATTGGATGTGGCCTAGTTGCCAACCTCCCTCGACCTAATGGCCCATCTTTCCTAAATAATCTAATCTCTTAGCCCTCACTCGACACACCGACTCACTCTAGTCATCTCTGCTCCCCAGAGTCTTCCAAGTCCTGTTTCCCTTGTTGTCACCTGAGGTAATTTCCCATTTTTGTGTGGCTGTCTCTCTCACTTCTGTGTGACTGCAGACACACACAGATACACACACACAAACAGTGTAGAGATTTTATCTTCTTTTAGTTTTTCCCCTCCTCTCCACAGTTTTATAGTAAAGATCAGAAGATAGCAGGGGTGTTTGGTGGATGTGGAGGGAGGAAATAATTGAGGATTAAATTTGGCTACTTCTCACCTTCTAGATGCGTGGCATTTTCTTATCTGCTTGTAGAAGAGAGTTAAGGTTTACTTGGCTAGTAAGGAGTTATTTTCAGGAGTCCAGAGGATTTTCCAACAGGAGAGGGTTGGGCTGTTTGCTGAAGCAGCAGAGATTATGAGCAACCTGGGGAGGATATTTGTAGTGCTGACCTCCAAGCAGGGATGTGCGTGTTAGATGCAGCCTCGCTTTGAGGTTTCTACGGCGAGACTATTTCTACATCTGGTGAGTACATCACTGCTTAAAAAATAAACTAAAAATTTGAGAATAACCGCATCCTTGACAAGATGTATCCTTTTCTAAGGAGGAATGCTCAGCTGTTTAACAATGAATTACAACACTCCACAGCTGCCTGGGCAGGAAATGAAGAAAATTATCCTGGCTGTCTCAAAATGGGTGTTTGGGGAATGGAGCAAGGTATAAGAGTTGCTATAGACTATTCTGGAATTAGGGCACTGAGCCTGCCACTGATTAATCTTATCTCATATTACAGGCCCCTTGGCTATCAGATTTCAGATAGTATTAAAAAATTTGAACCATCTAAAATCAAACAGCATGGTTACATAGATTCCAGATAGAGAAGAGTGAAAAAGAAGTCTATTTTTGACCACAACCAGGTTCCCCTACTTCACCCTTCCATCCAATGAATAAATTGCATTAAAAAGAATTAATATCTGAGTTACCTCAAAGTCTAATATGATGGAGTGATGACTACAGGGGTATCATTTGATAATCATCATTCTGGAAGACAGCTGTTCATATTTTTATAAAAAATGTGGTCATTGAATAACTGCTCATCTAATGGCTGTTTTGTGTGCCCTCTATGCTGCTTCACAAAGTTGCATTTTCCAAGCACAGCTAAGACCGGAATAATCCTCACCCCTAGAGACCTTCAACGTCCCCGTTGTCCTCAGCAGTGTTCCTCAGACCATAATGTACATAGAAATCACCTAGGGATTTGTAAAAATGCAGATTCTGATGCTTTTGGTCTAGGACGGGAGTTGGGCTTCTGCTTGTCTGACAAGGTTCCAGGTGCTTCTCAGGCTGCTCTTCTTTTGACCACACTTTGGGTAGCGAGGGCCTACAGGATAGGTTGGACAATGAAGGCAACGTACGCTTTGCTTCCAACCACTTTCCTAAGCTTATTTCCCATTATGTCCTTGATTGGCCATAGTCACTCCACTCTCTGGCCTTCCCAGGCCATTTTTGTTTTTCCGGATACACACACACCTTCTTCTGCTTCTGTGCTTTTGGGATGTTAGTCCTCATCAATGTCCTGTTTGCCTTTATTAATCCAGAGAGCTCCCATTCTCCACAGGTCCTTCTCAGACTTGTCTCTATCCCACCCATTCATTAGAATCACTCTTTCCCCATCCTGCTATCCTCTTGCACTTTGGTTAGAAATCGATTTTGCAACTTACTGCTGTCTGCCAGACTATACATATTGGGTGTGTATCTGTCTCTCCCAATGAACTGTGATCCGCCAGTGGGCAGCAATCTCATTCTATACATCTTTGCTTCTTCTGCAGCATTTTGCACAATTCCTGCATAGAATAGGTATCAATAAAATCTGCTAAAATTGAATAAAACTCAGAAATTGTGTGAAACCACTTCTCTAGATGGCTTTCTCTTGAATAGATGAAACTGACTGGCATTCAGGTAAACCTCTTCAGTGTTCTTTCCTGAGAGGATATGTCTTACTCCTTGGTAGTTAGGGATCACTCCTGGGCGTATTTAGAAAAGGTTTTGATTTAGAGGATCTATGAATGTGACTATGTGGGCTAAGCTTCTTAAAGGGGCAACCCTGGTGAGAATCACAAAAGAAAGCCGAGGCTGCTTCCTTTGCAGACCATACAAGCTGGTTTTTCATTGTTGCTAATGAGAGCCACTTGTGTTGACTGTCTAACGGGAAGTACATTAATCCTCTCTCATTAGACTTCTAAAATTAGCCTTATTTCGCCCTGTCTGAAGAATCATGAGATGTGCCATCTTTTTACTTTTAGGTGGGGTGACAGGAGAATTGAAGGTTCGTGCCTAGAGTCTGGAAGGACATTCTTAGCTGGGCATTATTAATGAATAAGCTTTTTCAATCAGAGTGACCTGGACTCTAATTTTGGTACTGCAATGTATTAGCTTTGTTATCTTGAACGAAGTATTTAGCCAAGTTGAGCCTCAGTTTTCCCATCTCATAATGGAGTAAGTCATACTCACCTTGAAGGATTATTGACATTAAACGGAGGAAAGTGTATCAATTACTTGGCATGCAGGTGTGCAACAAATAGGGGTGGGGGTTATTGCAGTCAACATTCTGGTATATCAGTAGTCAATCTTTCAGCACTTCAAGTTCATCATCCATGTTTATTGATCACATCTTAGCTATTAAGAGTTGGGAATGAGAGAAGGGCTCTTAAGCACCCAAGTTCGGCTTCTTTTTGCAGAACTCTGGCCACTGTGTTGTGCTCACTGGCCCCTACTAGTGGCAGGAGCAATGAGTTTATTGGTGACTTGATTGCATTCCAAGTCCATCAAAACTGGGACTTTTAATCCCCTCTAGATAATGGACTCATTTCAAAATCTCATGAAAGCTATTAACCTTCTCCTAGGAAAAAAAAATGCATGCATTCAACCAATTTTGCTTTTATCTCCTGAGGGTTGATGGGTCCCAGGATGCAAATCACTGGTTCCTGGATCTGTTTATAAACTTTCTGATTCTTCATGAAGCAACAAGCCGAGAATGACACAATGAAATTGAGCTGGCACAATAGAAGACCCGAAAGTTTAGTGAAAGGACAGAGAGAATCCATACAACCCTCCCCCAATTCATTTTCCCTGCTAGGTTTCCCTGGAAAACTTAGAGCAAAGAGGGCTACTTAAAGGGGAGGGGAGAGTAGTTTGATGACCTTTCCTGTCATATCTTGTGCTGAGAATCATTGTCATTCACACATGTCATTATGTGGTTTTGACATAAAATGATGATCTCAATAATTGGAGTAAAAGTGAATAATATCCCAAGTTAGGAAACTTCTTCAGTTTTAGACGTGGAAAGGAAGTTGCCCAAGCAGTAAAGTGTACTGTTCACCATTTATCTTGGTCCGGGTGGTAGATCTGTGTGCAGGCTGACTTGCATTAATAAACATTAACACAGTGGCTGTGGAAACATGTCCAGGCCTTGCTCATCAGTTCCCATTTTCATACTTCCTGAGTAGGCTGGGAAACGTGGAAGGACAGCATGAATTCAATTTAACAGTCCAGTAAGTGCCAAAGAAATGATCACATTTCTGAAACTAAAGTGTTTTAAACAAGATTTTTTCAGATGGTAAAGAAAAGACAAATTCCTTGTTTAGTAAACAATGAACACTTTATACATTAATCATCCACAGACATTAAGTGTAATCAAAGGTTTCGTTTTAGTTCAAATACAACTTATGTTCTCCAATTAATTACTTACAGGACTACGTAGTTTGCATTTTTAAATGAATTTTCTGCTTCCCAGATGTCTTCTTTTAGGGATGCTGTGACCTTTCTTAGAGAGGCTGGTTCTCTTAGCACAGTGTTTTCAGGCCTTCTTGGGGTGTGAAAAAATACTAAGTACCACCTGCCATATTGGACTCAAAAAGGAATTTGTGAAGTTGGAATGTAGTTTCTACATTTAAGTAGGTTATAGTCTTGGCAAAGAGGCTGTGAGTTGAGATGATATAATTCAAATTTGATCTTTTCCAGAGAAACATCATTATAATGGAGTTATCTTCCTGACCAAGGGTCAGGTCTTAGTGGATTCACAGAAATGGGGCTATCATAGTAGTAAGGAACCTCAAAGGTAATCTTCTTTTTTGAAGTGTTATTCTCCCTTTCAGAGGAGACAAGTGAAATTTATTTAGAGACTAAGTGTTCTGCTAATATGCCAACTAGGGGTGGGCTTTTGGAAAGTGAGGGAAGGATCTAGAACAGCACTGTCCAAGAGAACTTTCTGCAATGATAAACATGTTCTGAATCTGCACTGTTCAATACAGTAGTCACTAGCCCCATGTGGCTACTGAGCACCGGAAATGTAGCAAGTGTGACCAGGAAACTGAATTTTCAATTTATGTAACTTTAATCCAAATTTAAATATAAGTAGCAACATGTGTATAGCATAGGTAAATTAAGCCTAATTTCAGGCATTTTGAAAGGCAAGAACTAGGTAACAAAGTGAAAGGTATAGCCAAGAGAATAAAATCTGACCAGATAACTATCTTGCTGACTGAACTGGTTATTTCATAATTAAGTTTAAGGATCATCAATCTGCTGGTCAATATCAAGGAATTCTAGTAGTTTATAGCATGATAAAGTCTCAGAGTCATTTAAAAAACTTTATAGTACAGGGAAGAAAAGGCACTCAGACAATCCTAAAAGGCACAGACAAGTACCAAATAAAATGTTTAGACTTAGAACAAAAAACAGATGCCATATCTCACGGTAGAATTAGCACAACTTTAAAGAGAAATTCCTTAGGGATAATGGCGGGAGTTACCATGGAAAACTGCAATATATTTTGAAAAACAAAACCTAAAATGTTTTTGACTGTGGCTCGCCATAGGTCTAGAAACAAAATTTATGCTTCTTATAATTCCTTCTACTAATTTGGTTTTGCTTTCAATTTTAACACAACTGCTTTAAAAAAAATTATAGTAAAAAGCACACGAGACCTAATGTCTTAGCAAATTCTTAAGTGTACATTACAGTATTGGTAACTATAAGCACAACGTTATATAGCAGATCACCAGAACTTTTTATGTTTCATGACTGACACGTGATACCATTGAACAGCAAACCCCAATTTCACCCTCCCCCCAGCCCCTGGCAACCACGATTCTACTTTCTGCTCTGACCAGTTTGACTATCTTCGATAGCTCATATAGATGGAATCATGCAGTATTCATCCTTCTGGAACTTGCTTACTTAAATTAGCATAACGTCCTCAAGCTTCATCCATGTTGTGGCATATGACAGAATTTCCTTCCTTTTTAAGGTTGAATAATATTCCTTTGTATGTGCGTAACACATTATCTTCATCCATTCTTCAGTCAATGGACAGTTAAGGTTGTTTCCATTTCTTGACTGTGGTAGACAATGCCGTAATGAACAGGGGAACGCAGATATCTCTTGGAGAGCCTGATTTCAATTTTTTTTTTTTTTTGGATAAATACCCAGAAGTGGGATTGCTGGATCATACAATAGTTCTATTTTTACTTTTTTGAGGAGCCTCCATACTGTTCTCCATTCTACGTTCCCATTAACAATACCTAAAGTTTCCAATTTCTCTACATCCTTACCAACACTTGCTATTTTCTGTTTTATTTATTTATTTATTTTTGTAGTGGCCATCCTAATAGCTGTGAAGTGACATCTCATTGTAGTTTTGATTTGCATTTCTCTAATGATTAGTGATGTTGAGTATCTTTTCATATATTAATTGGCCATTTTTCTGTCTTCTTTGGAAAAATGTCTTTTCAAGTCTTTTGCCCATTTTTAAATCAGGTTGTTTTTCGCTGTTGAGTTGTAGGTGTTCTTCAAATATTTTGGATATTAATCCCTTATCAGATATATAGTTTGCAAATATTTTCAACCATTCCGTAGATTGCCTTTTCACTCTATTGTTTCCTTCACAGTGCAGAGCTTTTTTGTTTGATGTGGTCCCACTTACTTATTTTTGCTTTTGTTGCCTGTGCTTTTGGTGTCATATCCAATAAATCATTGCTAAGACCAATGTTATCAAGATTTTCCCCTATGTTTTCTTCTAGAAGTTTTACAATTAGAGGTCTTACGTTTCAGTCTTCAATCCATTTTGAGTTGATGTTTGTGAATGGTGTAAGATAAAGGTCCAATTTTATTGTTTTCTATGTGGATATCCAGTTTTATCAATACCACTTGTCAAAGAGATTATATATTCTTCATTGTGTATTCTCAGCCCCCTTGTTGAAGATCAGTTGGCCGTACATGCATGGGTTTATTCCTGGGCTCTCTATTCTGTTCCAGTGGTCTACATGTTTGTCTTTATGCCCGTACCAGACTGTTTTAATTACTGCAGCTTTGTAGTATGTTTTGAAATAAAAGTGTGAGGCCTCCAGTTCTTTTTTTTTCCCCCAGCTTTGTTCTTTCTCAAGATTGTTTTGACTATTTGGAGTCCTTTGTGGTTCCATATGAATGTTAGGATTGTTTTTTTCTATTTCTATAAAAACTACCATTGGGATTTTGACAGAGATTGCATTGAATCTGTAGGTTGCTCTGGGTAGAGTGAACAATTTAACGTAGTAAGTCATCCATTCTGTGAACATGGGATATCTTTCCATGTATTTGTGTCTTCTTTAATTTATTTCAGCAATTTTTTGTAGTTTTCAGTGTACAGATCTTTCACCTCCTTGGTTAAGTTTATTCCTAAGTATTTTATTCACTTAGATGCTATTGTAAATGGAATTATTTTTTTCCTTTCCTTTTGGATTGTTCATTGTTAGTGTATAGAAACACAATCGACTTTTATAGGTTGATTTCATAGCTTAGACTTCACTGAATTTGTTTATTAGTTCTAACTTCATATGTGCGTATGTGTAATCTTTGGGGTTTTCCACCTACAAGATCATGTCATGTGCAAACAGAAATAATTTTACCACTTCTTTGCTGATTTGAATGCCTTTTTTTTTTTTCCCCCTAATTGCTCTGGCTAGAACTTTCAGTACTATGTTGAATAGAAGTGGTGAGAATGAGCGTCCCTGTCTTGTTCCTGATCTTAGAGGAAAAGCTTTGGATTTTTCAGTGTTGAGTATAATGTTAGGTGTGGGCTTTTCATATGTGGCCTTTATTATGTTGAGGTACATTCATTCCTTCTATACCTAATTTGTTGAATGGTTTTATGATGAAAGAGTGTTGAATTTTATCCAATGCTTTTTCTGCATCTATTAAGACAATCATGTTGTTTTAATTTTTCCTTCTGTTAATTCTATTATGTGATGTATCACAGTGATTGATTTTCATATGTTGAACTATACTTGCATCTCAGGCCTAAATCCCACTTGTTCACAGTGTATAATCCTTTTAAAGTGTGTTCAATTTGGTTTATTACTATTTTGTTGAGGATTTTTTTCATCTATATTCATTAGGGGTATTGGCCTGTAGTTTTCTTCTCTTAAAGTGTCTTTTTCTGGCTGTGTCAGCAGAGTGATGCTGGCCTCATGAAATGAGTTTGAAGTGTTCCCTCCTCTTCAGTATTTTAGCAGTTTGAGAAGTATTGGCACTAATTCTTCTAGAAATGTTTGGTAGAATTTACCAGTGAAGCCATCTGGTCCTGGGCCTTTCTTTGTTGGGAGGCTTTTGATTACTGATTCAATCTCCTTACTAGTTATAGGGCTGTTTAGATTTTTCTATTTCTTCTTGAGTTAGTCTTGATAGGTTGTCTGTTTCTAGGAATTTATCCATTTTGTTCAGCTTATCCAATTTGTTGGTATATAATTAATTGTTTATAGTTGTCTCATAATCATTTTTATTTCTGTGGCATCAGTTATTAATGTATTTTCTTTCATTTCTGATTTTGTTTATTTGAGTCTTATTTCTTTTACTTAGCTAGTCTAACTGAAGGTTTGTCAATTTTGTTAATCTTTTCCAAAAACCAATTCTTGGTTTTGTTGATTTTTTTCTGTTGTTTTTCTATTCTCTATTTCTGCTCTAATCTTTATTATTTCCTTCCTTCTGCTAACTTTGGCCTTAGTTTGTTCTTTTTCTAGTTCCTTGAGTTGTAAAATTAGATTGTTAACTTGAGGTATTTCTTGTTTTCTACTGTTGGCCTTTATCACTATAAAGTTGCTTCTTAGTACTACTTTTGATGCATCTCATAGTTTTGGTATGTTGTGTTTTTGTTTTCATTTGTCTGAGATATTTTCTAATTTCCCTTTGATTTCTTCTTTGTTCCAATGATTGTGAAAAAGCGTTGTTTAATTTCTGCATAGTTATGAATTTTCCAGTTTTCCTTCTATTATTGATTTTTAGTTTCATTCCATTGTGGCTGGAAAGACAGACAGTATGATGTCAATCTTCTTAAATTTATTACGACTTGTTTTGTGACCTAACATGTGATCTATCCTGGAAGTGTTCCATGTTTGCTTAGGAAGAATGTGTATTCTGTTGCAGTTGGGTGGAATGTTCTGTACATGTCTGTTGGGTCTATTTGGTCTTTAGAGTTGTTCAAGTCTTCTGTTTCCTTATTGATCTTCTGTTTGGATACTCTACCCATTATTGAAAGTGGGGTATTAACATATCTTACTATTATTGTGTTACTGTTTATTTCTCTTTTCAATTCTGTCAATGTTTGCTTTGTATATTTAGGTGCTCTGATGTTGGGTGTATATGCATATGTTTGTAATTGTTATACCTTCTTGTGAATTGACCCTTTTATCATTATATAATATCATATCTTTGTCTCTTCTGACAGTTTTTGCCTTAAAGTCTATTTTTGTCAGATATAAGTATGGCCACTTTTGCTTTCTTTTATACCATTTGCATGGAATATATTTTTCCATCCTTCCACTTTCAGCCTATGTGTGTCCTTAATCTAGAATGGGTCTCTTGCAGAGAGCACATAGTTAGATTTTGCTTTTAGTTTTTTCATCTATTCAGCCACTCTATGTCTTTTGACTAGGAAGTTTGATTCATTTACATTTAAAGTAATTATTGATAGAGAAGGACTTACTATGGCTTTTTTTTTTTTTTTATGAGGAAGATTTACCCTGAGCTAACGTCTGTTTGCAGTCTTTCTCTGTTTTATATGTGGGATGCCTCCACAGCATGGCTGGTGAGTGGAGTAGGTCTGTGCCCAGGATCCAAACCGTCGAACCTGGGCTGCCAAAGTGGAGCACACAGGACTTTAACCACTTGGCCATGGGGCTGACCTCTTACTGTTGCTATCTTGTTAATTGTTTTCTGTCTGTATTAGTGTTCTTTTTTCCCACATCTTAGTCTGTTCAAGCTGCTATAACAAAATACCGTGGGCTGTGTGACTTATAAACAATAGAAATGGATTTCTCACAGTTCTGAAGGCTGGGAAGTCCAAGATCAAGCTGCCAGCAGATCTCTTCTGCCATGTTGCTGATTCTGATGTCACTCTTCTGAGTATCTAATTTTGATTGTGTTTAGTGCTCTCATCTAAGCCAAATGATTGCAAAACACTATTCAAAATCTTCAAATTTCCCATTATACTTATATAAGTCAGACCTCTCCAGATAAATATAATATTATATATATATGTTTTTCTTTTAAGGAACTGTCTTACAAGATTGTGGGAGCTGGTAAGTCTGAAATCTGTAGGGCAGTCTGGTATACTGGAAACTGAGACAGGGTTTCTATCTTACAATCTTGAGGCAAAATTACTTTTTCTCTGTGAAACCTCAGTTTATCTCTTAAGGGCTTCACCTATATTGAATAAGGCCCACCCATATTATCATTTTCTTAAAGTCAGTTGATTTTAAACGTTAATCATTTCTAAAAAATATCTTCAGCACATCATCTAGAATAGTTTTGACCACAAACTAGACACCATAGCCTAGCCAAGCTGACACACAAAATTAACTTTCACAATAGTCTACGTTTTATAAATTGGCTATCTTAAGGTCACAGAGAAACAAAGATTGTCAGGGCAGAAAAGGGCATGGGAGAACATCTAGCTGAGGTTTTCATTTTACAGATGAGGAAACTGAGGTACAGTGGGGTAGAGTGACTTAGTGGGGACAATGTGAATTAGTGGATAGAACTTTGGAGTCAGAAAGATATGAATATGATGGTCAGGTTCATCTTTTATCAGCTTTGTATCCACGGACAAGATATGAATCTCTCTGTGCCTCAGTTTCGACATCTTTAAGGTGGGAATTATTTATCATCCTTATGGTAACGTTTTGTAAGAACAGTCTGTGGCAGAGAGTAATTGCTCAATAAATGGAAATTAATTATTATCATTATTGACAACATTGTGGGCTCTCAAAATGTAGCCTTTTTTTCTTTTTAAAGATTTTATTATTTTCCTTTTTCTCCCCAAAGCTCCCCGGTACATAGTTGTATATTCTTAGTTGCGGCATGTGGGACTCCACCTCAGCGTGGCTCAATGAGCAGTGCCATGTCCGTGCCCAGGATTCGAACTGACGAAACACTGGGCTGCCTGCAGCAGAGTGCACGAACTTAACCACTCAGCCACGGGGCTGGCCCCAAAATGCAGCTTTTTACTTACTTGAGAACTCAGCTGGGAGGAAACAAAGAGTGTGACTATCCTAGTTCTTGGTTCTCTATCACAATGGTGCTGTCACTGACAATGTGAAATTATGTTAAATGTGATAGACTATCCAACTACACGTACTTTTAAATCCATGTAGCTCTCACTTATTTATACTGAAACAAAATCAGGGGATGTTCTGTCGGTTGCTGATTCTTATCTGGGTTAGGAGATTCAGGAAGGTATTCCTACACAGATTCAAAAATTACGTTGAGGACTGTTCTGGTGGGTAGACCGGGGTCCATGCTGGATGGATTTTTGAGGTATTGATCCAGGGCTGTTTGTTTTGTGGCTCTCGTGTTCTCATCATGAATGTACCTTTGCAAGCATAAGCCTTAGAGATCACAGTGCCGTCCTCTCTCCTTTGAAGCAGAATATCTGTTTTTGCTGCCTTGAGCCGCTGGCTCACCAGCTTAGCAGCTTCTGCGTGCTTGCGAATGTTATGCAGAGAATACCTGTGTTGGCAGAGCTTGAACTAACCCAACTTGCAGAGAATTTTCCATCGTTTGATCCTTTACCATGTTGTTGCTTCATGATGTCAACAACCTAAAAGCTTTGGTTTGAATAGTGGCCAAACGCACAGGCATTCGGGACTGACTTTGACCCTTAATCCACAAAATCAAAAGTTCTTCTCTGTCAACCACAGGTCCTTCTTGTTGCCTTATAAAACTGGATTACTCCTGTTACTAGAGCACTGCCTTTTCCTTTTACCAGTCATTCTACAAGCTTTTCTACAGATATGCCAATAAAATAAGGAGACACTACCCCCACTACCCACAAATATAGTAGAAAAATTGCCAACTGAATTTGTTTTTGGAAATCATTTTTGTTCAAATATGTTTGAAACTCACTTTCTAGAACTGTTTTTAAAATGCCTTCTGTGACAGTTTTAACACAAGAAAAAAATTAGTGTTGTTATGTTATAATCATAGGATATTCTTCTAGGCTTTATTGTGCTTTTCCCCCTCCCTTTTTCTCTCTTTCCTCCATTTCTTCTTGGAGGATGGGAAGTGGGGGAAAGAACAGAGGAGTCAAGGCCAAGGAGTCAGAGAGAAGCTAGGGGGACCTGGATGGGGAGCATTCCAGGAAGATTACATAAGGGAAAGCTTCTCAAACTTTAACGTGCATAGAAATCTTCAGGGATCATGTCAAAATGCAGATCCTGATTCAGTATGTCCAGGGTGGGGCCTAAAGGTCTACGTTTCTAACATGTTCTTGGGTGATGCCGCTGCTGCTGGTCCACGAACCGTATTTTGAATAACAAAGACTTAGAGAGAGGAGGAACCTACGAGATAAGGAATACTCTGTATGAAACAATTTACAAATTTGTTCAGTCACTCCTTACAACAGCCCTGTAACAGCCCTCATTACAAATAAGATTTCAGACTCAGAAAGGTTAAGTAACTGAGCTGAGCTGGGATACGAGTAAGTTTCTGAGTGACACTGGGGATCACATGTGGCCTCCTCTCAGCGCTGCCTCTTGTTGTTACTATGTGTGCTGCCCTCCTTCCTCCTGACGCCCAGGCCCCATCAAGGTGCGTACATTCTGCTCCACGGAGGTTTCTCACATCAGCTGCCCTTTCCACTCTCAGTTGTCCAGGGGCTTTGGTTTAGCTACAGCTCCCTTCCCTGCTCCCAACTCTTCTTCTCCTCCAAGCACCCTACACAGTGCTGCCAGAGTGATTTTCAAAGTGCAGCTCTAATCAGATGCTCCCCTGTTCCAGAACCTTCTGGATCTATGACATGCTCTTTGGCTTGACATTCAAGGATTTCCATGATGTCACCTCCCTTCACAGGTCGCCTGCGTATCTGCTGGGCTGCAGCCAAAGGGAGTTACTTCTGTTTGCTTGACTAGACCCTGAATTTCCCTGTCTCCAACTTTCACTTTTTTCATCTTTCTCCTGCAATGCCTGACCCTCCATCTCAGCACATTAAAGTCCCTCCCAGGCCTTGTTTGTCCCCCTCAGCCAAACATCGGTGCTACCTTCTTTGGAAATTCACAGAGCCCTTTGCTGACAGCATGTTTCTTATTCCATCCCATGTGGTATCCACACATTTGTTTGTACCAACCCCATTCTAAAGCAGGATGCAAGGCAGGGTTCACAGACATTATCATCATTTAGTACCTGTGTAACCCTCCCTCACCCTGTATATCAGGGGCTCAGAGAACAGAGCAAGCACTAAACAATATTTCATGAATTAAGTTGCATGATACTGTAAGATTGAGAGTCATGAATGGGATTAGATGGTCAACAAATTATAAGTTAAGTACTCTTGGAGTTCTTAGGTTTGTGTATGCGTGTGTGTGTGTGTGTGTGTGTGTGTGTGTTTGAGACTCTAAGTAGCTAACTAAACTCAGAATAAACCTATGCATTAAAACAGCATGTAAAGTGTCCAATGCTCATTCTCATCAGCAACTGCAAAATGCAACAAACAGACCCCCGACTCATAGGATTACATGAGATTTTCTGAATCAACAGATGTGGAACAACTAGAACAGTGCCTGGCACATAGGAGAGGATCACCAAAGGTAGATTTCCATCATTTTGTTCCCTAACTTAACGGTATAGGACCACTGAAGAGATTTCTTTGATCTAGGAAGATTGCACCGCAGTGAGAAGGAAGTATTTGGCTTTCAGCTTTATATTTAACTGCCGGGTGTAGAAACATCTTGTGAAGTAGAAAGTGGGAAGTCACATCTCCCTGGAAACCTTTTTGATATTCTTAGACAAATCAGAAGAGCAATGAATAGCCACTGATAATAACGATAACTCACTAGGCATCATGCTCCTTTGTCTTGGCAGAATAATTTAAAATGACTGCCACTCTTGGTAGTTCTCCCATAAAGCAATTTTCCTGCTGACTCAGTTTCAAGGAGGACTATCACTTCTTCACCTACGATGGAGACTAAAGAAGGAAGATAAAATACGGTACAGACACCAACTTGGTAAGAGAATTATTCAAATCACCACTTCCCTTCTCTGTGTTACTAGAACTGACCCCTAGGTCACTAGCATTGATGTCAAGATAGAAAAGATTCTTCCCTGTATTTATGGATGCCAGTGACCCTTAAATTAAAAGGTGTGTAAGAATCCCCTGGGAAGTCTGTTACAAATGTAACTTTGAGAAATTCTGATTCAGTAGTTATGGGGTAGGACTAAGAATCTGATGCAAGGAGCTCTTGGATCGCTTTACAGTTTTCATATACAGTTGAGGAAACTGAGGGTCAGAAATGCCAAGTGACCTTCCAAAGGTCACATGGGTAAAAATATAGCAGAGTCAGCATTCCAGCCTAGGTTTTTTAAGCCAGTCCATAGTTATTTCCTTTAACTCACAGTTTCCTCCAATTACCTAGGAATATGCAACTCAAAAATTAATGTATATGTGAATTAACTTGAAAACTTGTCAACATGTAGATTCTGATATAGTAGGTCTGAGGAGGGGCCAGAGATTCTGCATTTCTCACAGGCTTCTGCATTTCTGCGTTTCTGCCCAAGTTCCTGGGTGATGCTGCTGCTGTTGGTCTGTGGATCACACTTTGAGAAGTAAGGATTTAGGACATCACTGGGCATGGATTGAAGCATTTAAGGAAAAGAGAGCTGGCTATGAGCTGGAGTAAACTCGCCCTTTCTGACTTTGTAGCCTCTACTGTGGATAACACAGGATTGAGCAAATGGAAGGCTACCAGGTAAATAAGAAGAAAAGTTAGTTGCTAGAAGACCCAGGGAAATCAGGTGAACCTAAAATCAGGTGGTGGCCCCGAGGAAATCTTGCCTTACCTTTTTTTCGTCTTTGGTACAGTTTTCATGGTGATGTGTTTCTCTTGGAAGCTATTGAGGAAGTTTGGTGAAGGCAGATTCTTGTTCCTAGAGTTACGTACAAAGTAGCAGAAAATGGAGAAGATGCATGGGAAGAAATAGAATGGAAAGCATGGCTGGCATTAATATGGATATTTTTAGGTCATGAAATGACCTAAAAACAAAAATAAAATGAAAAACACTTATGTGTGTTCATAAGCATAGTTAACAGTTTCAAAAAATATCATAACATTAGGTTATGGAGTCAATATTATTGAACCAGCAGAAGAAAAATGGATGCACAAAATTACCTGATATTTTTTCTGAAATTTTCAAGACTAGTTGTTTCATACCTCTTGAGAAAAGAGAGAAGAAATAAGAATCTGCACTGGAGTAGAAGTATTTCATTTGGCATAAGAAAGAAGTTCAGAGTCTCTAAAGTCTGAAAATAGTATATTGGGAGAGGATACAGACACAACATCACCAGAAATTTTTAGAAAGTGATGCTTCTTCTCTGAAGAACTTTAATCAATCAAGATTTGAGTTTCTATTATGTGCCAGGCACTGGGCTGGGTCCTGGGGATACTGCAATGATAAGATATGGTACCTGCACATGAGACAGGAAACAGATGTGCAAGCGGACAACTATAATGCAGATTTTACCTTATGACACTTGTACTGGGTGAATACTGTTCTCCACAGAATTCATGTCCATACAGAACCTCAGAATGTGTCTTTACTTGTAAACAAGGTCTTTGCAGATATAATTAGTTACATTACAATGAGATCATATTGAATTAGGGTGGGCCCTAATTCCAGTATGACTGGTGTCCCTGTAAGAAGAGAAGACACACGGAGACACAAGGAACAAAGTCATGTAAAGACAGAGGCAGAGATTGGAGTTATGCTCCAAGCCAAGGAACACCAAGGATTGCTGACAACCACCAGAAACTAGAAGAGGTAGGGAGGGATTCTTCCCTTGGCTCTGAAGGTTCTTTGGAGGAAGCATGGCCCCACCAACACTTTGATTTTGGATTTCTAGCCTCTAGTACTATGAGAGAATAAATTTCTGTTATTTTAAGCTACCCAATTTGTGGTACTTTGTTACAGCAGCCCTAAGAAACTAACATAACATCTATGTGCCATCCACCTTCCAGGTGGAGTCATGAAGTTAATTCTAAAGGCACACGATGGGTTTGCGACATGTTGACTTGACCAGGCTGGGCAGCATTTTCCAGGACTCCCTTCCCTGTATGTTTTGATTAAGGTGGGCCACAAGAGACAGTTTTGTGCAAGCTTTGGGGGGCACAACTGTAATAGCAGCAGCATACTGCTTTTATACTTAGAAGGGCAGGGCAGGGTCACCAGGTGCTTTCATGTACATGGGTGCTCATCTGCTTATCCACCTCATTGCTGTGGGGCAGCAGCCTGGCCTACAATTGCCCCACCTTCCCTTGGATCCTCTTTCAGGTTCTCTGACTCCTGGACCAGGTGTGTGTTTATCTCTGTGGTGAAGCATCCACCTTCTCTTGCAGGAGACAGTGAGAAACTCTGCACGGGTTCTAGCTTGTCCTCCTCTCTTCATTTACATCCATCTTCCCTTCTGGGCTGCCTGCCTGTAGATATCAAGCTCCAACATCAGACACAAAGACAATAGCCTTGCAGAGACTATTATCCAGCTCCCTCAATTTTGTAAAGTCAAATTCCTATAATAAATTGCTTCTCTGATTGGACCCTCACAGATACAGGTACTCAGAGCCTCATAGTTTAGTCCCAAGGTTTCAGGCAAGATAATCTCTCTTTGTCTACAGATGAGACTGCTGTATTTTAAAAATCCTTGCACCCAGGGTTCTTGAACAGACCAGGTGAGATGCCAAATGGTGTTTTATGTGAACTTACCTTTTGTGCTTTTCAGCCTCAAGTGAATTTAGTGGCTCAGCATAATGATCTCTCATTTCCTCTCCCTCGTGTTTGTGACACTTCTCTTTGCTCTGCCACCACAGAAAAAGAAAATTACAGTCAGCACCTACTGTTTCCTGCCTCTACTCCTGCTGGGAGCAGTAGGCTCCAGGGTTCATATTCTGTTTTATAGGCTTTTTCAGCCATCGTTCGGGAAGACCTTGGTTCAGCTGTCAGCATGGAGCATGGCTGTCTGCAGCTGGAGCGTCAGAGGAGAGCCTCTGACTCCATAGTGACAACCCCTTCCCTTCAACCTTGTCCTAGATCTCTTCCCTGAAAACCAGACAATGTAATCTGAGGCATCCTGGTGCTGAAGGGAACAAGATGAATCACAATGATAATGGGTGTTAAATTTTTTTAAGCCTCCCACTCTCTGTGCGTAAAAGCTGGACATGACATTTGTAGCTGGCTCTACCAGGCAGTTTTCCTTGTGCCAGCACTGAGTATACTTTCCTAATATGGCCCACAATAAAAGCTTCATGCAATTATAATGAAGATCCTGTAGCCAGAATGAATGACTCCATTCACTGCAAACATAGAACTTGCTATGGATGTTCAATTACATTAGATGCCTCCTGGATAGCATAGAAGGGGAGGTGAAATGGTGATGTCAGCTTGAGGGAAGACAGGTTAGAATAAGCAAAAAGAGGCTTGCTGTTCTTCTAGTCAGCATGCCAATAGAATGACGTCTGCAACCTGGCACTCTGCTCTTAATAGGTTATTGATAGTGGTCTTTACTCACTATACTTAGAGGATCCTTCCATAGCTCCCCTTGGCTCACAGGGCTAAGCCCCAGTTCATTAAGGTAGCATACAGGTCCCTTCCCAACGCAGCCCCAACTTACTGTCTCTAAACCATTGACCATTCCTTTAGAATGTCACTTGCCTGCCTATTTCTGTGCCTTTATTTACTCTTTTCTTTCTGCAAGGACTTTTCTTGCCTGTTTTCTACTTTGGGAACTCCTACTCATATTTTAAGAACTAGCTCAAACATTACTACCTTTGACATCCTCAGACAAAATTAAGAGTCCTGTCTACTGTGTTCCCACAGCATCTTTTATGAACTCTTGTTATAATCCCCAGTGCAAATCATGTAATTATTGACTTTTCTGTCTAGCTTTAAAATTTTGAGTTTCTGTGGCTGTCACTGATTCATCAGAACCTAGAACAGTTGCTGGAACGCACGTGGAATTAATAGCTTTTCTTTTTGAAGAAAATTGAATAGTATTGAGAAGAGAGTAATTGACTTGGCCAAAGAGCATTAAATTAGGGGTTTGGGCACCTCAGTTCTAATCCCAATTTTGTTCATCTCCATACGATCTTACAAGATTTTTAATGACTGTTTAGAGCTGAGTGACATTGACAAGTTTGGAGAGTCTCAATGTCTTCTTGCCTTGATTTCTTCATTTGCTAATTGGTGAATGTGGTAACTTGCTAACTCACACGTGTGTCTTGAGAATCAAATGAAATAAAAAATATAAAAATGACACCCTCCTCCCCTGAGAGAGCATAGAGCAATGCTAGTTATTTTCATGAACTCTCTCCTCATGTCTTCAGAGGTTGGTAACTCTCTGACGCTGGGCTGTCAGAACAAGCTGACTAAGACTGAAGGTTTGTTTCTCTGACACCCATGTTTGAGGGGGAGGTGGTCCAGTGAAGGCCAGTGGCTTCTGAAACTTAGGAGAATGACCTTTGCTATGTTCTCTGTTGCTTGTGGGCTTTCCTGCTCCTTTGCTAGGCTTCTAACGCGTGCCATACACTTGGTAAAAATAGTGGTGATCAAGAGGAAGACATGAGTTTGAAATCCCAAGTCAGTTAATAGACTGAACTCCCCAAAATAATTGTTCAACCAATGAACAATTCTTGGGAGGCTCTGGAGAGCTGCTGAGGGACCTTGTGGCTCTTCAGAGGCCTTTAGGATGGACGAGATTCTTATTGCTCCAGGACGGCCCAGGGCTCCTCTTAGTTGAAGCTGTTTCTCTCTTCTCCTCAGGTATGAGTTAGCATAACAATTTTCTTTGGCAGTTGGGTTCACTATAACCCAGGCAAAACTAAAAAACGTGTAAAAATAGTGTCTTCACATCCCCCTTACATATACTCCCCAACATTCTTATAGGCTCTTGCCCTTACCTTCTAGTTTGCAGGAGCCTCATTTTGCTTCTTAGTTGTCCAAATAGCACCGTTCCTTTTTGTCTTTCCCCAAAGAACAGAAAAGAATTAGTAGCTTATTGTCCTAATGATGAAAAATAATCACTCCTTTATGGATTCATGAATCTTCCTTCTCTCTGTCTCCAGGCTTTTATTGAGGCTAATAAGTACAATTTCCAAACTGGCTATAGTGATACAAACTGTAGAGGAACATTTTTCTCTGATAATTTCAACACCTTTGCTAATTAATAGTTTTGGACATCTGCATGTTTGATTATGACGTGTATTGTCAGAGTTCTGGTGATTTCTCTTGTGTCTATAGAGAAAAGGTGGACTTCAAACACTCTCAAAATGGAGATTATTAAAATCAGGAAACAGTTCATGCCTCTTGGGCAAGTCAAAATAAGATGATCATTTGATATGGGGGGGGCAGTGGCGGAAGTAAGATAAAAAGAACAGATTTTATTTTGCTTTTATATTAACAACACAGATGGTCACGCTACTGAAGACAATCACATCTTAATAAATTATAGTTACACGAGCAGCAACAAAAAACCAAGAATGAATATAAAGCAAAGGTATCATGCTTCTTCATGAAGTTTAGTAATAAGAGTTGCCATTAACATGATGTGTTTTCAGCCGGTCAGGTAAAAATAAAATTTGCTAATGAGATATGACAACCTTAAATAAGGCATGTGGAGAGAATTCACATATTAGGTACAGAAAAAAAATAGTTTTCTAGTTATAAACACAAGATATTTGTATCTCATTAGCAAAAAATAAAACTTACTAATAGGTGATAGCCTTGTTATATCAGTGACATCAAGAGTGCCTTAATTGTCGTAATTCTGTAGAAGAGCCTGCTATTTATGTTAGCAAAATAGACTAAAAATATCCGCCTGTGAAAATGAATGATTTATTGCTATTCCCTAAACAGGAATGGTTTCATTTAAAGCAGTAATAAACACCTGGCATTCGCTCATCTCTGCTTTCTCTCTCTCTCTTTTTTTTTTTTGGTGAGGAAGATTGTCCCTGAGCTGACATCTGTGCCAGTCTTCCTCTGTTTTGTCTATGGGATGATACCACAGCATGGCTTGATGAGAGGTGTAGGTCCGTTTGGGATCTGAACCCAGGAACCTGGGCTGCTGAAGCAGAGAGTGCCGAACTTAACTGCTGCACCACCAGGCCAACCTCTCAGCTTTCTCTTTTTGTCCAACATCTCTCTCCATTTCACAGACTCTTAGTTGGGAAGGAACGGTGAGGTCACATTCTTCATCCACTCATCAGATGCATGGATCTTTTCCAAAGAAACACGAACAGACGAAGGGCTTCAACTGCTCTGGTGAGTGACCTCCTGAGGTCACCCATTCTGCCTTTGTATGCCCCTGACTGTTCGGAAGTCTCTCCTTTCTGCATCTCCTTTGCAATGGCCCTGGCTCTGCTCGCTGGCACTCCAAAGAATGGTGACAACCCCTCCTGAAAATGTCAGCCCTTCAAGAATTCATCAGATCACGTGGGGCCTTTTTTCACCCCTCAGACTAAACATTCTGCCTTCTAGCATTCCTCACATGGCAAACTTCAGAATCTCTTCACCATTCTGGCCACTTTCTTCTGGTTGTTCACACGCTTCTTAAATGTGATATTAACACGGAAGGCAATGCTTCAGGTGTGGCCTAAACAGGCAGAACAGGACTATAATTTTCCTTAATCTATATTAACATGAACATATATTAATGCTGTTTGAACTCAAATTAACCCTTTCAAAGTCATGTGAAATTTTGATTGGAATCAGTGACTTTTTTTCATCATCCAGCTACTAAACAACGTCCTCATTCCATCCTATTCTTGTATTGTTATTTATGTGGATGCACATGTTGGACCTTTTATGGATTCCTACTAAACTTCACTTTAGGTTTGATTTATTATTCCCACTTAACACATTTTTTTCAAAGAACTTTCAGAGTCTGAGAGAAACTTAGAGATCATGTAGTCCAATCCCAGCCAAAGATGTAAAGTCATTGACCTTAGTGAGCGAAAGAGTCAGAGCTCCTGAGGTTTCATTGCATCCTCTTCCCTCTCTTGGTCCTTTGTCTCTTGTAATAATCTCTGCTCCCAGCAATACCGCCTTTGCCTTTAGGTTGTTGAATGGCTGATTTTGTTTAAGAGCCACTAACTTTAGTTTGGATAGCGACTGTAAAGCATTAACGTGAAAGATACTTTCTCTTTTCCTTTCCAGAAGAAGACCTGAAATGCCATCCATTCCCTGTCTGAAATCTGGTCTACCCTTGACCTTTTGGGAGACCAAGTTAACGATCATTCTTATTGGTCAGCACTTACCTCAAATTGCAGTTGCCTTTATAATAATAGCAAGAAAAAAGATGAACCTCCTTATAGTGTTGAGATTCGGAAAATGTTAGTTCTAATTCTTGCAGCACCTCCTTGGGCAAATGAGTTACTCTCTCTGGGCCTCAGTTACTAAAATAAAAAAGATAGATTGTGTTTTATGGCCTCATGATCAGTGCTTTGGCTATTTATAGAAATACCATGTTTCCCCTGTTAGGGAAAGTTTAAAATTTCATCATTAGAAATTGAATCCTCTGTGCTAAGGCAAGAGTTTCCCATTCAAATCCAAACCCTCCATGGGCGAGTTAACACGTTTAAATTAGCTGCTAATACTGTAAAGCACAGCTTTTGGGAAGGTTGCCAATGGACTAGTTGAAGGAAGCTTTGGATTGGATGAGATCCACAGTAGGAAAGTGTAAGTAGAAGATAGTGGAGAGATCCCACACTGGGGAGCGGCCTGGAATCAGAAGGCCTAATGTGCTATACGGGGGTGTCTTGGCAGCTGGAAGTGGACTTAGAGGCTGTCGGCCCAAGGGTGTAAGGATGATGACAAATTATTGTAGGAACTGGAAGGGAATTAGGAAACCATCCAATTCAATTCCCTCATTTCACAGACGAGGAGACTAAACCGTAAATGCCATGCCCAGGGTCACATAGCTGGTTAGTGGTAGGATCAGGTGTCTGATTTCCGTGCAGTGCTTTTCCTCTGTATCATGAAGATAAACTACACAATTTTGCCTAAAATGGCACTGCTATCAGGTTCTAGCTCCATGCAAAGTGAGAGGGATTGATGAGGTGGTTGAAGCAGTCTCTTTGGGAGTAGAAAATGCCTCTCTCTGAGGCTGCACGGCCGTCCTCTCAGTAACGTGGGTAAATCCATCAGTGCGGTCTGTCTCTGCAGAGATTGGCAGAGACCACAAAATAGAGTCCTCTTATATTGTTCTTCTGTGGAGGCGGATGGGACTGATTAATAGAACTCAAAGTCCTGGTTGAGATATTCACAGAATGATTTTGCTGCTAAACATTTTGTCCCAGATGAAGACAAATTTCATCAGTCAAATGGATCCTAGATGAGTGGAGAATGTTCCTGGAATGATGTGTGAAAGCTATATCTGTGGAGTCTTTAGGGAGGTAGCCACCTACTTCCTCTTTGCTCTCTCTTAGGGCACGTACTGAGTAGTTTTAGCATTAGCATTTTTAGAATTTGTTCCTGAAGGATCAGCTATTTGGGATTTCTCTTGAGGCATCAAGCTTGCTCATTGTGGCTGAATAACTATTAGTCATCTCCTTCCACCTGCTTTGGTCTCTTTTTAAAGGAAAGCCTTTAAGGATAACCCCCACATAGACCTATCTCTGCATAACTTGGGGCCAAGGGCAACCTTGTTTCTTTAATTTTGTTTTTTTTTTTTGAGGAAGATTAGCCCTGAGCTAACATCTACCGCCACTCCTTTTCTTTTTGCTGAAGAAGATTGACCCTGAACTAACATCTGTGCCCATCTTCCTCTATTTTATATGTGGGACGCCTGCTGCAGCATGGCTTGATAAGTGGTGCATAGGTCTGCACTTGGAATCCGAACTGGCAAACCCCAGGCCACCAAAGCGGAGTGCATGAACTTAATCACTAGGCCACTGGGCTGGCCCCTTGGGTTTTGTGGTTTTTTTTTTTTTTCTTTTGCTGAGGAAGATTTGCCTTGAGCTAGCATCTGTTGCCAATCTTCCTCTTTTTTTTTTTTTTTGCTTGAGGAAGATTAGCCCTGAGCTAACTACTGCCAATCCTCCTTCTTTTTGCTGAGGAAGACTGGCCCTGAGCTAACATCCCTGCCTGTCTTCCTCTATTTTATACATGGGACACCTACCACAGCATGATTTTTGCCAAGCAGTGCCATGTCCGCACCTGGGATCTGAACTGGCGAACCCCAGGCCGCCAAGAAGCGGAACAGATGAACTTAACTGCTGTGCCACAGGGCCGGCCCCTATAATACAGATTTTAATTCAATAGGTCTGGGATAAGGCTCAAGAGTCCGCCTTTCAAGGAAGCTCCCAGAAGATGCTGCTGCTGCTGATCCATACACCACACTTTGAGTAACAAGGCAAAGTTCTAGGTTAGCCTGAGCTTGACTTGGGGACAGTCTTGTGAGGTCTGCTTCAGCAGGTTTTTCTCCACTCCATTCCCAGAAGAGTGCTTCACCAGGACCTTCCTGGGCCCAGAGGGAAAGTTATTGAGCCTGTCAGGCACTAGCAGTGAACATGGATCTTTGCACCGAAGCCTTCTTAATCAAATCTGCGATATTTGTGGGTGGGACTCCTTGCTTGCACAAACACCCTACATTTGCCCACAGTAATTAGGTAATTGAATTGCAAACAGTAATTAGCTGCCTAACTGCCTGCTTGTTCATGCAGGTATCCAATTTGCTTTTGAAATGTGGGCTTATACTGGCGAAGATGGAAGCTGCCGCTAAAGTCTGCAGACACAATTAAAAAGGCCCATTGAAAAGCTGGTCCTGAGTGAGCGGCTGTTGCCTACTTCTCCCTTATTTTTCACTCTATTTCAGTTACTCTGATTACATTTTTCTGTGACTCAGAGAATCTCAGTTCCATTGTGTTACTTAAGAGAAATGAGAGGTGGTATTGGACGACTGTTTTCGACTGTTTTCACGTCTTCAGGATAAAATTAAAAACTAAGTGTTGTGCAATAGAGTGACAGCTGGTCTGCTGCTTTCCTAGTGAATTGACAAGCTTGTTTACTTCCTGAGAACTTGTCTCTCCGCGCAGCCCACCATGAAAACAGGTGAGGGTTTCTGCTGCGGGCTGTCGCAGACCTGTGGCATACGTGCTCCAAATAGTGGCTTGACAAACTCAGTTCTCTTTTAACCTGTGCTCACTTTTATAACAAAGAGGAAAACAGCTAGGTGTTGGAAATGTCTACTTCTATGATGAAGTGAGTTTGTGTCCAGGCTTCCCCAGAAGCTTCAATGAGGATATTGGGTGATTTTCCCTCCTCCCTTTCAGAACTGTTAGTTCTTTTAAAACATGTCTCACAATCTGCTCTTCCCACCTATTCTAATGTCTACGATTTGGACTCTCCTGTATCCTGGGCTGTGGGGTCCCTGAGCATCACTGTGCCAAGCTCTGCTGAGGTCGGTAAGGTCAACTAATTCACATCACGCCCTAGGGCTTTTCTGAAGCTGCTTCTAAAAGGTGACCTTGAACCTGCTGACCTGCAGGTTCAGGGTTCAGCTCAGCTGGCCAATACATTGTAAGAGGTCAAAATCTTTGGAATACATAATTATTCCAAGTGTAGAACAATGGAGAGTTTTTGTTGGCATAGTGTGCAATCTTTGTAAATTATATTATGATAGTATTCATTTACTAATACTGCATGCTAAGTCATTGGTCTTTTCAATTCTTTCATGTAACAGTTGTTTTGACTAGATTTTAGGATAAGGGCTAAATTTTTAGGAGGAAATAGTATCTTGCAAAATCTCCCTTCAGTCCCTTTTTTTTAAATTGAAGCATTATTGACACAAATTTAACTTTTTTAATTGTGTGGTCTTCAACTTTAAAGGGTATCTATAAAAGGGGATTTAGAAACATTTACACTAGATTGTTGAAATCTACTTAATTTTAATTTCATTACGACATGCATGAAAGGGCCAGTGGTCAAGGCTCTTACTGGAGCTTTCAGAGGTGGAAATCTGAGGCATCATTAGAAAAAAATGAAAGGGAACAAAAATCAAGGGCATTTTTATATTTTGCCTAAAAGAATAAATTAAGATACAGAAAACTATGGCTTTTAAAAATAATAAGGAATCAACTTATATATTAAGATGACAAATTAGAACATTAATGACTGTTGCTCCTATAAGATAAAGAAACAGGATATATAATTTTAAGATCCTCCCCCGCCTTTTTTTAACTTCTTTATGGTATTCTTCAAAAAGCACACTAAAAGTCTCCCTAATATTGTTCCTCATATACTAGGGACTGTAAAAATCCTGACAAGGACTTCTTAAGGGAATTTACTTTTGCTTTGTTTCTTTGAAGAGAAGAGAGTAAGTTTTCTCAGTGTACACATTTGATCACAACATTGAACCTGGTTCTTCCCCACCCCTCCTGGAGTTGCCTTAGTTTGACCTTCATCCTTCTCTGTTGGAACATGGCAATCTCACTGAATTGGTTGCCCCTCATCTTTTTTCCTCTTCTCGTGCACACTGTCCATATTGTCACCAGAATTATTTCTTTAAAACAAAAATCATCTCATTACTCCAAAGGCTTCCTGATACTCAGAGATAAAATCCATTCCATAGCGTATAAGGCAGTTCACAGTCTGGCTCCTATCTCTTTAGGCAGATCCCTCGGCAGCCTGGCTGCCTGGCCATGCACCCAGGACCCTTGTCATAGTAAACTTCTCGATATGCCCTGAATGTCATGTCTTCTCATTACACTATGTCACTTGGTCCAGTGCACAGGAAATCAGACGGCAGTAAAAACCAGGGACCAGTTGTAGGGTATGGTCAGAACTCAGATAAGAAGGGAAGAACTTATGGGCAGATAATTGGAAGTGATTGTACTTTAATCCTTTCAAAGGTTTATTGAGTAGAAAGAACACTTGTCTAAATAAGCTCAGTGCGTAGCAGTTATCCATATCACATTGCTTTATAACCAACATTCAAGGAATTATATTAGCCTCTTGGCTACAGAGCATATGGAAGTCCAGATGGGTGTAGGTTTTTTTCTCTTTTCATTTTGTTCAACTTGTGCTGACGGTATCAGATTTTCCATCTCCAGAGTCATGGCTTGTTCTTGTAAACACAGTGAGTTCGGAGGAAGAGTAGAGGAAAGGCAAAAAATGTGTTTTATGGGGAGAGGACAGAGTTCACCTTCCCTCTTAATGTTTAGTAATACACAGGTAACCGTGACGATCATCTTCTTGCTAGCAGGAAAAATTCAAGGTTTGGTGCTCTTTAGGAAAGAAGCAGTTTATAACACCTGCAGCTTCATGGAGCTGAACAAATTTTTTGGTTGAGTTAAATTTTCCCTTTAGATTACCTATAATCTGAGAACGAGGGTGAAACTTTTGGAAACAGCATCCAATGTTTCATTGTGCTGCTTATTCTGCCCTCTCTACCCTGTTACCCCCCACAGGTCAGGGGCCCTGGGTCTTCTAGCAAAGAGGAATGACCTTCACTTCCAGGAAGAGGAGAGGAGAGGACAGAGGGGCAGCAGTGCTGATACCTAGTTGGGAGACGTCTCTCAGGCTTGTTCCATGCTTCTTTCCTGGGAATCTTGGCAAATGAGGGGAGGAGAGGAGTCCTTATGCTAAGGACTAGGACCCTGCGGGTAGACAGACTTTACATTTGTATAGACCGTCATAAAAATGTGCGTAGCCATGATCATCTTTCAGTCACACAATCTAAGCGAGCACATGTTCACCCACCAATTAGGATGACACTTTGTGTTTGGGTCACTTTACTGAGAAATTTAATTAAACGATAATGCCAGATATTTAATTAGAAGAAGCAAAAATCACCCTGTACTATGTGAAATATAATAAAATCACATGTGCTCATACTGCCAGCTGCCCTCTTGTGAGGGCCCTTCCCTGATTGGGATTCAGACTCATCCAACCGGAAACAAATTCAATCAATGGAAAGTCAATCATGTTTAGAGTTGTCTCCTTTAGCTAGATAAGAGCCTTGTAGCCAGACTCTCTAGAGCAATGTGAAAACAAAGTGAAATACCATGATTTATGATAAGATCAACTGCCTTTCTCCTAGCTAGAATAGGCAGAAAAGCTGAATCAGATGACTCAGAAAAGCCCAAGGCAGTGATTTTGGAAGCATACAACTTGCCTCACCTATGTCTGTGCTAGCTCTAGAGCTGCCCCTCAAGGAGAAGGTATGTTCACTCATTCAGCAGGTTCTAATTACTATGTATCTACTACCATGCCTGGAATTAAGGAAATCTAATGAATGTGATAAATTTCTGCTTTTCTAGGGGTCGCTGTCTGCTGAGCAATACAAACAAGAAGGAGCATGATGGCTGCCGATCTACTTAGAGATACACTATTTAGAAGCTCCTAATTGCACCAGGCATGGTGCTAAGCAAGGTTTGGAAATCTACCAGGATCCCATCTTCTGGTTTGAGATTTCTAAAGCTTTCACTCTCCTGATCCACACTACATTGATTTATACAGCCATTTCCTCTTTATTTCAAGAGCAGAAGGGAGAGGCTGGCCAACTTCAAGTGCCAAAGCGGGTTACACTGCCTTAGCAGTTCAAGTTTTGCTCATTCTTCCTCCATTCAGGCACATCACAGAGTTGTAGCTTGTACAGTTGAATAAGATGATGCCTACATTCATCTTTCAAGCAGGAGGAATGTGAAAAACTTTATGAACGGGGGAGTCATGATCAGTGAGCCCAGGAGGTGGTTCTCACTTTGCTTGCTCTTATGGACAATATGTCCCCCCATAATTCATGTATTGAGGTTCTAAACCCCAGTATCTCAGAATGTGGCTTTATTTGGAGATAAGGACTTTAAAGAGGTAAAATTAAAATAAGGTTGTTAGAGTGGGCCTTATTCAATCTGACTGGTAAGAGGAGAATAGGACGTAGAGAGAGACAAGGGTGGGATGCCTGTGTGAAGTAAAGACTCTGTGAGGCCACAGCGACAAGGTGGCCATTTGCAAACCAAAGGGAAAAGCCTGGAACACATGATTCCCTTATGGCCTCCAGAGGAAACCAACCCTGTCAGAACTTTGATCTTGGACTTCCAGCCTCCAGAACTGTGGGAAAATCAATTTCTGTTTGTTCAGCCACCCAGTCTGTGGTAATTTGTTACGGCAGTCCTAGCAAACTAATATACTTGCCTTTATATCTGGAGTATTCTGTGGTCCAGCAACTTGATAGACTTGCCTTTCAAGGTAAGAGGAAGCTTACCTCTCCTAGTTTCCATTCAGACAAGGAAAGGAGCTTGGTTAGTCTTCCCTCTCTTCTTATGGCCACCAAACTGGACACATTATGAACATTACATTTACTCTTTGGGGCTCTCCCGAGTCCAAGGAGGCGCGGTTAACTTTGTCTCATGTGGAGTGAGTTCTTTAAGACTAGAATCTGAAAGTCTCACAATATTTGCCATTTTAATATCGACATGCTTGAAGAGAGGGCTCGGAAATAAATGACCACTTCAGATCCGTTCTGGCTCAGTGACCCACAAGCGTACCTTGAAAGGACTTTGATCTTCTCCAAGGCTTTATATAAATTCAAAGTAGTTAGTATTTCTAAAATATCATCTGCAATTAAAATTTTTTTTCTATTGGATGCGATTAAAATCACATAGATAATATTTAATAATCAGGAGATTGACATGTAAATCGCCATTGTTTGAAAAAGCTCACTGATGCAAAGATGTAATTTTCTCTCTCTTCCCCAAACCAGTAAGAAAGCAAATAACAACTTTCTTGTAGTCCTGTGGTTAATAGATTGAAGATTTGTGTTGGGGGATATTAGAAATGCGTTTTTCTGAAGGTTTCTGGTTGATAAAGTGTTAGATAATGCAGGCTTTTTACCAAAATTCATTTCCTCTGCTTAATGACTAATTGCGGCAAAATAGACATGGCTTCAAAATCACGTCTTTTCCATTTGCATTTTTTCCTTCTGATTCTTAGATTTAAAATTCCAGTTGTGCTAGAAATCATGATATGTCTAACACTTTTTGAAAATTATATAGATCAAAAGAGAAAGCATGTTCATAAAAAGCTTTGATAGCCTCCTTCTAATAAGCCCCCTTTTAGACATTTTTAATTTATACAGAAAAGTAATGTTCAATTGGGAAATGCTCAGATATTGTGCTTTCAATCCTTAATTTATGTGATCAGCTTGAGCCACATGGTGCACATTATCCCTAACTTGTTGGCAGAGGGGAAAATTTAGCTTGATAATATTTTCTACCCTTTGTGAAAAGAAAATATGCTTATTAAGGAACCCAGGAGGCAATGCTGAGCTGCTCCTAGCACAGGTACGAGCCCAACGTGTGCAGAGTTGCTATGATTAGGCTAACGGAGACTTTTGCCTGTCCAATTTTCTGCTGCTCTGGTCCCTGAGAGATTACTAATTTCTTTCTTATCCTATAGCCAAATCCAATAACAACAGAAGACAACATCTGTGTTCAATAGGTATGTTTTTGCCAACTTACATTAAATAATTCATTACGAATGTTGGTAGGGCTGAAATTAGCCCTTATTAAATATAGAAGCAGGCATCATCACCATTCCCTGATGAGAGCAATCAACCCTTTAATGATTCCTCTCTCCAAGTGATATTGTCAGGACTTTTAATTTTTTTTAAGCATTTCTTACTCACCAACTGTTTCAGGTTAAATCGTGTCCCCCCCAAAAGACATTGAAGTCTTAAACCCCAGTACCTGAGAACGGGACCTTATTTGAAAATAGGATCCTTATGATGATCAAGTTAAGATGAAGTCATTAGGGTGAGCCCTAATCCAATATGACTGGTGTCCTTATAAAAAGAGGAAATTTGGACACACAGATAGACATGCACATGGAGATGCGTACAGAGGGAAGATGGTGTGAAGCCACAGAGAGAATGCCGTCCACAAGCCAAGGAACACATGAAGCCACCAGAAGCTAGGAGAGAGTCAGGGAACAAATTCTTTCTCAGCCCTCAGAAGGATCCAACCCTGCTGACACCTTGGTTTCAGACTTCTAGCCTCTAGAAGTGTGAAACAATAGATTCCTGTTGTTTAGGTCATCCAGTTCATGGTCCTTTGTTACAGCAGCCCCAGGAAACTAACACACCAACTGACTAGGTCTACTCTATCAGGCTTAGGATATTTCCACCAACTGGAAGTCTTTGCATGGATTACACATGCTCCCACGTTAAATAATCATCTCATTTAAAATTGCACCCCCAGGCACTTTCTATCTCCATCTATTTTTCTCTTTAGCATTCATTGTTCTACACACAATATATGTTTCTTTGTTCTTTTTGTCGTCTTTCTCCTTACTAGAATGTGAGCTCCACGAGGGCAGGAGTGTTGACTATTTTGCTCAACAATATCCCCAGCAGTGTACAAAGTAGATACTCAGATATTGTGAGATGAATCATTGAAAAAATTAATTGCTTCCTCCTCGTTTTCATCTCACTCCATCCCACAGAAACCTCAAGGCCTGTCTTACTCTGAACACAGCCACTCCACAGAGACCACTGCAAGGAAAAAAAAAAGAAGAGGAAGAAGGAACGGCGGTTGTATATGAGATGCTTGGAAATTTACCTGATTGAGGAGGAATTTCATTTGAAGTTATAAATAGTAGGAGAGTAAGATCATTATTCTTTAGGATAGATCTTTTCATCTTCCGTTTTTATTCATCCCTAAACCTTGAAGTCAGCCCATTTCAAGTCTATGAGATTTCAATAATTTTTGAATAAGTAACATTTATTTCCTAAAGGATAGCACAGTGATTTTGAATGTCCATGTTTTACTTAAAATTTCTGCTTTTAGGTTAACTGCTCATAGGGAAAAGTCATGGATTTATAATCTGCTTGGGTTCAGATTTTCATCCGGCTCACTTCAGTAGGCATTGTGTGTGAGTGAACGAATCATCAAGCCTTACTTTAGGGTTCTGAGAGGGTTTTCAAGCCTGTGAAATTACTGTGTGGTGGGGAAGTGAGCTGTGCTCCATAGTACTGGCCCCTACGTGCAGGCCATTTTATTACTGCGATGAGGCTATGGTGTCCCAGGTTGAGTCCCTTCCCCAACCTCTTCTAATCTAGAATAATATAGTCCAGGCTTCCCAAAGGTTTTGTTCAATTTCTCTCAGGGTTAGCCTGATATACCTCATTGATCACCATATTTTTATTTTGCTTAACTTGAAATTTATAATTCACTTGTGGTTATATTTCCAATCCCAGAACACAGAGAAGCGATGGTCTGAGATCAGAAAGTCTTACCACTCGCTGTACATGTGGCCTTGGACAAGGCAAATGATTTAGCCTTTTGAAGTCCATGAAAAACAAATAACAGTAGCTAACCCTACAGGATTATTGTTTAGAGAAAAAAATGTACGTAAGGTTCTGGAACATGATAGCCATTTTACAAAGGCTGTGGATTGCTATTTCCCCTGTAGGCTGGCAATTTTGATAAATTATTTACTTAACCTGCAGGCTCTAGGCTGCTCAGACTTCAGCGGAGCCTTTCCCCACAGGTGTGGACAGCAAGGGGTGCCTCTGATCCAATTCGACTCTTCCTCATTCTAGATATGGATGCGATTCTGTGCATGAAATTCAGGTTGCAGGTGCTAAGGGGAGAAGGAAGGATGTGTGTAAATTCTCAGAAAGAGCCTCGAGGACTCTCTGCTAGAGTCTTCCATAATATCCCACTTGGAAAACTCCCAAGTGACCAAAAACACTCTTGCTTTGATAGTTGCTGTGATTGTCCCAAATCCACCAGGGGATTTGCGAGTCCACTGCTGTACTGCTCGGGCAGAAACACTTAGTACGTCCTTGGGCAACAACCTCGCCTGTTTTTCACAAATAGCACTAACTCCCAATTCCACCGAGGTGGTGTGGATGCTCATTAAAGCATTTCCCTAGCATACAGAGAAAAAGGAAATCAACTTGAAAGATAATTTATGAGCAACCTTTTTCAGTGTTTGAAAATATGCCAGCCCATCTAGCAGAAGCCACTCTGGTTTTTATGGATTTTTTGTTATTGTTGTTTGTCATTTTGGTATGATAACCACCTGTAGTCATTAACTCTCCCTATTTCTAGCACAGTGTCTCAAACATCTGCCACTGCAGCCAAAATGTCCCTCAACAGATTTAAACTTTATGTCCCTGAAATGGGAATTTCACCTCCCATTGTTGGAATTATGCATATGTCTTCTTCAGCCTGCAGTCTGGTGATTCTCAACTCCAGCTCTGCATTCCTAAAGCGTCGGCACCACCCTGCTCATCCTTGTAACTGCGCTTTTGTTTGTCCATATTCCCCTAAGTGTCTTATCTCTCCTGTTGGACTTCAGGCTCCCTGAGGGCAAATATGAAGTGTCTTGCAATTTTATGTCTCAGGAAATGCTTATTGAATATATTTTGCATGCAGTTCTGTAGACATAATAGTACTGCACAGTCAACAGATGGGGGAGAAAAGGGAGGAGGGGGAGGAAACGGAAAGAAATCACTTTGGTTGTTTCTTTCAGAGAAGCGATTTTATATAGTCATCCATTGGTCAAGGTCCTGAATTATCACAGCAACTCGAATTATCCATACTCATAATAAACGCTGAAAACTTTATGTTTATTTATGTTGGAGGTTTTCTTTTCCATTCTAAACCCAGGTTCTCAAAGTAAAGGATGCTAGATTGAATTTCCCCTGCAAATGGTTTATCCTGGAAATCCTTTTCTCCTAAGCCCAACTCTGAGTATTTACAAATGCTGCCGCTAATCAGTCTCACCTCAGTAAGTTATCCTGAGACATCACGACTTTGAGTCTCAGAGGTTTTAAAGATATTAACATTCTACTATGATGCTTTTTTTTTTTTTTACTGGAAAGAAACTGATGTAATTTGACCTTAAAATATGAAAATGTGATTTTCCATTCAGACAAAACAGAGGCTCTGTATCTCATGGACCACATTTCCTGTAAATGCCCTGTGTGTGTTCTAAAGGATGTATTTTTCATGGTCCCTAAGTGAAACTTAAATTGTGTGTGCTCCAAGAGATTTTGCTTTCCAGAATTTCCTGAAGGCTTAAAAATATTTACAAGTATGAACCACAATATGAATATAACTCACCAACTAGGTGGCAGTTATTTTGACTAAAGAATAAATGTGTTTATTTTGTTTAGATATAGATAGCTTATTCTCGTAAATGATGAATATTATGCTTGTGTGTTTGTTATGCAAAGAAATGTAGGAAATTAGACATAAAGGTAATTGTATAATGAAGTCCACATGGAGCTCTGTGGGTTCCTCAACAGGCTGGAGTCACTGTCTTGATCAGAATTTGTCCAGGCTCGACACAGGCAATTTCTAGATGGGAAATCAGATGACACTGGGGAAACCAAAATGTATTCATTTTCCTTAATTTAAGACATAAGCTACCAGGACATCATCTGTGGGAGCTGAGGACAATGCTGCCCACGGCCTCTTTTTAGACCTTTCAAGATAGCCCCGCCGGAATGCTTTTATGGAGCTTAGAAAAGATCCAAATTAATCTGGAGAACACAAGTCTTTCTAATGTCAGGTCATCAGAAATGGAAGACGAAGGAGATTTGCAACATTCCTGTGCTGCGGGCTCAGGATTCCCGACAATGTCCAGTCTGCGTTCAGGGAGGCAGAGAGTAAACCATGCAGAGACATCTTAGTGAGCATTGCCTTTCTGAGCTCATTTGCCTCACGATCGAGGCCAGGGAATGAATGTGCATATGTATGTGAGTGTGTGTCAGCGTGTATGTGCTGTGAATCTATGTGCAGTGTAGGCATGTGGTGTATATGTGTGTGGCTTATATGTGGTGTGTGTGCATGTGTGTGTGTGTGGTGCTGGTGTGTGCACTGTACGACATGGTTCAGTGTATATGTACACACGTGTATGTGGTATATGTGTGCGTAGAGTGTGATGTGTGTGGTATGTGTGTAAGTGTGGTATATGTGTGTGGTACGTGTGTATATGTTTGATGTGTGTGTGGTATATGTATTGGTGTTGTGTGTTTGTGTATGTGGTGTATATGTGCTTATGTGTAGTGAATGTGTGTGTTTTGTGTGTGGTATGCATGCGTGTGGAGGATTACTTGTACATATGTTTTACTGAAAGAAAAGTGCCTCCAATTTTTATCCCCTCCAATCTGCGCGCCTCTTTGCTCCAGGGTTATCTTTCTAAAGCACAAAGCTGAGCTTAGCCTATCCCTGCTCAAAAAAAAAGGGAAAAAAAATGGTTCTCCAAAGCTTAGACAAGGCAATCAAGGGCCCTTCTCAGTCTGGCCGCAAGCTGCTTCTCCAGCCTTCCATGTCAGCCAGCAGTTGCCTGGCTCCGCCCTCTCCCTCTGCATTTCATACACGGTCTCAAGGGAGGCAGGTGAGTCAGACATCAGGAGAAGGAGGGAGCGTGGGCTTGGAGCCAGACTACTGAGTCCTCCCTGCCATTTATGAGCTACTTGCCTTTGGGCAAGTTACTTGATCTCTCTGAGCTTTAGTTTCCTCATCTATACAGTGGGAATGATAATGGTACCTCTTCTCATTGGAGAATGAAGATGTCATTGTGAAGATGAAACAAGTTAATATGTAGAAAGCACTTAAAATAGTGTCAGGCACCAACTGAGTGCTGTGTAAGACTTAGCTATTATTTGCATTGTCCCTGGGACTTGCACTGGCCTCCATTTATACTTTTGTTCTCCCTTCCTATGTGTGTTAAAAGCCTTCCTAGTCCAGTTTAAACGTCATCATCAGAGCCAACTGTAATACTTGAACTAAGAAGCATTATAGGTCAATGATTTAATGCTTGGGTTATGGATCAGAGAGATCCGGGGTCAAATCCAGCCTCTGTTCTACATCAACTCCTTTTTAAAGTGTAGCTTTCTTATCAGTGACCCAGAGGTACTACCAACCCTCCCCCCCCGCCCCCTGCTTTCGAGTATTGTCAGTGTTAAATGAGCTAATGTATGGGAAGTGTGTGGTGGAGCAGTCCTCTCCAGTTTGGATTCCCTTAGCATTTCTTTTCCTTCTGGACACATATCCAATTATCTACCTTGTGGTATACTTACCATGTGCATATCTATGTTGCGCTAATTATTTTTCTTTCCTGCCAATGCCTGCTACAGTGCTATGTTCATGATATGCCCTCAAAAAACATTTGTGGAATAAACAAATAATGAGAATGGAAGAGGAATCAGAAAGTGAATCATGAACTTCTAGGGTCAGCCTAAAAGCCATTACTGTAAGAATATATAACGATATTGATAAACATTCAAAGAGCTGCCTTCAAAAGTTTCATAGCTCAAAGATCCCCTGAAATCTTTGGAAGGCAAAAAAGACTTTTAAGAACCTACTTTAAATTGTTTTCATCCCCCATTTCTTTTGTTGCCATGTGGTAAGGAAGGCTGATTCTCAGGGTCATTGCAAATTGATTTTGTGCTGTGCGCTTAAAAGAACTGAAGTAGGTTCTTAGAGTTTTGTTCACTGTTACTGCTCCTAAGGATTCTCATACTGATCATTGATTTAATTTTTTTCTTTTGGTAATAGCTTTTTGAACTACAACAAAAGAAGAATTTTAGGAAAAATATTAGCCCTGTGGATAATTGCTATGGGACTTTTTTGGTGGTGTAAATACATGTGCAGAAATCCAGCAGCTCAGATGATTCTCAAAGATCAAATTTTGTTGAGTGCAATAAATATGATGTATTTCTGGTAGTTATGTTTTAAAATGCCTTTAAAGGTCTTTGTATAATTTGTTATGGAAATTTTCATGATCTGTAGTAGTAGTCAAAATGTGGAAGGTAAGAGGGAATTTGTGTAAAATATTATATTTTATCATTTTGTTATTTGTATACTTTAAAGAGAGTGTTTTAAAAACATATATTTCTTTCTTAATTTTTCTCATTGTACTTGAAAAGGACTTTCAGTTCACCTGTTCTAACAATTTAAAGCAGAATCCAACAATCGCCTTTGTAAACATCAGAACTGGTCCACAGACTCCAGAGGGACCCAATCTTTAGCAGCCCGAGTTGGCCATTCGGAGATTGATTTTATGAATTGGTATTCAAAATGTTTCTTGCCTTGATAGAATGTAGTCTTTTCCTCCACCTGAATAGGAGTCTATAATCCACCATTTTCTCAGATTCTTCAGCTGTTTTTTCAGACAATGCTCTGCTGGGAGGCTGTGTCCAGCCATCCTACAAAACAGTAATAAATGGACTGTGCCCTTTGCTGTGGTTTTAGTCAGCACCTTGGAGAGTAGAGGTTAAACCTTAAAAAAGGAAGTGATGAAAAATAAAAAAGGAAATTTCACAAGGTGATAAGAAAATCATTCCAATTATAAGTGGGAGATGTATACAAAGGCTCCATTAGTGAAATGGCTTTCCTCACTGTTTGAAAATTAAAGGATCCCTGGACCTAAACCCCTTTAAAACCCCCAAACAAGACTCCTGCCATGGCAGGAAGTCAATTATCTCCATGGCAACCAAAACAAATAGTGAATATTGCCTTAGCAGACAAGATGGATAAAAGGTGCATCTAAAATTAATTTATGTGTTGGCATCAGATACTTGAGATGAGAGAACTGGTCCATAAAGTACCCAAGAGGAGCTATTAAAAGAGAAACAGAATAAGTCCCTTGTTAAGTTCCCAAGAGAGCTGTGGTTGAAACATATATAAATCCTTTTTGCCACTGCCTTTAAGGGGGAAAGTTGTCAATATGTCCCCATTTACATGGCTGCTTTGATGATGGCCCCCTGTAAATCTCAGGCCTGCCAAGGAATGTTTATTAAGAAGTGCCTTCAAGAGTGATCTCTTAATCTATCTTCTTGTATGGTTGGGGATTTTTATTATTACTATTATTCTTATATACATAATTCTGAGATGCAGAGATGCCCCCAAAGATTAAAGTTCAGAAGATTTTGAGTCTGTAAAAATCTTGTGTTAAAAAAATAGGAAGAAAGAAAAAAGAAAACACACAAACACACAGAATCCTCAGCAGCAAGTGCGGAGCTGTAAATTTTTCATTAAGTATAGAAATTAAGAACACTAATTAAGCCACTGTGTAGAAAATAACTCCAAATATTAAAAGGAACTTTTCAGGAGGAAAAGTGTCTCTGCTTTTCTGTTCCTGGAGATGTGGCTTTTGAAGTCAGGGAGACTCCCGCAGGGAGCCTGCTTTGTGGGGAGTCCATTTCTTGCCCTAAGTGGGAAGATGATGGGACACAAAGGCTGAGCAGGACACAGACCCCAACTACTCCCTGTTAGGGCAGAGCTGTTTCCCCCAGAATAGAATCACATTTAATGCTTAACCTGACTTAGACTTCCTCTTTGTAGTAGGTTCCACCCTGTCCCTCCACACCCCCTTTTTCCATGATCCCAGTTTCCTCTTTCACATGCAACATTCAATCCCACCGTTTAGCTGTTTCTTTCTTCCTGGGATCTCTTGCCAATTTCCCATCCCTTCTACTCATCCTGGTTGCACAACTGGATGAATACAATAGCTCCCTAATTTACCTGGCCATCTTCTTGCCTTCCCCTCTCCTATCTTTCCTATACACTCATTGGATTGGTTTTTTCCAGAAGATTGTTTTATTTTTCACTCCTTTACTGAAAAACAATGACTTCCTGTTGCCTGTAGGACAAAACCCAAATTCCTCTATGTAGCATTGGTGGTTCCCCACCTTCTGACCTTAACCTGTGCTCTGACAGATCTCCCTATCATTTGCTTCCACAAATCCGTCATTCTAATCATTATCACTTACCACAAATGCTTTATACTTTCCCATGTGTCTTTTCTAGTGCAATTCTTGTTACTTATCTGGAATAGCCTCCCCCATGGACATTGGCCTCTTCCTGTCCAACACAAAGAGCACATCTTAGGCAATTCTTAAAAGCCAACTCATATTTTACCCCCTCAAACACTTTCTAATCTCCCAGCCTTCATGACCTCATTTTCCTCTGAACTCCAATAGTACTTAGTATCAGCGGTAGGCAGAATAACCTACAAAGATGTCCATGCCCTGGTTCCTGGAGTCCGTGATGTATTACATTATAGGGTAATAGGGACTTGGCAGGTATAATTAAAGAAATAGACCTTAAAATAGGGAGGTTAGCCTGGATTATCCAGGTGGTCTCAATCTAATCACATGAGCCCTTAAAAGCAGAGAACTTTCTCTGGCTGCCATCAGAGAGATGTGGCAGAAGAAGAGGCAGGTGAGATGTGGCAGAAGAAAAAGGAAGAGAGATTCTAAGCATGAGCAGGATTTGATGAACTATTGCTGGCTTTGAGATATAAAGGCCCACAGGCAAGGACTAGAGAGAGCCCTCTAGGGGCTAAGAGTGGAGCCCCACTGCCAGCCAACAAGAGAATGGGGCCTCAGTCCTTCAGCTGCAAGTAGCTGAATCTGCCAACAACCTGGATGAACTAGGAAACGGATTCCTCCCAGAACTTCCCAATAAAAGCACAGCCGTGATTTTGACTTCGTGAAATCTGGAGCAAAGAAACCAGCCAAGCCAACCCAAGCTCTGACCTACAGTACTGTGAGATAATAAATTTGTATGTTTTAAGCTACTAAGTTTCTGGCAATGTGCTATGACAGTGATAGAAAATTAGTACAATATCCTTGCTGTGCATTTCATGAAGTGTGGTGTTCAAGAGACTGGGGTTTGGAATTTAACTACTTGGGCCCGAATCCTGTTCCAGTCCCCACAAGCTGCATGACCTTGGGCAAGTTATATAGCCTTTTATGTACTACAGTTTCATCATCTCTAATAGGAAAACCTATCAAGGGCTGGCCTGGTGGCATAGTGGTTAAATTTGTGTGCTCTGCTTTGGTGACCCAGTGTTCGTGGGTTCAGATCCTCAGTGCGGACCTACACACCGCTCATCAAGCCATGTGGTGGAGGAATCCCACATTCAGAATAGAAGAGGATTGGCACAGATGTTAGCTCCGTGACAATCTTCCTCAAGCAAAAAGAGGAAGATTGGCACCGGATGTTAACTTGTGGTCAATTTTCCTCACTAAAAAAAAAAAGAGAAAAAACCTATCACTCATGACAAATTGTAGAATTATAATGAATATTAAGTTAGATGTTACAGGGGCTGGCCTGGTGGCACAGCGGTTAAGTTCGCATGTTCCACTTTGGCGGCCTGGGGTTCGCCAGTTTAGATCCCAGGTGTGGACATGGCACTGCTTGGCAAGCCATACTGTGGCAGGCGTCCCACATATAAAATAGAGGAAGACAGATGTTAGCTCAGGGCCACTTTTCCTCAGCAAAAAGAGGAGGATTGGTAGGAGATGTTAGCTCAGGGCTAATCTTCCTCAAAGAAAAAAACCAAAAAGTTAGATGTTACATATAAAAACATTAGAAACATGCCTGGCACATATTAGCATTCCATAATGCCACATTTTGTGGCTATTTATATTTACAATGTATTTCTACAACTAGATTCTAAGTTCCTGAGATATGGAGAAGCAGTGAATTAAAAATGGTCACAAACTCTTCACAGCTTTTCCCGTAAATGCATGAAACCTGTTTTTCTCCATCACTTCCATCTGGGCTGGCCTTTGACTTTCATTGCCCAAAAGAATATGGTGGAATTGATGCTGTGGGAGTCTCAAGGGGGCTTGCAGTTTTCACTCTTTCTTCTTTGGAATGCTTCTGCCATCATGTGAAGAAGCCCAGGATGCAAGGTCAAGTGGTGGGAGGCCCAGCCATCTGTGTCACTTCGGACATCCCCACTTAGGCCCCAGACCACCGGAGCACCCAGCACCAGCCAAGCCACCAGCTTACTGCAGCCACAGAGTCCAGCAGAAGCATGGTCCACTGAGCCCACAAAATCCTGAATTATAATAACTTGTTTTAACCTGCTCGTTTCATTTTTGTTTGTTTTATTTTGACAGCAGTACATAGCTGATACTGGAGATTATCTCAAATTTCTTTGCATTTTCCCCAGTAGCATCCTTGGGACTTAGCCCAGAGCCTTGTACATTATAAATACTCATGTGTTTCTTAATGCAATTATTACCTGCTCTTTCCTTGATTCTTTAATATTAAATTTCTTTAATTTTTTTTAATTATTTATTAAATTAAAATTTTTAATTTAATCTGGTTGTAAAGAAGTCTAAACACAAATTTGCAAACTAGCTTCATAATTTGGGTCAAAATAGACTTATCCTTAAACTATGTTGTCAGGATAAGACAGGTAAGAAAAGTGTCATTGAGTGTAATAACTGGGTAAATGTGTGAATAATACATCTTTGACTGTTTATGCTGATTTTGCACAAGTTGTGTACTTTCTATGGGCCTCCATTAGCTCATCCGTAAGTTGGGAGTCTCATATCAGGGGAGCTCTCCAGTGTTTTCCAAACCCAGCATTCCACCATAGAACCCCCTGTTTACAGACCTGGTGTAGACAGCTGTGGCCTGGGGGAGGGAAGTGCTGAGTTCATTCCAAGTGTAAAGCAGTTGTCAGAGAGGAGAGACTGTTGCCTTCGTGGTAGAAGCCAAGACACAGTGGTCACTGGTTTAAGCGATTCTGTTTCATGATATGTTTTGTCATTTGTTGGGAAGGAAATTAATTGGCGATTTTTGTCTGGCTCCCTCTGTCCATATCATAAAGTACATCACAATTGGCAGGTGGCTGGCAGCCTCAGCAGGGAGAAGAGAACACAGAATCATTTTAAGAATGAATGGGCCTCTTCTATCTTGCCTAATGGCAGTTTCTTTCACATTTGTGTTGCAATAGACACATGTTGCAGCAAGGCTAGGAGATACTGAAGCTTGTTCTGCCTTTGGTCAGCAAGGAGAAGTAGGAAGATAATTTCTTAATCTAAATGAATCTAAATAATATCTTATGCCTCTAGGGAGATAGTTATGAATACAAAGTATTTTTTGTTGTAAGATTACTGCTCTCTCCTAGTAAATGCATGATACTGATCACAGCAAAATGAAAATGATCTCTCCCTTTGGACGAAGTATCCAAGTGCCCACTTCTGGAAGGTCAGTAGTGGTTGGGTTACAGATACCGACAATGGTGTTCTGTCCACTCTCAGGTCTGACAGTATACAAAGCTACTGCCACTGGCCTCCTGTTCTGTACTCCAGACCCTATTTCAGTGGCGCGTTTCTCTAGTCCCTTCAACAGCCATAAACCTCAACCTTCACTCTTCCTCTTTGCCATCCCCATCCCCTCTCCTGATTCTAGCCTTTCTTTTTTGAACATGTTTTTCTTCAGCTCTTTGAACGTATTTATAGTAGTTGCTTTAAAGTCTTTGTTTGCTAAATCCAACATATGGGTCATCTTGGGAATGGCTTCTTTTGATAGCTTTTTTACTGAATATAACTCATATTTTCTGGTTTCTTTATGGATTTGGTTATATACCAATCATTTCTGATGGTACGTAGTAGAGATTGGAGAATGTTGATTTTGTTTTAGTAGGCACTTCAGTTATTGGCTGATCACCTTGCCTTGGGGAACCTTAGCCTTCGCTATATGCTTTGTTAGGGTAGATGTTTGGAAAGACCAAGGTGTATTCCACCTTCCTTTAACTTGATGGCACTCAACCTCTGTACTCTGTTTTCCTGCAAATCTTATCACAGTTTGGTTTTAGGCTTTGCTTGGGTGAGTCTGGGGTAGGGCATTGTCCTTACTTCTAAGGAGCAGATTTTTATTTTCTCTGGAGGATGTCCAAGGTGTTAATGGCTTTTTAACAAGCACTGCTGGACCACTAATATCTCTTCCATGTTGAGTGCTGAAGTAACCACTCGCTGGGAAGCCTCGTGTAATCTCAGTCTGCTTGTGCACAGTCCAGCCCTTGACCAAGGACTCATGAGGAACCCATCTCATGCTTTTGGAGTCCCTTCTCTGTGTAGCTTCTGCCTCTGGGGTCCTGTCCTATAGATTCCTGATGCTTCAGCTGCCCCAACGCTGATCTCTGCCTTCCCAGCTCAGATAGACTGCCACGAACTGCTTGGGCTTCAGCTCACTGAACTGTAGTCAGGAATCTGTCCCCAGTCAGATAGCTGGGCAATGGCTGAGAAATAGCTGAGAAAGAATGCGATCTTTCTCAGAGATCACAGCCTCACTGTGGTCCAGTGCCTGAACATGGTTGCCTCATGTGTTTGTCCCTGTGTTATGCTTGTTTATGATGGGAGGGCTACTTTGGTACTAGTTACTCCACCATTGTCAGAAATTATTATCATCTTCATATAATATTAATGAAAGAGCTCTTCTGTATTTATTTGACATAGTATTTTTTAGTCATACATCACTCCTTTGCATACATCCAAAACAAAATGTAAGTGAAATGAGTTAGATAAGATATTCCTAAAACTTCAAATTCTTTTGACTTACTTCAATTTGAAGTTGGGGCTTGTATTTTTCCGTATAGTAGAGCTCTCCGTGCCATTGAGATCACTGTGATGCGGCATTTCTCAAAAGACTGATCTATTGATTCTGTGATTCTCTTTCAAGTTGCTGTCACTTCTGAATTTTGGTGTTGGTACTTTTAAGGAGTGTAAATGTGCAGGCAGTGTCACGTGTGATGGCTGCTACCTGATCCACTCTAATTATAAGATGTCATAGACAATAAGAAGGCATCCAGATTTCAAAGATACTAACATGTAGGAAAGTGTGGATATTAGAATTAGTGTAATATGGCACTTGACTTTTAAACTATATGTAGCTTAACTGCGAGAAAAATAGAAACCAGCTATTAAAAGAATAAAAATGTTTTTCTTATATCATGGGGACCATATTTAGCATGACTCTAGAATTGGTTGCCAGTTTCTGCTGTTGTAACAAACACTGAGTATACAACTTATTCCACTGGTAATTTTTATTAGTGCAGCTAAATAGAGGGTAAAAGTTAATTTTGAAAGTCATTGTGAAAAAAACTGAGTAGAAGAAAGAATAATATCTACCTCTAAGAATCTATCTACCTCTTGACAAGAAGTCAGGAGACATGAGTTCTAAATTTGTATATTAATAGCTAATGTGTTGGTTACTGCTCCGTGAGCTTTCAGTGGAAGCTTCCTTAGCCATGTGAGTTTAAAAGATTCCTTGGCTTTCTCCATCCCACTCGGAAAGCACACTGACATACTTACGGCACATGGGCAGCTCCAGAGATGGTCCATCTCCAGGAAGTTGATCAGCACTGCTCCCCCAAGTCAAGGTTATCAAGAGTCGTGTTATCAAGAGTCAGTGGTGTTTGGACCCAAATCTGATTATGACAGTTGCACTTGTTTATGCAACTATATATTTTTATTAAATATAACATAATTCAATGAAATAAGAATCCCAATAGAAAAAAGGTTATTTTTGTAAAAACTAAGTTCAATGCATTGGAAGGATTCAATCAATACAGTGTATTTTTAAAAATGCTGTTGAGGGAGCCGGCCCTGTGGCCGAGTGATTAAGTTCGCGTGCTCCACATCGCAGCCCAGGGTTTCGCTGGTTCGGATCCTGGGTGTGGACATGGCACCACTCATCAGGCCACGCTGAGGCGGTGTCCCACATGCCACAGCTAGAAGGACCCACAACTAAAAAATATATACAACTATGTACTGTGGGATTTGGGGAGAAAAAGCGGAAGGAAAAAAAAAGATTGGCAGCAGTTGTTAGCTCAGGTGCCAATCTTAAAAAAAATGCTGTTGAATTAGCTACAGGTGAGACAACTATGACAAATTGGGACACTGTAAAAATCCAAAAGAATTCTGTGCTTAGATTGACTCATAAATGTCTTTCAATTTTTTATTCTACTTTAAAGGAATGAAAACTTTATGAATAACTGGAAAGCCAATTGGAGGTCCCACACTCAAAGAAAAGGCCTTGGCCCTATGTGAAAGACAGATAAATGAAGATATATATATATATATATATATATTAGGTTTAAAAATGTATAAGATTATTATATATTGTATATATTAGGTTAAAAATATACATAAATACATATATTAGGTTAAAATAAATAATTTAGTGTTTATATTTTTTAATGAAGCTTGTCTTACACTGACATTTTGTGTACACTTGGCTTTATTACATGGAATGAGAGCTTGCAGTCTACAATCATTATGTCAGCTTTACAGATGAGGAAATCGAAACTGAAACCAAGAGAGGTTAAGGAATATGCTTTGGTCATATAGCCACCAAGTAATGGAGATGGGATGCTCACCCAGGCAGTACAATTGCAGAGCCCTCCACCCTCAAGCTTAACAGCCTCTCACTGACTTCCTGTGTGTACTTAGAAAAGATATTCAGTGTCTCTAAATTTGAATTTTTTTTTTTTTTTGGTGAGGAAGATTGGCCCTGAGCTAACACCTGTTGCCAATCTTTCTCTTTTTGCTTGAGAAAGACTAGCCCTGACCTAACATTGCCTATCTTCCTCTATTTTGTATGTGGGATGCTGCCACAGCATGGCTTCATGAATTGTGTAGTTCTGTGCCCAAAATCCAAACATGCGCACCTGGGCCATCAAAGCAGAGTGGGCTGAACTTAACCACTATGCCACTGGGCTGGCCCCGTTGAATTTCTTTTTAATCTGTGAATTCAGGGAGATGTATCAGATATGTTAGGTCTTTTTTTAATTCTAAAAATTTAACTTCTATGACACAATTCTCTGCCACTTAAGTATAGCTCCGATACTTATGTTCTTCATGAGTACCTTTACTGGATAGATTCCTACTAAGAGCAGATGAGGAAAAATATGTCCAATTTTTATGTGAATTATCACTACCTCATACTGATAACAGCATGCCAAAATTGGGACAATACTACTAAGGGATTCTGAGCTTTTCTTTGATGATTTTACAATTATTCCAAGTTTCAAAATGTTTTTTTAAGAGCTCAAGACACTGATGGGGTAAATGAGCTGGAGTCTCACCAGTGGTGGCTTTGAGATACAAATCTCTGAGGCAGAAAAAATAACTCCTGCCCAGGATGACCAGTATTAATCTTTGGCCTCTCCTGAGGATCTTTCTCATACCAAAGCTGGCTTTAAAATTTCCCTTGTCAGATGTCCTGTAACTAATGCCATTTGAGTATTTGATACCTAAGTTCAAACATTCTTTTTGAAAAATGCTCACACTCTGTTCCTTCTGTGGCCTTATTAATCTTTGCTGGGCTTGAATAATGAACAGCCTTTGGTAGGAATCTAACACCACAGTCTGCTAGTGCAACACTTGTTCCAGAACCCTCCAACAGGCTCTCTGTGTTGGTCAATATGTGTTAGGCATTCTCATTCACTTTAATCATAACTAAAAAAATCCGCCATTATTTGGTTAACTTCTCAAAAGTTTTGACATTTTCAGTCTCTATCGGGCAAGTATATCAAAGGCTGGATTTTGTCAAAAACCTGTGCACGTTTGGAATCCTAAGTGTTTTTATGAATAGAATTGAACTAAAAATGTATATAAAATAAATGATGTTGATTAGTATAGAGTGTGATTAAGATTGTATATAATACTGCATAATAGAACAGTTATCACCAGGAAGGTACAATGTTGCAGTGTATGAAGAAAATTCTATTTTCACATAGTTTATCATTAGACGTAGGTTAGAGAATTTTCTAATTAATTCTCAATCAATTTTTGGCGGAGTTTGTTTCTTCTACTTCCAGGAGATAAAGAGCATAGCAAGGATAAGCTATTTCTGAGTTTTTCTGTTTTTGTATTCTCTTACCTCAGCTCTGCATTTATCTCTGGGTGTTCATGTACAATGATCTAAATGAAATTTTTGAGATGAATATTAGTTTTTCACAACATACCAACATCTGTTCCCAGTCGAGGTAATAGGGTTACAGTCAACAGGATATAAACAACTCATGGAAACTTTCATGTTGGGAAAGCTCCTTCTGGGACAACTGAAAGATGGATTTTCTGTTTTGTAGGTGAGTACCTTCTGTTTGAGGCTGGGGGAGCACTGCAACTGGAAGACGACATGGGTTAGGGCCGATACAGCCATGAATCTCAGACATGATCTCAGACCAGCCACCTGCGGAGCTTTGTTTCCTGTTTAAACGAATTGTTCAGAGATGGCGTCTCTTACGTGGAGAAATGCAGTAAATGAAAAGAGAGGGGGAGAAGACCGACTGTTCTCAGAGAAGGCTGAAGAGTTTATTAAACATTGTTTTATTTCAAATATTTCACTAGGAGAGTACATGTAACATAGACCTAATGTCAAGGTAGGAATGAGGGAAGTAAACAAGCGTATCTCAGAATATGTGGCTTTAAATGGATTCTTTAGTTATTTTTTTAAAAAAGACTTTGTTTTGACCCATATGAAAATTTTAGGTTTGAGGAACAAAGGGAACCAAATAGGATAAGTTACTAGCAAAGGTAACAGAAGTAATTACATACCTTCTTGCTTTTTCATATTTATTAAGCTTGTTTAATTCTGTTTTAAGGCACTTTGTGTCACATGGCATATTGGTAATTATTTTCAGTGTGAAACCTTAGCAAGGTTCCAGGTGCTCTGGTCCCAGACACTGTTTTCTTCCTGTTCTGAGACAAACATCATAGGAATGTTTGCTGCATCTCTTTTCCCAGAATCCCCCACTTTCTAACAGAGCTGCAGACTACACCTGAGGATCTTAGAAGTCTTTGCCCACGTTTTGGTGAACTTCATTTGTCACAGCTGCTCCAACAGGGTGACTGGCTCAATTTCCTCATTACGTGAAAGAAACAATGTTTAGTCTATACTCCTTGAAGCATTCATAGCCTCTGGAACTATTTTTGAATAAACACCGTTTTCACTAAGATGACTTTTCTCCCTGTAGCTCTTTGTCATTCTAGGGGATTGATAGTCCAGAGGCTTAGTTTTAAGGCTTTTCTGTGCCAGGCACGCAAACCACGCCACCGGATTTAGGCAATCCTGCCAGGCAGAGCTGCTGCTTTCTCAGGGAATTTCCTCAGCCACTTATTTAAGATCCGCCAACCCAGGCACTACCGAGAACTTCTCCTTTCATTTAAACATACACACGTTTGTGGAAAATAAATTCTCCCTCCTTCTGCCTTCAGCCATTCCTGTATATACTTACCGTAAATGAAAATAATCTGTGGGTTCTGAGACAACACCTCCTGAGCTGTTCGCCTCTCTGTTCCTCTCACTGCCTCAAACCAGAAAGTCCTTTTTGAAGCTGGGTTTGTCCTTAACCAGAAACCTCACCAGAGAACTGTGCAAAGAAAATGCGTATGTGTGCTTGCACGTTCGGGGAGGGAAGGAGAATAATACCTTTTAAGAATTTCTTACAATAAACCGTTAATTAGAAAATTTCAGAGTTCGCTTAGGTCCTAGGGGAAGTACATGGACAAAAGCAGGCCCCAAAATAGTTGGATGCATCTAGGACAAAATTATTCTTACGGTTTTATCGAATGGTTTTATCCCTTAATTATAAGAACAATTTTTGAACATAGAGTAAGTCCTGTGAGGCGCCACTTTGTTCCTTGTAGTAGTAATTTCAAAAATGGCACCCTTGTGACTTGACAGATCCTATACCATTTCCAAAAGTGCCAAGTTTATACTCAAGACACAGGAAAAATCTGGAATATCTGCATACACCTCAATCAGCTACTTCCTCTCAAAGAGACTACAATTACCAATGTACTACAAAACCAGGGTTTCTGAAGGTGTTGTCAGTGCCACCTCACCAAGCTCTCAGGAGCGGTGACCTCGGTTCACCTTAAAACGATTCTGCCTTTGCTCTGTGTTTTACAAGGGTTTCGCCTCCACTATGCTGTTTCACTACCAGGCTCTTATCTCAGCGGAGAGTCACTGCCAGCATCCCCACTAACATTTCAAGAGGGTAAAGGAAAGAACTCCCAGCTCGGGTCAGAGGTGTCAGGATTCAGAGACCTTAACACCAGGCTCAAGGCTGAAATCTGGTCTGAACATGACAAGTGAAGACAAAATGGCCCAGCATTGCAATACCCTCAACTAACAAGTACCTGTTATTCAAAAAGACTTTTAGAGAACATAATGGTGTAACATGGAATAGAAAAACGTCAAGTTGAAGGAGAAAGTATAGAGTGTCACTTGCATTTTCAGAATTGATGGCATGTGTTTAAATAATTTAAAGGTTGTAGGTTCTAATCCCACCTTCAAAGCTTTCTTATGTCTTCCTATTTTGTTTCCAAGTTTATTGTAACACGGTATTTATGCATTATGGTGAAAAATAATACAAATGGGTTTAAAGTTATTTTTTTCTTTGGGACAAAAACGTTGCTATTTAAATGTGAAGTAGGAGTTTCTAGTTTTATAATTTACTTTTGTCCGTCTAAGGTGTTGAACCGGTTGGAGACTGAAACTATCAACCCATTCAAGATCTTACTGGATAGCATGCACTGTTCAATCTGAGTTGCAAGAAGTGTTTCCGGATGAATACTCAACAGATATCCAGTAAGACTACTCATGCTTCAAAGCCTGTAACACCTGGCTAGTGACCAAACATTTTTTAACAAAGTAACTAAAAGGATTATCAGTTATAGTACATATTTTATCCCCTTACATTGCATGTTCATAGCAGACCTATAGTAGATTTTCAGAGAGAATGAGCTCCACCCTTACTGTGTACGTGGGAATGGAATACACGCAGAATCAATGAGTTCAGCCCCACAGTGTAAATGCACCTTCATACATTCTTTCTCCAACTCCCATTGCCTAACTGTACACAATAAATGTGTTGCAGAGATTTGACTTTCCTCTCTCCACCCTAATAAAAAAGAGAGCATAGGGGGCCAGCCCAGTGGTGTAGTGTTTAAGTTCCTGCACTCTGCTGGTGGCTGGGGGTTTGCAGGTTCCCATCCCAGGTGCGGACCTATACACTGCTCATCAAGCCATGTTGTGGTGGCATCCCACATACAAAATAGAGAAAGATGGGCATGGATATTAACTCAGGGAGAATCTTCCTCAAGCAAAAAGAGGAAGATTGGCAACAGACGTTAGCTCAGGGCCAATCTTCCTCACCAAAAAGAAAAAATGAAAGAAAAAGAGAGCATAAGTTTCCTAGAGTTGTTAGCATGCTCATGATCTTTCTGCATTTCCATTTTTGGGAAGTTTAGGTCACTGTACAACCTCCATCCAAATCCCTGTGGGCAAATGCTTAAAGATGAAATTTCTGAGGGAAACTGTTTCTGGCTGAAGCTTTGTCAAGGGGTCATAGGATTCTTTGGAAGACTAGGTATTCATGTTACTGCACAAAAATGGGGTTCTCCTACCAGATATGCAGAAAAAAGCCAATTAATTACAGTATCAGCTTTTGGGAAGAGCAAACAGCTTTATTGCTAGATCAAGCTGCTAGGAGACAGGGGGCCTATGCTCTCTGATCTGTCTACGCTATTCAGGATTTAGGGCAAAATTTAAGAGATTAGGGAGAACAGGCTCGTACGCGGAAATGCTGGTGGGGCCGGTTTTGACTGGGGCTTCAAGCATTGATGGTAAGGTTCTAAACATTTATGGTAAGGCGAGGTAGGGGTTTTAACACTGGATCTTCCTGGGTGACGGACCCCTCACTTCTGCTGAGAGTCTGACTTTTTAAGTTCCAGTCATGTCCCAGTTCTTTGGTTCTGTGGGCAGGAGAATCTTTGGTTCTGCCGTCATGTCAGGTCCAGATTTCTTCCTCTGCACACGCTCTGGCTACCTGACTTTGCAAATTTTCTGAAAAACAATTCTTAGTCGCTCTGTTGATAAGAGGTGGAGTCTGTTTGAACTGCCTCTAGTGGGCCCATGGTTACATTCATGGGATCTAAGTAATAGTGGTCCATACTGACGGGACCTGTCTTCTGGGGAAACAGACGGACGTTGTTTAGGATGATGTTTGAGTGTCAGGTTTACTATCGAGCAGGATCAATCTTTATCGTGGGGGCTGTCCTGTATCTTGTAGAACATTTAGCAGCACCCCTGGCTGGTATCCTGTACATGTTTGTAGCACTTCTCTTCTGCTCCCATTTGTGACTATCAGAAATGTCTCCAGACATTGCCAAATGTTTCCTGGGGGGCAAAAATCACTGCCCCCAGCCCCCCTAACCTGGAAACCAAGGGGTTAAAGGACTATTCCACAGCATCCTGATGTCAGTACTTGGAGTTTCAATCTCATCTGAGTTAACATGGTAGTAACAGGATATTGCATCTATAATTCACAAAGTGCTTTTCACCTAGAGCACTATATTTAACTCTCCCGACAGCCCCAGGACATGTTTGTTGATATTCTTCTTTCAAGAATTAGAGACTGGCTCAGGGCTGATAAGTGACAAACTCTTAAAGTGACAAGTGACAAAACAATGTGGGATTTCTGGGAGACTCGCTTTGGCCTTCAGCCCCTGCATTGATGCGGTTCACTTTGTCTAACATGACTGCGCATTAGATTGTCGTATTAATTTCTCTTATGCTGGGGCTGGAAGGAATCTTTGAAGTTTTTTGGTCCATCTTCCATCTTAGGAGAAAAGTGAGTTGCAGAGGAATCGGTGACTTGCCCAGGTAACAAATGTGGCAAAGTGAGGACTTAAACCCGTGTCTCCAAACTTCCTAATCAGTGTTCTTTTCATTAGGTGCTGCTGGATCAATATTAGATGAATGAATGAAGAAATCAATACAAACAAATAAATTTGGGGGCATGTGTGTGTGTGTACTGATGAGGAGAGCTACTGGTTGTATTCTCCAGTGTTCAAAATGGTTGTAGCTGGACTCTCCCAGTATTATCAGGCATAATATTTCTGCCTTGGAATGAATATCAGAACGAAAAAAGAGGTGGTGGAAGGAGGGGAGACTAATTTTTGGACTTAAGAAGACAGCATTTCTAGTAAACTTCATTCCACCCCCCAACTCCCTAACCTCTTTCCTTATTGTTGATGAGAAATTGTCAAATCCTATAAACTCAACCTGTGCGGTGAAGGTGCGATTGTCTGCCGGGCTGGGCTGTCTGACAATCCAAATGCTCTATGCTAATAGCACTCTTGTCATGCACACTGATCCTTTGTCTCCGTGCCCCAGAGTCTTTGCTATGCAAATCAAACCACAGGGGCACTTTAACATGTAAATCACATAATCTCCCTCACGTGGGGTGAATTGACAGGATTTTGAACTCCTTGACTGTTGGGAGGTAATAAGTGGTACTTAATTTAACCGGTATTATTGCGCTGGGCACATCTCCTACACTGGGCATCGCTCAGTGGGGCCCGCCACGGAAGGCGGGGAGCTGGTGTGATTATTAACACTGCTGTCAAAGGAATCAGAGGGCCTCGAACCTCAGAAATTCTGACCACCTTTGAGGAAGAAACTAAGTCATTCTTCAGAAACTCTTCTGAGCTCTGCGTCTCCCTTGAGGGCGAGCTTTTCTTCCTTAATTAGAGAATGAACACTGAATCTTCCTGGGAAAGGCTGTTTTCAGTCTGTTTCACAGGTAAAAGAGCCAAGGAGAGTTAAAGGGACATTTCAGGCCCCAGAGCTGGGAGGGAGTCCAGGCAGGGGTGGGAAGCCAAACCCACGTGGAGGCTGTGGAAGGCCGAGCTTTTGCCAGCTGCCTACTGCAGACCTGATCCCTAGTTTGGGGCTAAGTCCCTTAAACCCTTCATGCCGGCTTCCTTTCCAGTAAGACAAGGATAATGCTAGGGATAAAGGGAGCAGTGACCAGGTCCTGTTTGTAATGACAGCCGAGCTGCTTGGGCAAGATGGGTTTCTTCCAGAAATGAAGTGCTATTCCATTAAAATGTGTGCTCTCTTGAAACAGCCTACCCTGTTTTGGAGTGTGCGGACTGGCTTTATTTGTTGGGAGCTAATGGATGAGAACAATATCCTGGCTCTCCAGCGTCAGTTTGAGCAAGGCACCGTTAAAAGGCAACTCCAGCTTTTAACGGGCTGTTGCTCTCCTTATGTGTGTTTGAAGGGTTTGACAGTGGGAACGTGCTCATTTCAGCCATTACCTGGGTGGCAGTCCCCATCTGGGCACTGTTCCAAGGCTTCTTTTGAGCTGACTATTTGGAACTCAATATACATTTTCTCATGGAAACAATGGCTGTGAGGCTTCTTGGATGGTGGACAAAAATTGATCGGACTCGAATGTAGGCGAAATACTGTGCATTTGCAATTAAAAGCTAGCAAGAGAAGAAGCAAGTATGAGAAATTCCCTTTTTAAAAAAGTCACATAATATATTTAAACCTATGAAAGCACTGCAAAACTTAAAACCACAAGACCCTTGGTCTGAGCTGTCTGCCTTAGTCTGGAACATTTGAAGGAGTGGAAGCAGGAGTCCCTTGGAGCATTCCCTTAACACAGCACCAGAATTTCGGAGAGGGAAGGAATGAAAGGGGGACACTGTCCTAAATGGTGAGAGGAGAAAAGGTGGCAACATCACCCTAAGCCGCCAGACTCTCTCCACTTCTTGGGCTGTTCCTTACGTTATTGGGTGAGAGGGTGTGTGGATGCCGTGGGGCACTGCCCACATCCCCCTTCTGGTCCAAGACACCTTTTCCCCAGATTTTGGGGGTTTTGCTGCTGAGGGCTCACAGCTGAGCACCAGCCCAGGAATTGCCCTCTGCTTGCAGGGGCTGCCTTGCCCAAGGTCATGATGCTTTCCTGGAGCAGCCCTCACCTAATAACCTGTCAGTTTAGAAATATTAAGCCCTGGGCTCCTTGCCTTAATTTGGGACAACTCTGAAGGACCATGCTAGCTTCAGAGCTCTCTGTAGGATCTGCTTCTGTTGTAACTACACCTCACTTCAACCTCTTCCTCTACCTCAAACCTGTTTCCTTCACTTCCTTGCACAGGTTGGTCCTAACTGCATTCACCAATAAAACTGCATGCAAATCTCTGTCTCAGACTCTATTTCCCCTGAACCTGACATAAGACGGACAAGGAAACAAGTACAAGTAGAAATAAAGAGGTGGTCAGTTGAGACTGTCCATTATTGGTGGTGAAAGTGCTGAGAGCTGGCCTGGAGGAAAGAGGAGCATCCGTAAGAACACTAGCAGAGCAAACACTGCACTAGAGATGATAGGAGCTATTCTGGCAGGATAGGCATTTAATCTTATTTCTATATGAAATAGATCCAATAAGTTGGCCAAAGCCATCAAAGGAGTCCAACCTTTACACAAAGAGCAGTAAAGAATTCAAGTGAGCTGCTCCTTCAGGCCTGCACTGTCTGATCTTCCTCCAGAGTTTCAGCTGGGTTGAATGACACAGGTCTGTCTCTGAAGCAATTTGGAAGTCTCCTTGCTTTCTTGGGAAGACCTTCTTGTTGAGTTCCAAGCCTGGTATTTCTGAATAGGATGTTCAAAGATTATTGATCACAGAAATGTCTTTCCTCCAAATGACTTCTTGCTGCCAGCTGCAGTCAGTCATGGTGCCAGGTTAGGGTGGCGATTTGCTCAACTTGTCAATCTGAGGTTGGATTATGGTGTCATTCATTCCATGGCTCTAGTTTTTAGTTATATCACACGGAACTTTTTCCTGTGCACCAGACACATATTAAAGAAATGCACAGTATGAAAAAGTATTTTAAAGATTTCTGAGAGCTAGCTGTCTTCCCCAAATGCTAAGACTGAGGTATGTCCAACAAAGAGGAGACTCCCAACTGTCAAGAGCTCCTGGCACTATGAGAGGCCTTTGGAGGCGGGGCAAGGATCCTGAGGTCAGAGTGTAACTATTTCCCATCCGTGGGTGACTGGAAGGAGGTACTTAAGAAACTGGCTGTCAGGGTCCATCAGTTCTTGTTTTCAAAGTCTGTTTCCCTGAAGATCAAACTGATCTTCCATGCTCTTATGGCGGTTCACTAAACAGTTTGAAGGCTCAAAAATGGAGAATTCAACCTGATATGCTCGGTAACCCCCTGAACAAAACGTTATTTTCATGCTCTGATTTTTAGCTATTGTTTTCTGGAAGGATGAAAAATGTAAAACTGTGGTGTGATACTCATCCAAGGATCAGGAGCCTGCAGGAGGTCAAGAACACACAGGCTTGTTCTGAAGGCTGGAGTGGGTGATTTAAACTTGATCATCACAAATCCAGCGCTGTGTTGGCTGGTGTGGTGGTACAAGGGCCGAGTCTTACGAGGCAACCAGAATGTAAACCTAAATTGTAGGGCAGAGTTTTTATATGATTGCTTTAGAGAGAGGCTTTCTTACCATGTAAATAAGAGATCATTAAAAAACCTCTATGATTTGGAACCATGGGTACATTGAGATGGGTACATAATTTCTTCAGAAAAGACCTAAACCCATCATTTATTAAACAAATGTCACTGAGGTCCAAACAAGTGGTGTTGAGCAAATGTTTGAGAAGCTCTAAAGTGGAAATTTCCTTCCAGGAAGTTTGTAGATTTTTTTTACATAGTACAGATGATTCCAGTATTATTAATTTTTAATATCTTAGGAATAGTATAGCATTTTTACGGATCTCAGGGTAAAACCCAAACTTCTTATGAAGGGATATAAAAGACCTATTGTGACTCTGCTCCTGCTAATCTTTTCACATACTGTGTCCCTCTCACTTCATGATCCACTCAGTGAGGACCCTGAATGTGTCTTGCTTTCTTTTTCATCTGCTCTTCTCTTTGCCTGGAAGACAATTTCCACTCAACACCTTTCCCTAGTCCCCTCTCCTGAAGCTCCCTTTGACTTGCTAACTCTTACTCATTCTTTGGATCTAATTTTAAATTTCATTTTCTCTTGAGAGGACTTTTATGCTCTAAGACTGGATTAGGTGCTCCCATAATGCTCTGCGATTTTCCCATTGTATCAGTCTGCTAGGGCTGCCATAACAAAATACCACAGACTATTTCAGTGAAAGAACAGAAATCTATTTTCTCACAGTTCTGGAGGCTGGAAGGCCCAGATCAAAGTCTGGCAGGATTGGTTTCTGGAGAAAAACTCTCTTCCAGGCTTATAGATGGCTGCCTTCTTGCTGTGTCCTCACAGGGCCGAGAGAGAGAGAGATTGAGAGCTCACTCCGGTGATGTCTCTTCATATAAGGACACTAATCCAGTTAGATTAGGGCCTCCCCTTGTGACCTCATTTAACGTTAATTACCTTCATAAAGGCCACATCTCTAATACAGTCACATTAGGAGTTGAGGCTACACATACGAGTTTTGGGGAGACCCAAACTTTCAGTCCCTAATGCCCATCGTATGTCTTATCCAGAGCACCACTCACATTGTAGTTTGTGAAAATGTACTTCAGGGGGGCCAGTTACATAGACTACAATGTGAGCGGTGCCCTCTAAGTGCTCTCGTCATACTGCATTGTGATTGTTTACTTGTCTTTATCCTTCACTAGAACTTAAGTTTTGTGAGGGCAGATTCATGCTTATCTTGTTTTTTACTGTCTTCTCAATACTGCCCACAGTGCTTCACAAATAAAGACACTTGAACATTTATTGAGTAAATAACTTTGACAACCAAACACAACAGGATCAAACCTGTTTGCGACAATTGTTCTATTCATTTGAAGACAGTGTATTTGCTTGAATCATGGGTTCTGATGCAAAGACACATTAGCTATGTCTTCCTGTCTTCCTGTTTTTCTCAAATGGATGTCTTTATCAATTGTGCTTTCTCTAGAATGTACTTTAACCATCTTCCTTCCCACATGTTATTTCTTCCCTGATGTTATCATCTTCCTGCACCATCCTATTTTTCCCTTCTGTGCTTCACAGGTTCTGACTATCTTGACCCCTCCAAATATTTCTGTGAAGGTTTTTTTAGATAGAAACAGACCCAGAGAGGTTGAGACTTTCCCAAAGCCATTTGGTAATACACAAGCAGAGGAAGACCTAGAACCTGAGAGAGGGAGTTCGGGACATTGCGGGACAGAGCATTCTCCACCCTTTCGGAGAATTTCAGGCTTCTCTACGTTAGGTCAGGAGGTGGTGGGAGTGGAGAAGGGGAACAGGGACCAGGGAGGGCAGAGTAGTGTATTGGAAAGAACACTCAGCTAACCCGGGGATATTTGAATAATTACTACGTACAAAGCACTAAACTAGATGACGTGCAGCTACAAAAAAGCTTAAACCAAGATTCCTGGAGATTATAACCATTTGAAAGATACTAATTCGTGAAAACTTAATGTTCAGTACAAGGCAGGATGTAGGAAGACTGAATGATTATCCAGAGAGCAGAGTCTTAGGAATTAAAAGGAGAAAGATCATCTTGGGCAGGGATAGTCCAGAAAACAGTCATGAATGAGGTGAGCTAGACCTTTTCCTAAAAGGATAGCTTTGATAGGCTGACTTCTAAATGTCTTTCAAATTCGTCCTTTCCATTTAAGGCCACAGACTTAGATCATTTGGTCATTATTTCTTAAATAATCTTTCTTTAAATTATAAGACTAACATTCTCATTTTAAGAAATTCAGACAGAATGCATATAACAAAGTGTGAAATGACACACAAGCTCAGAAACAATGAAAATTTAAAAACCAAAACAAGATCATATTGTAAAAATTATTTTGCAACTTGGTTTTACCCGTTGAAAATATTCCTTCTCTAAGATCTTTTTATGTCAGGATATACAGCTCATTCTTTTGTCTTCCCTTCTTGGTTAGCCTTTGGTGGAAGACCATGTTAGTGACTCTGGCCTCTTCCAGTACATCCTTTACCCAGTTACTAGCAGTAACATTTTTATAAAATGTATGTACAATTATACCATTTCTTTGCTTAGAGTCTTTCATTGGCACCTGCATCAGTTAAAAATCTTTTGGTTGAAAGAAACAGAAAACAAAACTCAAACTAGTTTAAATAAAAAATAGAATTTTATTGGCTTGCATGACTAAAGATACCAAAGTAGGTGGACTTCAGACAAGGCTAGATCCAGGGGTTTGATATAGTCAGAGAAGCCTGGTTTCTTCCTGTCTCTAGTCTGCCTGCAAGAGTGTCTTTATTCTAAGCTTTATGCTAAGGTTTTTCTCCCTCTTAGTCACTGTGAATCCTGTACAGTTGTCTCAGCATTATCATTAACATTTTTGGGTTTTGTTCTGTTTGGACAATCCCTAAAACTATCTCCACATGGAAACTAGGGGCTGATGGGAAGTGGAGAATGTATGCTAATGTAGCAATCACATATTTGCACTAAAGCACTTTATTGTTTTGGGAGTAAAGTCCAAATTATTTGGCATGGTTTACAAGGCCCTTCACCACATGGTCTCTTTTTATCTTTTCAATTTTATTATTTGCTCATATGCACACTCTATCTACTATGGTGGTCTTGCAATTCCATATTCATTTCATGTATGTTCATGTACTTTTTCTCTTTTCTGGAATTACTTAGATTAAATGTTACCTCCATGAAGCCTTTATTAACCTTTCTCTGTTACCAGCTGTGTATGGCTTCTCAAGTGGTACATTACACAACTCTAGGGGTGTCATCACTCACATATATATGGTGAGATGAATGTTGTCCCTTAGATTGTGCAGTGTAAAACCGTCACAACTGTACATGGTGACCCTGGTCTGCTTTCCTTAATATTACACTACATTCTAATGCTTTATTTAAATGTCTACCATCCTTCAAGTCTATGAGCTTCATGAAGACTGGCACTGTATCTTAATAGTACAGTTACATTACCAGCCTCCTCTAGATCTGTTCCTTTCTTGTCTGTCAGCTGCTAAAAACACTAAAATATTTGTTGAATGAATGAAAGAATAAATAGTTATCATTTTTGAGTGCTAAGTTATTTCTTTGAAATTTATTTAACTATTACACCATTCTTAAGAGGCTAGGTATTATTTCCCTTATTGCAACTGAGGAAACTGAGGCTCTGAGAAGTTGGGTCATTTGTCCAGGGTCACACAGCTGGTAAGTGACAGAACTGAGAAGCTCTCTTTTGTCTCTGAAGTCAGAGTTTCTCAGTTCTGATAAATGGTGGACAGAAAGTTCCAGCACTGAGAATGGTCGTGTCTTGTTCAGTTGCTTTAACTACATAATGAAAAGATTAACCATGCAATCTGCCTCACAGAGTTCCCAGGATTAAGTGAGATTATCTATCCAACTGTGCTCTGAAGCACAGAGGTACATAACACTATGCAAATATAAGGTATTATTTTATAATGATAGCTTGGTATTCATAGCTTCCAACTTCATAATTAGCTTAGGATGCATGTTTTAAAGAGACGCATGTTTTAATATTTTTATGGATGCAAAAATGGAATCTTGAAATACATTTGCTGATTGGTGCTGTGGACCCAAAGGGAAGTGAGGCAGCCTAATTTTATGGCCCATGTGCAAGGCCAAGACCACACAGCCTCACAAGAAGTCTTCCTTTTGCTGTTAGTTCTCATTAGCTGAATTCAAATTCCAGTGGTGATAATACACAATTCTGTAGCTGCATATAGATTCTCCCTCTATAAAAGGAAAAAAAAAATCTATAAATGTAATCATCTCTCCCCTGTCAGCTAATGTAACACAGTAGTTACTATAAAACAGTTTTCTTTAGATGCTTTTGTGCGATTTATTCCTCCTGCCACGGATCAGGATATGAGCAGCATTTTGTTTCAATAGAGCCTTTCTGTTGCTTTGAACCAGTTACAAAGGGTGTCTGTCTATACCTGGACACAGTCCTGCAATAGAAATGAGAAAGGCTTTTAAGCCTTGAAAGAAAGGAAAATAGAAGGCTGGTGGCAAATTGTCGTTTCATCACTTTTTGTAGGGCAAATATTATATATCTGGGAAAAAGATTTTTTAAAAGTATACAATTTAGGAGTGTCTAAAGGTCTTTTGTTAGGTCAATTGTGTATCAGGAATTTAAAAGGAAGGGCCTATAGATCTTTAAATACCCCCCAGGTAAGGTGAGCTTGATCTATTATAAATTACACTTCCCACTCCCTGATCTCGGAGAACCGCTTTCTGTCTCGCTTTCAGTATTTAAAACCTAAAATAATATAGACCTGACTACCCAGGGGTTTGCCTTTTGGCCTGGTGCTTTGTCACCACAATTGAGACGGGCAGCTTGGAAGCAGCAGCCCGTCCCCCAGTGTAATTCACGAGAGCAAGAGGCACTGTTGTCTGCGTTTTTTCCAGAGGCTGGCTGGAACTAGACTCCCCTTGAACTTCTGCCAAGGCACATCACTAAATAAGAAGGAGGTAAAATAAGGATAAGATTTAACTGCCTCCTTCCAGGGAAGCTGGGAGATAGTCTCACTTCCTTTTTTAAAGTTGGAGGCAATTTTATTTGTTTGGGCAAATCCTATGGGAAATGAATAAGTAAAATATCAACTGACATGCTTCAGTAGGCTGAAAATAGATCCCAGTACACGATTTCTTTTTTATTTATCAGTCATATATATTTATTCCAGGTTTGCTTTTCACAGCCTCTCAGAGTGGGAGAATCAGAGATAGGAATAGCTAACAGGCACAGATCTATCTTTCTTTTGGGGTTTCCCTCCCTAACCTTTTATTTAAAAAGATTTCAAACCTACAGAATAGTTGAAAGAATAAGACGAACATTTTGCACATTGACTTTCTTTCTCTTCCTCTTTCTTTTTGTCTGAAGTTTGAAAGTAAGTTTCATGTAGAATCATGATAGTTCATCGCTAAATACTTTGCATATATCTTCTAAGAACAAAGACGCGCTATCATGATCATATCCATATCAATTAACATTGATACAATAAATATTATAACATGCAGTCCACATGCAAATTTTTTCCAATTGTCCAAAGAAGTTCCTTTACAGCTATTCTTCAGTTGAATTCAAGATCCACGGAAGGATCACACATTGTATTTAGTTATCTTATGTCTTTGGTCTCCATTAATCTAGAACCACCCCCCCACCCCCCAACACTGCCTATTTTGTCGATTGCAACATTAATATTTTTGAAGATCCCAGAACAGATGCCTTATATAAAGTGCCAGAATTTGAATTTGCCTGATAACATCCCACCAAGGGTGCTGCTGGACTACCTATGTTCAAAGTCTACTACTTTTCCCTGTGGTTATATCATCAAGTTGATACGTGCTTAGGTTCAATTGCTTCCGTTTGTATTCAATCTTAGAATTTGCTTTTGGTAAATCCTTTTTAATTTAAATGCAATTTTTGAAAATGTAAAACATTTACATGGCTCGAAAAGCAAAACTACATTTAAAAAAACCTACTCAGAGAAGTCTTATTCCTATTCCATCTATCTCCCAATTCTCATTTACCCCTCTTAAGGGTAACCACTTTTATTAGTTTCTGGTTTATTCTTCCTATATTTCATTTTGCAAAAATAAGCAAATAAGTTACATATAAATATATATGTGCATAGGTATATAACATATGTATATATCTATATGTACACATATATGCAAATGCATATATAGATACATACATATTTCTGATTTTCTGTCTTGTAGTAAAGGTTTTATACATATGTATATTATAATATTCTTTTGCATCTGCTTTTTTTCATTTAATATATCACAGCAATCCCTCCACATCAGCTCATAGAAGAACTTCTCATTCTCCTCATGGCTGCATAATACTCTATTGTGTCAACCAGCCTTCTGTGGCTGCCAGTTTACATTTTTTCAATACTTTGTTATTACAAATAAAGCCTTGACAAGTAACCTCATGCTTACGTTGCATTGTACTTGTGGAGGTGCACTTGTAGGTGTGATGCTGAACCAAAATGTAGATGCATATGTAGTTTTGTTACATATTACAAATCCCCCTCTGCAGGTTTCACCTTTCTGCACCTCCACACACAGTATGTGAGTGTATCTGGCACAGATATGAATACATTGCATTATCTCGCTGAATCCTCACAACAACCTTCTCAGGAAGATACTTTCATTACCTCTATTTTACACATCAGAAGATAAGGCTCAAAGATCTTGATAAACGTCTCCAGGGTCACTTGGCTCATAATGGCCCAGCTAAGATCTGAACCCAGGCTCAGGCAGCTAACCACCTCACTTACCATGTGTTGCCTGCCTTAGGCTGCATGAATCATATTTTGGTGTCCCAGTAAAATGAATGGGAAATCATTTATTTCCAGAAATGATGTTCCTGAAAATATCAAGGAATGCTGAGGAATCAAGAGAATTTATAATCTCAAGGAGTGTTGGAGGAGTAAGAGAGCAGTCTTCATGCTCAGCCTGTTTCTTAAGGTCAGGTTCAATCAAAGTTCCTAGGTCTGAGCCAAAGATTTTGATCTAATGAGTGCAGCTATGATAGCAGAGTCTCTAAAAGATAAGAAGTTTTAAGAAGGTCCCTCTGTGGAAGCAAGTCATGGGGGTACAGGTTGCTGAGTCTAGATCTGAGACAGAGGGCATTAGTAGGAGAAAGTCAGGGATCAAGGCCAAATGTAAACAGGAGAGGATTTTAGGCAGGCTTCAATCCCAGCAGAGAGCAGGAGAAATGAACCGGAACCCGGAGAGAGTCTAAGGACACACTTACGTGGTCAGGATGGAGAAGTCCCAGGGGAGAATGAGACTATCCAGGGACTCAGTCTATGGCAGACAACAGCTAGTAAATAACTGATGTCAGATATAGATAAATGCTACGATCCGAGGCAATGGAGTAGAAAGCAGTTCGGATATTTAGACAAGAGCTCTTCTCCGAGGGGCTGGCATGTGAGATAAGACATGAGTGAGAAGGAGGAAATGGCCATTCAAAGTCTTGGGAGAACAACCTTCCTGGCAGAGGGAACAACAAATGCAGGGGTTCTGAGGGGAAAATGAGCCTTGCAAGTCACGTAACATAAAGAGTGCTATGGCTGGAATGTATTAAATAAGGCGTAGTAATTGCAGAAGGAGGGCCAGGGGCAGATCGGATGGGACCTTGTTGGTCAGGTGAAGAGACTTTGGATTTTATTCTAAGTGCATCCTGGAATGCTTACGGGAGGCAAGTTCCAGTGGACTTCTAGAATGAGTTGCATTTTAGCCATCAGAGAATGCCTTTAAATTCAATTCTATGAGGTATGATGAGTTTCAAGGAGATATAAATAGAAATAAGTGCTATTGATTGCCGTATATTTATTTCTTTTTAAGGAAGAGTTATTTTCATTAAGGCGGGCTATAAAAGGAGGCTGAACATGAAGTTCGGCCAGCAGTGTGGGTTAAAGGACATTTATATAAGAATAAGAACGTAACTACTTACATTTACCACCTCCAGATGATTCATCAAGAAAGGATGTTCTTTACATTCAAGTAGGAATAAACTACTTGTTTCAGTGATATATGCATAGTAAACATATTTCATTTCATGAAAAGAAGCAAGAATTTTAAAATATTTTGTAATGTGTCACATGTGAAGCTCAGAATGTGTGTCACTGATGGATTTAAATAGGCAGTACCACCCCACACTCTATTCATCAAATCTTCATATTTTGTGGAATCAGGTAAGAGAAACTTTCTTTTGATTAAATCCCTCATTTTGCACTCAGTATTTGTATAGATTCCTGAAATCAGAGAGACTTGTAACATTAAGAAATCAAGCTAAGTTAGGGTTGTAAATCCTCGAAAAATAGAGTGAAAAAAGTTGAAATATGCCATATCCTAATCATGAAACAGCTGAAATAGAGTAAATGGTAAGAGCATAACTGAGAAGGAACATTGATATGAAATGTTTCTTTTCAGTTGAAACGAAATGAATGATAGTAAATATATTTAAAAGTCATGACAGACACATCAAAAATAAGGGTAATTTAGTACCAAGTCAACATATGAGAAAAAAACCCAAACATAATATTTAACATTAAAGCAAAATCATAATTAGCCAAGTAAGAATTCAGTAGACACACTAAAAATATGTAAATGTATTCTACACATCCTAATTTTCTTTATTTCATAGGCTGAAGTATAAGATACATCAACGATCCAGGTATTTTTAAATATCTATGTGTTTGATATAATGCAGACCAAACATGTGGAAATTTTACTGAATTTTCTACTTTTAGCTGGCTATTTAGAATCATATAGAAAGAACCTGAACCATCTCTTTAGATCTATAAATTAGGCACAGGTAGTTTTCCTTGTGGGTAAGATATAATGTAATAAAACCTGAAGAGTGACCATATAATCAACTAAAGATTGTAGCTGTTTGATTACGGAAGATGGCCATCATAGATTTATTTAATAAACTTTTTTTTAAAAGTCCTTTTGTGGAAATTTATCTGTTGGGTATGTATGGTTGATGTAAATGCCCACTGAGACAGGGAAAGAATTCCAGTTCTTTTAATGCAGCCAAAGGATACAACTTATTGTACATAAATGTCCAGGGGCCCCTGACAGCATGTAACTGGGGTGAGGATGGCTTCAAGCTCTTCCAAGAAGCTTGCCCCATTACTGGAGTGAGTCACTCTCAGTCTCTACTGTAACTGATGAAGACTCTGGCTCCCTGTCCGCCCTCTTCCCCATGTATCACATTCCAGAGGGTCTGCTATGAGGATGGTTGAAGCATGAGCCAGCTTTCCAGGCATCCCGTTCCACTAGCAGGTCTATTGCCATAGGCTGTTACTAGTTCTTTCTTAAAAAATGATCAGATCTACAGTTCAAGACTGTGAAATGTAGTCAGTCTAATTGACTGATGCCATCCTAATGACACTGTAGGGGAGGAAGACATTTCCTCTACCTTCTCTGGGTTCGTCTGGCAGGAGAACAAATTAAATTCACATGAGACAGAAAGCAGGAGAAAATTAAACAAAGCTTTATGAGGACCATGGCCTGGGGCTTTTCTTCCTGAAGGAAGAAAGGGCACCGAAGAAATGGGGTGCACAGAGTGGTTATATACCCCCAAATGGGGTGTTTCACATATGATTGAAATGTCCCTCCCACAATAGTCACAAGATTGCCCTGTCGGCACAGTGCTTGATGGACACAGCAGGTAGTGGGTCTGCTATCTTGGTGGGTGTAGCAGGAGGCTAGTCGATTGTCTAGAGCTGGGCGGTCACAGGTGAGCGCAGCAATCAGTTCCTAGCCTAAGGAAAGATGCTTAATCCTTAAAGAAATGCCAACGTTGGGAGGGGGAGGGAAGTCAGTTACAGGAGGTTACCAGACAAGCACAATAAACAAATGCAGGTTTAAGTCCTTGTCTTCCCCATTGATTAAGAGTTTCTAGAGATAAGGTCATCTCCTTTCTTCTTCCTGGTATAGAGAGGGAGGCACCTTTACAGATAGAGATTTACCTTACAAATGTAAATGTCTCCTAACAAAGGGCAAGCAAGTTCTACTTTTCAGTTGCTTTCCTGTCTGCAAAGTAATTAGCCTCAAATAATCATCATGCCAAAGAGACATATCTTGGGGTGGCCAAATCCAGGTCCCCACAATACCTGGGGTCTAACTTATGAGTTTAGATTTGATCTGGTAGGCAATAGGGAGTCATTGTACATTCTTGAGGAAGGGAGTACTAAGATAAAAATGATGTTTGAGGAAAATACTGATGACTTCTTTGGAGTGACCCAGAGATGGGAGCAATGGAAGAGAGGCAGAATAAGTGATAAAGGTATGATACCTATAGGTCTGTCTACCTTTCTCTACTGCCTTTGGTTTCAACAATTTTCTCTGCTGTGTTACTAGCCTGACTCAAGAACCTTTTACAGGTAATCTTGCTGGGAGGGAGGAAATGAAGGAAAATGGTTGGTGGCATTTAGGTACAAGCAAATGTGTCTGCTTCTAAGGGGCCAGCAGCCGTGAATGGAAAGATCAGATGTGGTGACAAATGTTTCTTTGACAGAAGGTGTGATTAGCCTGAAAAGTCACAGAGATCAAAGTTATTTGAGAAATGCCTATATCCAATGGGATGGTGAAGAACTGACTAAGCTTATGGTACAAGATTATTCACAGAGTTGATCCTGGAATAGTGTCTAAAGAAGAATCTAAGAAGGATGCACAACCCATGTGTATCACTTAGAGTCGGGACAGGAGGTAAAATACATACCTGTTATTTTAATAGAAAGAAGTTAAAACAAAGAATTATTCAATACCTCTTCCTAATAGGTACTGAAGAAATGGAAAGGCAACAAGGGAGCACTAAGTACCACCCTAGGGCTGTAGGAAGAGAGAAGGGGTTGGAATTATTAATTCGGAGTGGCTTGGAAGAGGGGCTCTGCAGATCTGCTGTCCCTGAGAGGTTGGATGCTGTTGGTTCTGTGAATGTTGCAAACTGGAATCAGCTACTATACTGGAACAAACCGCTGCTGTCAGAACAAAGAAGAATTGCTAGAATGACAAAGAAGAAAATAAAGCAACAACAGAAAACCAAAACAGGAACAAGATAAAAACAAGAGCGAGTAACCTCCCTCTAGCGCCCCCTTTTGGCAGAGTTTAACAGGGAGCCACTGGCACAGGAGGAAGGAAGGTTTTTCTAGAGTCTCAGCCCTGAGAACATAGAAGGTAGGGTGTGATGCTGAGATAATAGTTTAATAACTAAGAAACCCAGGGATAGGTACTAGTTGGTGGGATGGGTGTCATGAATAGAGTGGAGTGATCAGAAACACCTGCTGTGGACATTCTTTGACAGAACATGCTTGAGACAAACGATGAGCTCATGGCCTTTTCTAGAAGGAAGACCTATATATCTTCAGATTTTGAGAAGCTAATGGCGAATAATAATAATATTATCAGGGGACCAGTCCTGTGGCTAAGTGGTTAAGTTTGCGTGCCCCACTTTGGAGGCCCAGGGTTTCACCAGTTCGGATCCTGGGTGCAGACATGGCACCGCTCATCAAGCCATGCTGAGGTGGCATCCCCCACGCCACAACTAGAAGGACCCACAACTAAAAATACACAACTATGTAGCAGGGGGATTTGGGGAGAAAAAGGAAAAATAAAATCTTTAAGAAAATAAATAAAAATATTATCAATAGTACCATTTCATGACTACTTTTTATGTACTAAGCAAAGTTACGAATATTATTTCATTCACTCTTCATAACCACGCAATGAGGGCAGATATTATTATCCCCATTTTGCAGATAAGGAAAGATAAATCACAGAGAAAAACATCCAATAGGATGGTGGATCAGGGTTCAAACCCAAGTCTGTCTGATTCTAAAGCGGTAGTAAACTGCTACTTGAATTTGGTTCATGATTTTCAACTCCATCAAATCTCTTAAAAACAGCTATCAGGGAATGCCTTAGTAAATTTGAACTACCAACATGGGAGAGTATGTCTAGAAAAACATGGCAAAAGTCAAAATTTGTGTTGAAAATGGAAGTGCTCATTCAAAAAACATCTACTCTTCATGAGGGGACTTTGTGGCAACCCCGTGAATGCTCCATAAATATTGTTCAGAAAAATGAACCAATGCTCTCTTTTTCCTATGTGTATTTTTCTTCTGGATCATTTGTCCTTCACTTGCTTGTTTTGGCATGTTGTAAGCCTTCCACGAGGGTTTGATGATCTTTGGTTGACCATTTATACTTTGGTGAAGGCACTAAAAACCTGTGTTTTGTTGATAGAACTTGTTGACTGGGGTCCCGTGGTGTTTATCTGACTTTTTTGGGGGGAGGGGAATCTCTAAATATCAGTATCTGTAGGTATTTTCTCTGGGTACTAAATTAGAAAAAGTTTCACATTTATAGAAAAAATTTAAAAATAGTGCAAATATACCTTTTTGGTTTTTTGGGACCATTTGAGAGTAAGTGGCTGACATGATACTTTTGTATGTATTTCCTATATACAAAGACTTTTTCTCATACACCCAAATTGTATCCATCAAAATCAGAAAATTAGCATGGCTGCCATCTAATCCTCAGACCTCTTTTAAGTTCCCCCATAATGTCCATTACAGGAAGAATCCAGGCTAGAATCATGTATTGCCTTTTGCTGTCCTATCTCTAAGGCTCCTTCAGTCTCCAAACGTTTCTCAGTTCTTCCTCAACTTGTATGACCTTGAATTTTTGAATGTCAGTTATTTTGTGGAATGTCCTTCAATTTTGTATTTTACTGATATTTCCTCATGATTGTTTTCGTGTCAGGCATCTTCAGCAGGAACATCACAGCAGTAAAGCTTCTTATTGCATCCTATTAGGTGGTGGGGCACAGTTTTGATTTGTTGAGTGAGGTGGTGTCCTACCAGGCGTCTCCACAGTGATGATACTCTTTTTTTCCCTTTGTAATTAAGAAGTGTTTTGTGTGGGAGGTACTTCAAGATTTTGTAAATATCCTGTTTTTCATCAAATTTAATTAATTAGTTAATATCAGTATGAACTCGCAGATTTCTGTTTTGTTCAATGGTTATATATTTTACCATATTTCTTTTGATGCTTAAATTGCCCCCGGTTTGACTAGCAGGAACCCTTTCAAGATTAACTCTGTATCCTTTTGACACATCCCAGTCATTTCTTGACCACTTCTTTTTCTCCTGGCACAAGATGTTCCGGGCTCATCTTGAAGTTTATCAGCCTCAACTCTGGAATCAGCCCAGATTCTTTTTAGCAACAAATAGTGTTTAGAAACCATGATCTGCATGCTAGATATGCTCTACTCAGGTTCCAGCATGCTATTCTAGGCCGCCTTGCCCAACCCCTTCAATTCTCCTCATCCTAAGTGGGAGCTTAGGTTCTACTACCCCACGGGCTGCTTCTGTGCCTGCCTTCATTACTCACGCAAAACTGCCTATCGGGTTTGGCCCCAGCTACTGATTTGAGAAGAATTTTTCAAGAAGAGAAAAGAAGAGGAAGATCTAAGACCCATGTTCTAAAGGAAACTTTCAGAGGAATGGAGAAACTTCTGGAAGTTGGAGTAGGAAAGCAGAACCACACTTGTAGAGCTCCATTATGATTTCAACACTAAGAATACAAACGTACAATGTACACATATCCTTAACATACAATCTCTAAACCAAGTCAATTGCCTTACTAGGTCCTCAGCCAAAAAGGAACAATTTGATCCCACATTCATTGAATGAAAACATGGCTACAGTGGATTTATGAAGAAATGTCTTGGTTTGGATTCCCCAGAAGCTGGCTCTGAGATACGGATTCAAGTGTAAGTAATGTATTTGGAGGTCATCCCAGGAAATACTGGGAGAAGGGAGAAGTGAACCAGGAAAGGGATGAAGACAAGAAAAGGTGTGTTCTGAAGTTTAGAAGGCAGTGAGAAGACATTTCATTTATCCCAACTGATGGCCAAGGAAGCAGTGATATTTATCTTTCAACCCTCGTTTGTCATTGGTTGAGGATTCTGAGAGGCATTAACTCTCCAGATTTCTGGCTGACTCTGACCATGGGCTGAGGGTGCTCCCACAGCTGGGGGAAAAGTCTTCAGGCAAAGAGTTGCAGGTGTTTGCATGCAGGATGTAACCTAAGACACACAGAAAAGATATCAACAGGGCGCTGACAGTGTTTGCTACAGATGCTGTGTCTTTTCAAGGCTCTGTACCCTAGAGAGTATATACTACTGTAGGGAGATTTTCAAGGGCAGGTTAGATTATGCTGTAATTTGTGTTATACCCCAATGAGACTGATGCGGGGTCGGTGAGCCGAGGAGTCGAAAGAAAGATTTCTTAGACTCTCAAGATCTGGCAGTAGTGCTCTTTTATTTAGAGAATAGTGTGGAATAGCATGGGGACAGGACCCATGGGCAGTCAGAGCTTCTGCTGCCCCCGCCCGCTGGCATGGGGACAGGACCCATGGGCAGGCAGAGCTGGTGCGTGGGGACAGGACCCACGGGCAGTCAGAGCTCCTGCTGCTGCCCCGAGTTGAGGGTTAGGGCTAAATTTAAGGCATAGGTATGTGAGTCATCTCTTTACAAAACAAAGGAAAAAAAGTTAAAATGGTACCAGTGCCGGTAGGGTCCGGCCATTGGGCGGTCTCACAACTTTTAGATAAGAATCAAACCGGATTGAGTAAATGGCAGAAGTCACCGCTCAAATATTATCTTCAGCTAAAGACAAAGGAGGATTTTGGGGTGGGGGGGGGTCAGTTACATGAGGTTGCCAGACAGTAAACAACTTAAGTTCTTGCCTTCCCCATTAAGAGTTTCCAGAGATAAAGCCATGCCCCCTTCCTCCTGGCGCAGAGAGGGAGGCATGGAGATTTCCTTCACAAATGCAATTGTCTCTGATCAAAGGGCAAACAAATTCCACTCCTCGGAGCCTGCTTCTTATCTGTAGTTTTAAAAGTAACCAGCCTAAAAATCCTCATCATAAACTGTTTTAAAATTAAGCAGCCTAAAAATCCTCATCAAGACTAGTGAACCAGAAAAAAACTAATAATATATAACATATAGTAATATAATGATAACTTATAGTATCCCATATTTTGAGTACTTACTATAATGTTATAATGTTTTACACAGATTAATCTTCAAAGCAACTCTTTAAGGCCAGTATTGTTAAGCATTTACATTTAATGTATAAGGAAACTAAGACTTTGAGAGGATTAGAAAGTTGCTCAAGGAGACGCCACTGGTAAATGGTGCTGTTGGGTTATAAATCGAGGCTGGGAAGTTCCAGAGCTCACGCTCACAGCCACTTTCTCTGTTTGCTAAAGCAAAGCCTTTGGAACTTCCCCAAAAGCATTAGAAAGAAGACCTCCAAGGAGGAACCACTGAAATGCTCCCATAATCAGTCATCTAGTGAAGAAACATCGATCAGTGACGAGGAAGGCAAGGACTTTGACAGGAGGTCTGTAAACGCAAGTAATCAGCTTGAGTTCTAATTGGAACCCTGGTGTAAAATTTTACCCTGAAGAAATCTATTGCATTCAGAGCATCAGTCTCTTCTGTGGAACTCACTTCCGGCTTCTGGGGACTGCTGATGAGAGAATCCCAGCAAGTGCACTAGGGAACCAGAGGCTGGGGAAACACCATTCGCTGTTCCAGGACTCCGAACTGAGAGCTGATGTGTACAAGCCATACACTTGGGATCTTTCACTCACTTTTCAGTTTAAAAAAAGTTACCATGCTTGTTCCTTTTGATTCGGATTCTGACAGTGTAGAAACTCTTAGTGCAACTAAGACTCTTATTTGCAACCTAGAGAGATACTTCTTGTCTCCCAAAAATCTAGGAGAAAAGGAAAATGAGTATTGATTATAAAGTCAGTCTAAATTTAATTCTGAACAGAAGCGATTAAAATCCATGTTAAGATGCTATAAAATAACTTACACAGCGCTTTTAAATGTCTTTAAGAAAGGAACAAACTATCCTTGGGACATAGGTGCAGTACGGTGTGAATATGTTTTTGATTGAAACAAGGCCACTTTGCATTTTAACCAGGAAACTTTGTTTCAGCTTAAATAAATAAATAAGTAAATAAATACTCTCTTGAAAAATACAATTATTCAGAGGCATTACTTGTATCTGAACTGATGACCTCTTTGAGTGCGCACCTAGGAAAATGAGTAGAGCTATGAATCTGATTAATGTGGATCTACATTGAAGAGGTTTAAAGAATTTATTAATCCAAATCTAGAGGAATCATTCAACAAAGGGAACTAGACAAAAATTATCAAGGAGTCATGAGAAAAAGGGAAACTGCGGGGAGGACAGTACTAGCCTGGCATTAACAAGCTCTATCTAACGGTCATACCGCTCTTCACAAGACTTTCGAAACTACAAAGATATCAAGCAATTAACTGATTTTTCAGGCCCTGGACAGAACTGATGAATAAGTCATTTAGCTTTGGTCATAGCTGGGACCCAAACGGATCAAGAAGACAGCTTTTGGTTGTACTCAATCCCAGTCACGTGTTTCGTATGAAAATAATCAAAGCTGTCTAGCCTTTTTTTCTGGTAGAAGATGGATACATTTTGGAAGAGCAGATCTTGGCTTTCCTGAGACATATACTCCAGCAATCTAAGGGAGTAAATGCCAAACTTCTCCACTTCCCTCCACAGATTTTGAGCGATTGTCTTAGCTTCCTTCTTAGCCCCGCACAAGGAACTTTTAATAGTAATCACTGAAATCCCAATAAAGAAAAGAGATAATAAAAAAGCAATGAAAATGTTTCCATCTGGAATCTCTTCAGATTTCAGGGTGAATAAATTGGCAGATACCTGGTGGAGCCCTGGGGGGTAAAAAACTGAGCTCATTTTGTTTCTGTATTCATTTCTCCATTTTCTTCCTTGTCAATTGAATAACATCTCCGCTGATTTTCTGGAAACTCAAGCCTTCCTGATGGCCATTTGTCTCTCCCTCAGCTTCCATGGCTGCTGGCGATGTGCACTCAAAAAGCACCAAGGTGAAGAAAAAAAATCAGGAAATAATGTTCATCTGAATACTCTCTTCCAGAATTTCAACTAAGTTTGGAAACTGAAGCCAAGTGGCAAAGTAAAGATTTTCTTTCCATGGGTCTTCTAATTGCCCCAAAAAGGCAGACCTTGGGAGCAGTGAAGATTTTAAGCATTCAAGGTGTGTTGACTGTAGGCTGGTAGTCATAAGGCAGATGGCAGGGAATTTGCTGGAAGGCTGAATTTTCACTGGTGCCAAATTGGGCTGGCTGCGCAGTAGTTAAGTGGGGTTGCTGTCAAGGAAAGAGATGCTGTCCCTCCCCTACAGGGACAGCTGAACCACACACTTCCCTCCTTCTCAGGTTCCCAGTTGCCCTGGGCATTTTTCTCTGTTACAGCATTTCACTCTTGAAATGAATGGCACTTAGCAGGGAAGGTGTCTTTGGTAAGTATTTTACAACAGTGCAGGAGTTAACAGTTTCTTTTTTCATTAAAAGTGAGTTTTTGGTGGCTTTGTGACTGGCAGCCTGGAAACTTCTTACTTCCCTTTGAAGCAGTCATCTCACAAAGAGTCTCCTTTTCCCAGACATCTGCCAAAGAGAAGGTTATGCTCCTTTCCTCCCTTCCTTCCGCCTTTGTTCCCTGCTTCCCTTCCCTCCCTAGAGTTGTAAGAGAGATTTTTGCAAAATCTCCGTGAATATGCACAGGGAAAGATGCCAGATAATGCAACAAACAACAGCAACAAATTATTTATTTGTTAAGGTATGTATATGTATGCTTATGTGTATGGGAGAGAGTTTCAAGAAAAACTTGGGTGACATAGAAGGTAGTTATAGTTCATTAAAAAAGATAACATAAAAGAGAGGAGAAAAGAAAAATAGTATTCAGTCACTTTACAACATCAGTAGACATACCAATTATAATTTTTTAAAATGTAGATCTGCTGCTGTTAATATTCCACTTACAGCCAATTAAGTATTGACAAGGTAATTCTCTTGTGAGGGGGATAATGTAGCGTTCCAAAGTCAGAATGTATCCTCCTTAAGGACAGGCATTATATCACCGTTATTACTGCTGCCCAGGGCTTACCACAAGGCTTGGCACAAAGAAAACACTAGATAAAGATTTGTTAACTTGAATCAAAAAAAAGTTAGTAGATCACTACATCATGAACCCTGCAAAAGTATTTATGAGATCTCAGAGAGTGACTCTATGTAAGTGGAGGCTGATTTATCTGCCGTTCTTCTGACCCGCACTTCATTAGCACAATCACTCTTCCGCAGGACGATGCACCTGAGACATTACAAGCGCTTAAAGGATCATTGGAAGCATCCAAGAAAAATTTGATTATATTCTGTATAACGCTAGTACTTTTCGCCTGAAGGGTATTTTACTGGACTTTAATTCTTTGAAAATTAGCAATCCATTAATGATATAGAAGATAAATTGCTGTAATCAGAGTCTATAATTAACCAGAACACCGAATGTGTAGTGATGAACAGAATGTTTTCAGGTGGACAGAGCTGGGTTGGAATGCTGATCTGGCTGTTGCTAGCTTTGTAATCTTGTGTAATCCTAAACTTTGGATTCCTCTTCTCTGTAAAATGGGAAGAATAATACCTGCTTCTCCCCAGGGCTGTTGGGAGGATTATAGATAATATACATGCTTAGCACAGTGACAGGTACTTGGTAATCCTTCAGTAAGTAGCCAGAATAGGGCCAGTCGCCACCTTGATGTCAGTACTGTGTGCCTCATTTGCTGTACCCTGTGGTTATTGTATGGAATGTGTACTGGGAGAGAGGAAACCCTGAGTGTGTGCCACTGGGCATCCAATATTTCTGCTCTAGGGCTTGGAGCCTTACACTAAGAAGGAAAGTGATAGGTACTGGAAAAGCTTTTCCAGTATTTGGCAGCATGTTATTAGTATCATGGGTGGAATTAGTCTAGATGTATATTTTTCCAAATATAATTTGTTGCTTTCTAAGGTGGATCTATACACATACCTATGTTTTTCCTCCAGTCCCAGAGGCAATTTGAGATCAGTTCACTGAAAATACCATCTGTTCTTTGTAGTCATAAATAAAAAGAAACTGAATTTTCAGCATCACTATGAGATTTGTGGTTGAATAATAGGTGTCAGATACATTAGTACCCATTTCTTTTAACTGTGAAGTTAAATGCTTGTGACTTCATTGAGTGTTGGGAAGTAAGATGTTAATAACGTGATTATCTTTTTTCCTTAATGAGAGGATATCGAGAAGCAGGTTTAGGAAAATTTATTGAATAAGATGCTTGAATGAAGGAAAGATGAGTTGGCTGACTTTGCCTTCTCTCTCTTGGTGGGCCCAGGTTGGAGGGATGGGGAAGAATTCATGTGTTGTTGCCTAGAAGCTTGGGTTACCCTTCCTGGATGCCCAGTCCCTTCTCTGTGAGCTAGATAAGGGTTGAAAGTCTGAGGAGATTCTGTTTTCTGACAACAGCAGGCTTTTGTAGGCATAGAATCCTCAGAAAGTCACCGCAGAATTTCTGGAGAATTACGGATTCTCCCCCATCTCTCCACCCCGCTCCTCCTTCCGTTTCAAGAGTCCCCAAGACCACCCTCACTTCTGACGCCAACTGCAAGTTCAGAGTTCCTCAAGACCATCCTCACGTTCCACAGTTCACTGGAAGGACTCACAGACCTCAGAGAAGCCATTATATTCATGGTTAGGGTTTATTATAGTAAAAGGATGCAGATAAAATCAGCAGAGGGAAGAGTCAATTGGGCAGGTTCCAGGAGACAAGGCATGAAGCTTCCAGTTGTCTGTTAATGGAGTTGTGTGGACAGTGCCTATTTCTCTCAACAGCAATGTGTGGCGTTACACATGGAGTACTGTCAACCAGGGAAGCTTACCTGATCCTTGGTGTCCAGAGTTTTATTGGGGCTTGGTCACACAGACAGAGTTGACTGTTCCATGGCTGACTTTAGTCTCCAGTCCCTCCAGAGGTTGAGCTGATACCACATGAACCAATGGGTAAAGGTTCCCCACTATAAGTAACTTTGCTGCCATAGACTATCTAGCATATCTAGCATTGCCACCCCCCCCACCCCCAACAAAGTCACTCTTATCAGAGAGGACATTCCAAGGGTTTAGAGATTACTTCCCAGAGCTGAGGGCAAAGTCCAAACTTCAATCTGGGCAAGGTTAATCCTATACTGCATACCACCGTGCTCTCCTCCAAAACAGAAACAATTTAAGATCCTGATACAGAATTCAAGTGAGGTGGCTACGCAGAACCAGTCAAGAAGTAGCATATCCAGTCTAGGTTCTACTCATTTTTGGCCCCTTGATTTCCTGAAAGAACTTGCAATTGTGAGCGACTCTTTTTTTTGTGAGGAAGACTGGCCCAGAGCTAACAGCTGTTGCCAATCTTCCTCTTTTTGCTTGAGGAAGATTGTCCCTGAGCTAACATCTGTGCCAATCTTCCTTTATCTTATATGTGGGATGCCACCACAGTGTGGCTTGATGTGCGTTATGTGGGTCCATGCCCAGGATCTGAACCCATGGATCCTGGGCCACTGAAGTGGAGTTTGCAAACTTAACCACCACACTACTGGGCCAGCCCTTCAGTGACATTTTCTATGTAGGTCGGATCCTGCCAGAATTGAGGAAATGGAAAAATTCTTGTAATCTGACTGCCCTTTTGTACTCAGGCATTACCTTACCATACCATAAAAGATAGCCTGGTAATCTATGAAATTTTATTTAAGGGATTATTTATAAATATTATTTTCCTAATCCTTGCACCAAATTTAGCACTGGAAAGCAACGTCCTCATGTTTGAGAGAAAATGCACATCCCTGCTAGTGTCTGCTATAGGAGCACGTTCTTCTGAGTATGTAGGCTCACTCATGGCAAACACTGTGCAGAAGACTCTCTTGGGAATTGTCAAGAAAATAGAATGACTTCCTTCCTTTAGTTCACCTTATTTATTCATTCATTTGAAAAAGGTGTGGGAGAGCGAGCCTTAATCAATGTTTGAATTTTCTCACTACATTTCAAACCATCCTATTGTTAGGATGTATTGAGTTATTATTAAAAGTTCGTGTCCCTCCATATCTCACCTTCTACTTGAGTCCAGCTTTGCATTCAACTCAGGAGTCATAAATCCAAATGCCTGTGGAACTAGGTGAGTAATATAAATGTGTGAAGTGGAACAAGTATATGACAGTAGAAAGTTCTGGAGAGTGGGGCAAAGTAGAGATTATCAGTCTGCTAGGGAATTCATATCCAGATTAAAAAAACACCTTACTGGCAAATACAACACATCTTTTGGTAGCATAGCCCATGAACCACCAGTTTGGGACCTCTATTACAAAGGGATAGAGGAGCAATTCCCAAATATTAGTAGGATAGAAGATAGAGCTTATCATTTGGCTCAACATTTCAAATGTTTTCAGATTATGCAATCTGCTTGATGGCTGTAAAGATTTAGTTTTGCAATTTTCCTAAGAAATGTAAAAATAAAAGCTAAACAAAGAAGTGTACCAAACACTGGCTGGAGACATCAAGCAAGAAGGATTACCTCTGCTATCTTACTCATCTTTTATTCTTTATGGTATGGACCTCACCTGGAAAGGAAGAGACGGTAAAAAACTTTTGATTTAAAGTGGCTAAGGTGCTCTGTGATAGGAATAATAGAAATACATATTTTCAGGTAACAAGAAGTAAATAACAATATCTAATTTTTAAATTAAATTCTAGACAGTTAAACAAGAGTGAGAGAGAGACTTACATAGTAACATTTTTGACATTTCCAATCTAATTTAAAGTCACACAAGGTATACAGTCTATCAAATATATTTATGGAGAGTGAATCTGTGTTTCATGGAGGTTGATGTGACGTCCAGCTTCCTGCACTTCCAGCACATAGTAGGCATTCAGTAAATCTTTACTGAATTAATGAAAAATGCTTGCATGGGTCCCTTCTTAGGGCCTACTGAGTTTTCTGATCATGTATAGCCCATATCAAATGAAAGAAGATGAAATATGCACAGTAAACAATGGCATCTTCTTTTTACTTTACCCAAAATAAGCAGAAAAAGCCACTGTTTGAGGGGAAATTATTCTTTTGATAAAACTCCAAGTTTTTGAACTTTTATAAGGCCAACCTTCCCAGTGTGATTTTAGATCCAGGGAGTTTCAGTAAAGAATTGGTGTAAGCACTCACAAGTTTGGGTGCTTATCCAAACTGAAATTAATCTCTGAAGCTTTTGAGGTTTTCTGGCTTCTAGAAAAAGCTGAGAAAGCCAGAGGGGGCAGAGAAATCACAGAGAGAAACCAGAGAGAGTGATCACAGGAACAGTTACAGAGGCCAGAAAGATCATAAGGGTGGGGAGGAGAGCAGAGGAGGGCACGGAAAAGGTGACTGAAATAGAAGAGAAGGATCACAGAGGAGCAGAGGTAGCTTGGAGGGAGCCAAGGTGGCCAGAGCAATCACAGAAGAGATGCTGAGGGCAGGGAGAGCACTAAGAAAACAGAGCTGAGTGGAGAGATTACAGAGGAGCAGGGGTGAAATTGTGGACAGAGCAATCAGGACGGGGAGGAGGGGCAAGAACCATGTTCTCAAGAAGGGCCAGGCTCCAAACTCCGACTACTCAAAGGGAAGGACGTTTGTAAGACCTTTCATTTTGATTGTGATAGTCTGAAACCTGGAAAAGATATTTCTCTCCTTCCTTTCCTCTCTTTTCTTCTCCCCTCCCCTCATCTCATCTCCTCTAATAGAAGAAGTAAGAGAGGGGAGAAAGGAAAGGATTTGATGTTTTTCCTAGGTATTTTGCATTTTGATTATCAATACGTTATTCAAGACTTAAAAGATGAAATTGACTTGAAATAGAATATAAGTTTATCTTTCTTCCTTCTGAAAATTCAATGTGAACAAACTACTGTATTTGAGGAGAGGGAAAAAAGCATGCTTTTTAATAAACAAAATGCTAGCAATACTACAGCAAAATAAGTGTTTGAGTGTTTACATATTAAACAGTAGCATTGTTTCCTGGACAGAATCCCTTTATTACACGATGAAAGAGCAGCTTGAGTGTAGCAGACCATTTATGCGTGTCACAGTGCCTGGAATCACAGAATTTTAGCTGACCTCCTTGGAGTTTTCATCTCTTCCCAGTTCAATCCCATCTGTTACAGATGAAGAAATACACATCCAGAGAAACTGGCATACTGTCTTAAGGCCATACACTCCTTAACAGGAGGACTTTAAAGTTTGTACTAAACAAAATTCTGACAAGATGTGTAATCTTTTGCATCCTCTCAGGTTCTGAATCTTAATTTGTGTGTAGGCTATGTTGAGGTAAACTGTCAAATGTAATTGAAATTAACAGCAGAAAAGCAGCTATTTTAGTACGACCCTTGAAATAACCCTTTGGCCTGTCTTCTTGGTACTTTTGGTGGGATGTCTGCCTGTTTCCGTTGTAACATGTTGATAAGAGCCAGCTCCCTTTCTTTTCCCCACATAGCTCTCACCTGTATGCCCTAACCCTGTCCAAGGCGGTTTGTTTTGTTCTGTTACTGTAAATGTGTGATGTTTATTGAGAGGGAGGGTGGGAGGGAGGAAGCAAGTAAGACAGTAGATGGATAAGCCATATCCATCACCAGTATAGAAAGATCCAACTAAGATCATGGCAATTATCTTCATATTTGATATACAGTATAGAATTTTTATCATTATATAACTTTCCTTTTCTCCGACCCTCCTTTACTATTGAACAAGAAACCAAGAGAGCGCAGTCCTTATTCTTCCTAACTTCTTAGGCTTCCTGGGTAAGAACATGCTACTCTCAAGCTCCAGCACTAGTTTTCATTTCAGACCTTGATCCTGAGTTAATGCAGTGGAAACTTTTTAAATGACTTCTAACTTCCAGCAGTAACTGGATTACAACAGCTCCTCAAACTACAGCCCTATTCTACTCATCAAAATAAAGTCCTTTCCATCCATTTCAAGATTCATCCTAATGACTTCATTATGTTATTTATTCTTTTCTCAATATAGTTGAAATAATTTCTTTATCAATAATCACATGCTTGTTATCTACTGGAGTGGAAGAATTCAAAATATTAGTAGGCAGTCAGTTTTTTTTAGGTATCTCACTAGAAGACAAGATGGAGCTACATGAAATCTTGTTCTGATTTATATTGACTTATGTGCATCTGTCTCTTCTTCCAATTGGAAGCTCTTTAAGGTTAGAGAGTTTGATTTCTCCTCCTTATCTAACCCCCCACAGTCCGTGGTGTGGTGTTCAGAACCCAGCAATTGTAATTTCTTCACTAATAGATCTCTGCCCAGCCTCCTCAGGTTCTCGAGAAGTATGTTTGATTTGTTCAACAGTTGGTATGGGCAAGCCAACTTGACTTTCTTCAGTCACTGCTACCATGATCCTTCGTTTTGTATTTTTCAGAACTGATCTTCTTGACTACTGTCTTTGATTTTCTTATGCCTGGTTCTTTGCCCTTTTACTCTGAGAAAATAACACCTACATTACTTCATGCACTTGTGAGGACAAAATGAAATGCTTACACATTTGGAAAGTAGGTATAGAAAACGTCACAAGTAGATGGTCTTTTTATAGAGCTGTTTCCTTTAGTGCGAAAGTAGAGAATATAGGTAATTTACTTGTGAAACAGGTATAAATATATTATTCATAAATTTGAGACATAGAAATGTTAGCAATTCTATATGTTTAATAACAATTAAAAACAAATTTTTATCAGGCCAATTATCAGTAGTAGCAATCGTGAAAAACAACAGGTAATAGAAAAACAATTTTGTTTCACTGTTTAGTGGACCGGAGTTCGCAATTAGAAGCAAGCACCAGTTAAATGTGCATGATGCTTGATCATCTGCACACTCTGTTATCCTGGCCGTTATCCACAGGCTCAGTAAATGTTGTCAGGCAGGAGTGTAGACTCTGGAGCAAGATTGCCTAGGTCAGATCTGGCTCTTTTACCTAGTAGCTGAGGGATATTTCTGCCCCTTTCTTGGTCAAATGGAGGTGATAGAAATGAGAGCAGCTAACTTTTCAGAGTGTTGTGACGATTAAATGAGTTATCGTCCATAAAGTGCATAGAAAAGTGCCTGGCTTATAGAAGGTACCATATAGTTGTTAGCTGTAATTATTCTATTATATCAAAACATCTGCATGAAAACAGAGAGGTATAGCCAACCATTCTGGATTTGTTCTCCAAGACATTTAACATCAGGCCATTTATGAATATGTAGACGGTAGGTGTTGCCACTGTCTCACTTCCAGCCCTGGCTGAGCTTTCCCGGTGAAGACCTCGGATTCAGCTGAATAAGGAGTGTAAGGTGCAGCAAATAGTAGACTGATTCAATAAGTGAATGTTGTACAAGATGAAATCAAACTGGATAACCTGCCATTCCCAAATGGTCAAGAGCGCAGGTGATGGAGTCACCTTGAGTCCTCATCCCAGCTCTGCCCTTGGCCAGTTGTCTGGATCACATCTTCCAAAGGGGAGGCTGCATTGTCATGGCACAGCTCCGAGCCCTGGGCAAGGAGGGCACGCTGCATGGATATTAGTTTCTTTTCAGTTTGGCTGACGACACATGTTCTGTTTTGTTTCAACTCTCTGGCTTTGCTTTAATGACTTGGGAGAAACAGCAGATTTTCATTCCTTTTTGCAAATATTTTAGCACTTAAAGATTGTCATTCGCACAGTTGTTACATCGATAACTAAGCAAGCCTGAGCCCTGCTTGAGCAGGGTTTGTTCCCGGGGAAATAGCCTGTCTGTTTCTTCTCTGCCTCATCTGCCATGTATATTTCAGTTGTTAATTGGAAATGGAAATGTTTCCAAGTTTTCTTCTTCCCTGGGTATTGATCTTTTGGGTGAACATGAAGTCTTAACCCCTTAAGCTTTATCACCGTGCTTGCTCTACCTTATCAACTCAAATGGATTTAGCATGTATTATCAGTATTTAGATCTTGACTTTCTTTCTACTTCTTTCTCTTTTAAAGCAATCTGTCCAGCTGCAAACCTCTTGTTAGAGGAGATTATATGATTGTTTTTTGGTTTTATAATCTGTTTGAAGAAGAAGTGGCTGCACACTTGAGGATTTAAAATGATGTCTCAACAGGAAACAGCTTCTCTGTTGAAAACCTGATTTCTCACAGAGCTGCTTTTTCTTTCTTTATAAAAATTTTTTCAGATTTGGTCACATTGCTACCAGGACATTTTATTTTATTTAAATGCAACAACACAAACATTACTAATCTGGTTTCCTCAAATTCGTTGGTACACTCCCTGTCAACAATGGTTTTATCAGCCATCAAAATCTAATTGAAATGGCAGTGCTGCATGTAGTCATCCAATAATTATCAAATAAACAGACTGAAAATTCAGATGCATTTGAACAAAAGCCATCAAAGCAACATAAACAGGAGAAAAGGTAATTAAAGAGCTTTCTCTCTTCAGCTTTCAACATTACAGATTTACTTAAATGCAGCTCTAGCAGGAGTCCTGAGGTGGATTGACTGGCCAAATTTGTTGGCAGACACTATTCTGAAATGTGTCCCATTAAAAATACGGTAAAGAAATTTCAAAAGCACGATAATTATGGCACCTCAAAAGCACTCTTTACTTCTCCCTCTGAGAACTTCTGTGGTAATGTGCACATGTGACAGTTAATAATAGATGACAAAAGGCACTGCCCTTTATCATCTAAACACCAAATCTTCAGAGGCTTGGGCAAATAGAACAGTCTGGTCCCTCACTATAAAACTGTGACGTCAAAAGGGTGCTCTGCACAGGCTGTAAACCTCCAGTTGGGTTTTTCACCTGCTGGGGAAAAGGAAGCTGCCTAACTCTCAGAGGCTGTAATGCATGAATGCTAGCAGTTTAGCAATAAGAGATTCAAACTTTTGAAAGAGAACTAACAAAGCCCTAAGAATAAGCCCTGGTCATGAATGTATATATAGTCCTGGGGCTGGTTGGCATAGCAACTATTTCTGAAAACCCTGGTGATGCTTAAGTAAACAGCTGAAGCACAGAGCGAGCCTCAGCTAAGCTGGGTCCATCTGTAGTACCAGCGTGTGAGGATCAGAACAGGAACATTTTCTCCAGAGAATCAATGATATTTTGGTATCTCCTCCTAATAACTCTATTGTTCTCAGCACTTCATGGCAAGCCCCTGGTTCTCTCTGTTTTTCTGTATGGCCATTGTGTTGAACAATCTCAACATGGATGAATCTGACTGAGTTGGTTTTGGATAACGAAAAAGGGTCCAAGCCCTATATCTTTCATCTGTTATTTGCCAAGAACGTTCAAGGAAAATGAATTGATTCAACAGCAACTCATCATGAGTTTCCAACAGAAATGATAGCTGCTGAAGCTTTTACTTCAAAGTTTAGCACACCGGGTAATTGCAAGGGTTTTGGAAACAGACAACTCTAGCTATAGTTTCTGGCTCCACTAGGAAACGCAGCATGACACTGGGCATACTACTGATCCATTGAACCTGTTATTGATCCTATCTGTAACTGTTTTCTCATTTGTAAAATTAGTATAGTAATAAATACCTCATGGGCATGAGGAGTGAATACGATATTGTATTTAAAGCGCTAAGTGTAATGCTGGAGAAATGGCAGTGCTCACAGCCACTGCTGTGTTCCTACTCAATGGGCATTTTAGAACTTAATGAGTTCAGTGTCCACCCTTTTCCACATGATTCAGCATTAAACCCTGACTCTAAGCTGGGTGTGGTGGTCTCATTCCCCTGACAGGTGGCTCATTTGTGGTGGATGTGTGATCTAGTTCTGGCCACTGATAGAGGAGGAGAGTTCTGGGTAGACGAAGTAGTGGTAAGGGGTTAGGTGCACTTGGAGTAGGGTAGTAAGAGCTCCCAGGAGTTTCAAGGTTACAGAGTAGACAAAAAAAAAAACATGTTGTGGGAGTTTTTACGCACTTGTAAGTGGATACCCTTAGATATTTGGGATTTGTGAGTAATAAATGAAAATTTCTGTTTGGGCTAGGCTTCATTGTATGTAATAATTTTCTGGAACTGCACTATGCATGCTATTGCTTTATGAGCATTTTTAAAAACACACGGTAAGTGCTTTGAAAAAATATGTGGTTGAATAATTCACCTATGTCTTGTTTCTGTGGAGAAAGGACACAAAAGAAGAATTCTATCTCTTGGAAACTTTTGAGTTCTTTCTGGAAAAACCTTTTCAGACACAGAAGAGAGTATAAGTAAGGGTTACAGCTGATAGATATTTTCCTTCTTTGGGAGTCTGGTCTATCACCCACTTCTGAAGAGGGAAGAGACTTTATGAGAAAGAATCAGTGGTGAGGCCAATTTGAGTCTCTTTTATTGATAACAAAAGAACTGTGCTTCCAGAGGAAAATGAACTGAGAAACACTGAGAACTTCTGAGTGTCTGGAAAAGAATTCTGAATGTTTTATATTCAGACTCCTGTTCCTTGATACCCATATAAATCTTTGCCCCCAAAATTGTCCTTCTAAGTCCAAAATGATTTATGTCTTTCTTGCTTTTGTCCCTGATAATTTTAAAGTTTTGTGTTTCCAAGAATTTGGAGTGTTTTCATAAATCGTATCTTTTTCTGATTAATATATGTTAAGATTTTTTTACTCTATAAAACTCAGGACTCTACAAAGAAGGATGAAATAACAAAGGAGGAAACCTAGTGTCTGTCTGTGAGCTGTAAGTTGCAAGTTCCTCTCCTTGGGAGTTTCACTGAATAATCTGCCACTAATATGATGCATGGTATTGTCTTGGCAGTTTATTATTTTGAGGCAATAGAATATAACACATTGGAAGGAGCTATCTTGATCTATTATATCAAGAATCAACAATTTATGGCTCTGTCTGTTTGGTAGTAAAAAGACACTCTCTGAGAGCTGGAAGGCTTGTTTGTCTATGTAGTGATAAGAATATGGTCCTTTAAAAATATTTGGGTATCATTACATTTGTATAGTGTCTGTGATTAGGGTGAGAATTCCTTTGTTTGCAACCTTGTATTTTACATAAACATATGAAATACACGTATTTGTTAGATATACACTATTGTATCTAATCTCCACAATAATCTTATGAGGTAGGTTATGTGAATTTTCCATGCACAGATGAAGAGCCTGAGGTACAGAGGAAGTTAGATAACTTGCCTAAAGTCACATAGCAAATGAGTGGCAGAGGGACTCAATCTCAGGTCTTTTGATTCCTAATGGTATTGTTTAATTTTTTTTTCACAACTGCTTTTATGAGCATCTGTTAGCATAGGGCTAACACAATTTATTCATAACCACTTTAATATAATCTTTTGGAGATGCTATCTTCACCCAGTTTTAAGGGCGTGGCTAAAGGCTGGTCAGCTCTCCTCAGAACAACTGGTTAAGTCCACATTTCAACCATTTCCCTTATGGAGGTCCCACACTCCAGGGCTAGTAAGTATCCACCCTAATTGCCCCAGGGACAGATACCAGACAACTAGGGCAACCCCTATGTCCTGCAACTTGAGGAATTATTCAAATTAGCTGGTCCACAGGAAGCTCCCCACACCTAGCTAACTCCGCTCTCCTTGCCATACTTAAGCCACCTCCTCCATCTCCAGCTTGCTGCTAATCTTCCTTGGTTCAGTTCCCTGTGTGGTCCTCTCTGGTAGCCTTTTCTCATTTGGAGCTGAAGTAATAGAGTTTTGCCTTTCATCTATCAGAGTTTCCTTGTGTTGTGTCTCATCCTCAAAAGAATCTTTAAATCTTATACAACACCACTTTGGAGTCTAAATTTGTCTCTAACCTTTTTAGTTGAACTGTGGTATTACTGGAAAAGCTTTGGATAGAAAGACAGGTCACTGGGCTTCTACTTTATAAGCTCTGTGTGGCCTTAAGCAGCTTTATTTAACCTCTCTGAATCGCAGCATTCTCACTTGTAAAATGAGCAATAACCCTAAATGCAATAGTTCCTGTTCTGGGTTGGAATTGCATTATTTTGTGGTATAAATTGGTGTTGCCAAAGTATGGGGCTATCCGAGGACAAATTGAAAGGAATCTTCAACTGGAAGTCAGTTGAATCTTTTAGTATGGTTTATCCACATTCAAGTCATGATAACATGATAAAAGATATCATGAAGTAATCCTTATGTCAAAATGATAGAATAGCACACAAAACTGGACTTTAGCTAATAAAACAATAATGACCAAAGCCTATATAGGCTGGTTGCTAGCCCATCATTATGGCACTAGAAACTTGCCTGTTAAAGGATTCAGAAAGTGTCCCTTCCAGAATGTAACCTATGAATTCTGAGACCATTCGTTAAAATTCCTTTGAGATTGTGTGTTTTTTCACTCTCTCCCTTCTTTTATTTCATTTTTTTTTCTGGCCAGGAACTTCAGAAGCTGCTGAAGCTGCAGATTTTGGTGTCATTGACCTGTCTTCCTCTTTGTTTGGTGGTTGATGAATCCTTGGAGAGAGGTGTCTGCAACCCTGATGGAGAGCCAGAAAATAGAGCTTCTGTGAACGGCAGCCCCTGGACGCCTGATTTTTCTGAAAGATAGGCTGTTGATCAGGCAATCAGAGACTTAATGATTTATGCCTTTATGCTCAACTCCAGATAAAGTTAGACTATATCCTAAAGCGGACATAGGAGGAAAAGCTATTACAGCGCTTTGCTTGTCAGTGATAAATTCTCAAAAAAAAAAAAAAAAAAAAAGAAAAAGAAAAGAGAGAGACACATATTGTTAAACAGCTTATATTTGAAGTGGTTTCCAAAGTTCAACAACCCAGGAATAAGGATAATAATAGAAGAGGAAATCTTAAAACAATTGGGTCGGGCTCATCCTCTTCCCACAGGCTTCTTTTTATTCAAGACTGAGCTGAGTTTTTATGCTGTATTTGTACTTTGGAACCAGAATGGATGAAAACTTGCATGGCTAAGGATTGGAAGAAGCATGAGATTTTTCTTTAATCTCTCAGTATGTCTTTTCTAAAGACAAATGATTATGTTTTAATAACCTAGATAAGAGATGGGTTCAAGATTTTTCCTTGGGATTAGAAATAGGATTAAGAGTCTAAATTATAATATCAAACAGTCTGGAGTGTCTGAGAGGTTCTGCTGGTTTGATAATTGATTAGACCTCTTATTTAGATTCAGTAAAATACTTTCTCTATCATGTCTATTCCAATTCTACCTATCCTGTAAGGCTCAGTACAGGTGAAGAGCCATTTCCTTCAATGGAACTTTCCATTGAAGAGACTCTAGGACTCTATGCAAATGCCCTGAGATCTCTTTGCCATTTCTGTGTGTTCTCGCTTGGTTTCAGTATGCTCTTTCTTCTGACCACAGGCACCTGCAACTTTCTTTGGAGGATTTCCCTCAGGCTCCTGCAGTCACTTTGCCTGCATGTCCAAGGGACTCTGCAGAAAGCAGGAGTGTCTGGGAACTTACCTCCCCCTCGGAGGCTCTTGGCTAATGGGTGACTGGTGTAGAAGTGTGGAAGCTCATCTTCTTTGCCTCAGGACAATCTCTGAGGCACTAACTCACATTTCAGACTTCCCATGTGGGATCAGGTGGAGGCAATCTTCTGTGAGACTTTGAAATATTGCCCGGCTTGCCTTCTTCCCTTTCCCTGTCCTGCTTTCCTCAAGCCCATAGCAGTCTATTTTGGGAGCACTTTCATAATGCAAATCCTATCTCAAGGTCTGCCTCTGGGGAATTTGACTTAAAACACCACTTTTCTGGCATCCCTTTTTTAAAAAAAATTCTAACAGTAATCACTATGTGGTCGAACACTAGGTAATAGACTAGGACACATTCTTGTTCTCTTTTCACTCTGCTGACGTTTTGATCTCTCTGATGGTGGCTGGAATCCTATCTAATGTCTACTATTTTTACTTTGTTGTTTTGTCCCTCATTTATATCCAAAAAGATCTTGGGAGCTTTACAACAATGAGTAAGTAGAATAAAACCAAAATCAGTGAATAGAAGACAAAGATTGGGAAGCAAAAAATGAAAGGAGGGGGAAGGAGGAAAAAATCAACAACTCTAGAATGAGAAAAGCAACCAAAATCAAGAATAATATCTAGCTTGTACTTCTTAGCAGCTAAGAAAAAGAAACAGCATTTCTTAGCTAATTTTCAATGTTTAGTAGTATGAAGTTATTTTGGTTATCTATTGCTGTGTAACAAATTACCCCAGAATTTAGCAGCTTGAAACAACAAACATTTATTATGTCTCACAGTTTCTGAGGGGCAGGAAATGAGGAGCAGCTTAGCTGGGTGGTTCTGGCTCGTGGTCTCAAACTGTTGGCAACAGCTGCAGTCATATCAAGCCTTGACTGGGGCTGGAGAATCCATTTCCAAGCTCACTCATGTGGTTGTTGGCAGACTTCCATTCCTCACTGGCTATGACCCTGAAGCCTCCCTTCTTCACCTCCTGTGTCTCTCCACAGGTGGCCTGAATGTCCTCATGAAGTATCAGCTGGCATCCCCCGGAGTGACTGATCTGAGAGAAGGAGGGAAAGCCAAGACAGAAGATTCAGTCTTTTATAACCTGCTCTGGGAAATGATAAACCATCACTTCTGCTCTACGTCATTGGTCTCATAGACCAACCTTTGCCTAAAGTAGGAGGGGACTACACAGTGTCTGAATGCCAGGAGCTGGAGATTGTTGGGGACCATCCTGGAGGAAGATGATCACAGCAGTATATCATATATATTCATTTCTCCTGAAAGCTGATAAGGTTGAAAAAGATAGTTCAAAGGAGAACCACATGTGTACATTTTTTTTTGTATGCTATATACTTGTCATATAAAGAGTTTTCAATAAATATTTATGGATATTCAAAATTTGCTAGTATTCCAGGATGTTTTCTCCATAAAGAAGAGTAAATCAACTACAAGTATTGAGCACAAATATTCTGTATCAGATACTGCACTCGATGCTGACTTGAGTATTCATAAGTCCATCTTGTTTCTACAGAAAGTGTCATAGATATGTCACTTCCTCTGTATTTCAAATGCTAACACTCTAAAGCAAATGCTTAGATTTCTTCAGCAGTTTCTCAATGCACCTTCCTCTGTCTAAATTCTCTTCATCCTATATCTCACTTTCATCATGTCATTATTGCTTAATGACTCATTACTAATAGAATAAAGTCCAATCGCCTTGACTTTTCAAAAGCAGAATTCATCTATACAAGTCTCTATTCCATTGCTTCCATCATGAGCCCTTTACTTCAATTTGGAAGTATTCTAACTGTATTCCAAATATCCATGCTAACTTTTAACTCTTGTCTCATTGCTGTTTCACCTACTGGGAATTTCCTGTTCTATTATTTGGTATCTCTAAGACCTTGTTGAATCAGTATTTCCATATCTTCACCGCCTCTACTTTAGTTCAAATCCTCAGTATTTCTTGGATTATTATCTTACCTGTTTTTTTTTTTCAATTTCTAGATTCTTTCTGCTTCAATTCATCCTCCATATTGCTCCATTGTTTTTGCAACATGTCACAGTGATCATACCATTTCCTTGCTTAAAATGAGCAAAACACCTTGAGGGTTCGGCACTTAGTAGGTATTCAGTAATCATTAGTGGCATGAATAAAAGATCCAGGTAAGGTCCCATTCTCCATTTCCATGAAGTCTTTCTATACTTCTGCCTCTCACTTTGATGTTTCCCTCTTTTGAAGTCCTGTGATCGTCTGTATCACTCATTTTGATGTTCTGTAATGTGCTTCCTCTTATTATCACCTAACTCTTCTCTTTCATTCATTTATTCATCATTCATTTATTAATTCAGCTCATTCCTTGAGTACCTACTATATGCCATACACTGTGCTAAATCTTGGAGGATACAATGATTAGGAAAAACAGACAGGGTTTCTGCTTTCGTGGCCCTTGGAGTCTAGTTGCAAATAAAGACAAAATTAAATAATCACATCAAGGAGGGTATAATAACTCATTGAGAAAAGTACTACAAAGGAAGGGCATGTGGTTGTATGAAGGCACATAACATAAGAACCAGCCCTAGACTCAGGCTTCAGAGAGGCTCCTCTGACGAAGTGACTTTTGAGTTGAGATCTGAAAAATGAGTGGAAAACACATAGGAAAGAAGAAGAGTGGGGGAAAGAGTGAGGGCAAAAGAGAATGTTTTAAGCATGCAATGGCGTGCGTAATGACCATATGATGGAATAGAAATTTAAAAGAAGGTCAGGGTGCTTGGATCCAGGAACAGAAAAAGGACATTAATGAGAAAACTGGTGAAATCTGAATAATGTTTGGGATTAGTTAATAGTAATGTACCAATGTTGATTTCTAAGTTTGGACAAACCAATCACAGTAATGGAAGATGGTAACATTAGGGGAAAATGAAACCGAGTCAGCAGGCAGTATATGGGAACTGTCTACTATGTATGCAACATGCAACTTTTCTACAAATCTAAGATTGTTCCAAATTAAAAGTTTATTAAAAAAAAAAAAAGGTCAGAATGGAAGAAGCTCAGAGCATAAAAGAAGACTGGTGCAAGATAAGGCTGAAGAGTAAGACCAGGCCAAGACTTCCAGGGACCTTGTGTGCCATCTTAAGAATGTTGCTCTTTATCTTGGCAGTAGGGGAAGGCTGTGACGGTTTTAAATAGTGAATGTCAAGGCACAGCTGCATTTAAAAGTATCACTAGCCAGGGGGCAGTGTGGAAAGTGGATTAGAGAGGTAGCTGGGTGGTAAAGGAGGCCAGGTAAGACATTCCTGCAGTAATTCAGGCAAGAGGTGAGTTAGATTAAGATGGAACAGACTATGTTTTTGGACTGCATTTATCTTTTCTTTCTCTTTAGCATCTATCACAGAATTCCGCACATAATATCTACATGATACATATTTCTTGAATGAATAAATGAATAGATAAATGGATGAGTTAATGAAAAAGGATCAGATCAGGTTAAGCAGTCCCTAGAGGCAGCAGCCCCTTGGCAACATCGTGGTGACCCCGTCCAAAACTGTAGGGCTGGGACTGTTGCTTTCTGACAAAATCAACAGACTTCCCCTCACAGTTTTTCCTCTTACTTTCAGGGACCCTTACTCCAGAAATGAATGATTCCTTGTCTTATTTTTGGAATGCCCCGTGCTTGCACAAAGGTTCAAGGAGGGCCACTGGGTGAAATGCAGAGGCTCAAGAGACACTTTGAAAGAAAACTTGAAAGCATTGGATAACTGGAAATGCAAGAAACAAGTCAAAGTGTGATGAGCCGTCTGCACAACGGCTTCTCCTTTTGAGCAAATTCATCCTGCATTTAATTTGTATTTTGCCCTTTTGGCCATAAAAGTAATCTTAGCCTTCTTAGAGACATCCATAATTAGGAGTTCTTCACCTCCTGGGGGAAAGTTTCTAATTTCCCCATGGATAAGGGAAGCCTGGGGAAGGGCTGCAGAGGGTGGATGAGGAAGGCGCTGTACCAAGAGTGCTGTTTGCTCACTTCAGCTGAGACTCAGCAGTGTAGGCAGTGGCAGGTCTGAGTTTTCTGCAAGCCTTTCTCATTTGAAAAGACAGTGCCGGTTTTTTAAGAACCATCTCTGGAGCTAATTGGAAGATCAGGAGGAGACTGCTGGGTTGCTTTCAACCTAGAGGAAGAAGAAAATAAGAATGATTAACATTCCAAGAGTATTTCAGCCAGTTGACCCTGAAGATCCCCGTTTCTCTCCTAGAATCTTTGTTCTAACATTTGTGCTCAGTGTTTAGAGAGGGCTATCTCTACTCATGTTTGTTTTCTAACACATGACCAATTTTAGCCAATGGAGTTTATATCATGGATCTCAGAGGTTAATCTTTTCCCTTTCTTGTCTTCTCTCCTTCCCAGACATGCATTCATTTGACTGGCAGCCTGGAAAATTGAAAAATGCCACAGGGGTTATTAAGGTTGAAATCGTTTCTGCTCTTTGAAGCTCTGCAAGCCAGTTATTGCTGCACCTATAATATCCAGGCATCAGAATAGCACGTATTGTTCTTCGCTTGCCTGACACAGGCCCATATCAGCTGTAACACACAGATAGAATGAAGGGGTCTCAAGATGTCATTTCTCCACTCTGAAATATATCCCTTTAGTCGATTAAAACAGAGTCCCTGAAGTTGTTAGAATGTATGCGGTGTCTTTGTGCACACACGTTTGATTTACTTTTGTTCTTATTAAAAGGGTAAGCCTAGAGAAAAGGAGAAAAGAGAATCTTCCATAATCCATATTTTAATAATTGCCTGAGTGCACATTTACCCTACAGAGACTTTCCTGTTTCTGTAACTATTTACTTGGCTCTTTTATGAAATGTGTTTTACTTACCCGGCCTGGTAGACCATGACACAGCTCCTGGCCTATCAAGGAATCCTGTATTTGGCTCCCCCTGAGCCATTATGGCATATGAGTCTGTCTGTAGGATGGAGATATTATTTTAATGGATCTTTTTTTCACAATAATGGCTCCATGTTGTGTAAATTGTATTGAGCAATTATGATATTAATATATAAATATTGAGAAAACCATTGGGGAAAAGTTACTGTGTGATTGAGATAGCTTATTTTCCAATGTTAGTAACTTCTTCATTAATTTTTTTCCATAAAAATATGGAGGGAGTTTAATTCACATTAAAAACTTATAAACATTTATTTTTTAAAAAAGACATCATTTCACACCCCATCTCAATAACAGGAAACAATACCACCCCTCAACTGGAAAACCTCTACACATCCTCCAAACAAAAGAAAGAAAGGCAAAAAAAAAAAAACACCCCAAAGCCAAAGTACCCCATGCTAACAAGAAACTTCAGAAAGATTCTTCAGGAGAGAGATTCGTTTTTTTCTATTTAGCTTTCGGGCAATAATCTTTTTTTTTAACCATGTTGCCCCAGGCAAACGATTCAATATTAGCAGTAACGCCTGCTTATGACTAAGAATAGGAGAACGGAAAATAATCTACAGTAACACAAAGCTCTGATCATAAAAGTGAACTTAAATGCATGTCCTTCTTCAAAAATTCCATGCATGTAGTTGGCCTACTACTATATTGGGATATCAATCAGGGACCCTGTAGGAAACAGAATTCATTCCATATGGGTCAAATGCGAAGATTTTAATAAAAGGAGTACTGTCAAGGGTATGGGGGCTGGGATCAAATGGGAATGCAGGAAGGATGGTGAGGTGCTCCACTCAGGGACTGAAAGCAAGATGTCATTACCACACCCAGGGCTGAGGTGCTGAGGGGCTGAGGGGAGAAAAATGTGTAATTGGAACCCAGTGAGCACTGGAACTGTGGAGGGAAGGCTGCTGTCATAGTGAGTGGACATAGTTGGCACCGTAGACGTGGCATGAAAATGGAATGAGTGGGGAAGAAATACCCCAACATCTCTTCTCAGCCAACCTTCTCTTGCTGGTAGGTCCATCAGCCAGCCCCACCCAGAAGGCAGCCAGCAAGAGAGAGCAGGAGATGTGGTCTGCAGGGGCCCCCTCCTGAGCATCAAAGTAGGGCAGAGGAAGGAAAGAAAGAAGTGCAAAAACAGAAAATATCCAAAACAGTTGCTTTTTGGATCACTAAAGAGTTAGCATTATTGATGTCTATTGATGTCTCAAGAACTAAATTAATATTAAGGGATTATACTTTTTACCTTTCATGAGAAAGAAGCTAGAAGTTCCATATTTTGTTTCATATGAGACAACGATTTCAAAATGATCATTGGCAGGTTTTTCTCTTGCTTTGCAAAAATATTCAAAAATTTATCTAATAGTCTAATTTCCATATAGGAAATTATAGTTTCTAAAGGACTTTTCACAGACAGTATCTCATTTAACCCTAACTAAAACACTAAGAGAGAGGTATTATTTGATTTTTTTTACAGATGAGGAGACTGGAGCTCAGAGCATAAAATGACTTCCCCAGTATCCTAAGTTAGAATGAGCTGCATCAAGATGCAAACCTAAGTCCCTGGACTCCAGCTCCCAGGTTGTCTTGCACCACTCTGCCTTTTTCAACAGAAGAATGTCATAAACTTGTGATAGCAGATATGCTGAAAGAACAGAACTGTCTGTACCTTGCAGAAAATTGCATTTGCAGGGCAACTAGAGTCTTCACATCCGGTAAGCTCAGTTTCAGAAAGTAAAGGACCATCCAAAGTATCAAGTCCAGTGGAAGGAAATGATGCAGGGAGAGATTCAAGGGAAACATTTGGGAGGCAGAGACTGGAAAGATATCCTAAGGCAATGGCAAGAAGTAAGGAGGAATCTTTTGCGAGGAGTGTGCATTCCTGAGAGTGGTTGGGAAGAGAGTATTAAGGATGTAAAGCAAGGCTTCTCAAGTATGAAGAAGGCTGATACATTTCTTAAAATATCGTGCATGGACCACTTACATCAAAATCACCCGGGTTGCTTATTATGAACGTCTACACGGATCTCCTGTGTCTTACAGAGTCAGAATCTATTTGAGAGGAGCTATGCAGTTTGGCATTTTGACATGTCCCTCCATTAGCCAGCCCCCCACCCCTGCCCTCCTACACACACACAGTGGTTGAGAACTACTGAGAGAGAGCAAATTTAGGCAGCTTGACAAAAAAGAGCTCTGTAGCAGAACTATAAATATTTGGTCAGAGCTCAGTTTTCTGGCATGGCTGAACATAAGCCATCTGATTACCCGTCTATCATCCCAACTTCTGTTTCTTTGCTTCAATCATACCTTTGAATAAGCTTTTCAAACTGTATTTTCTAATTTTATGCTTTAATAAACAAGGTATATTAAACGTAAATTGACTTTTCAGACTCTTATAGTGACTTGAGTTAAGTATTTTAAACATCAATTATGGTAAACATTAAAGACGTAAATGTAGTAAACTGAGAAATAGAGTTGAAACTGTACGGATGCTAAGATTGCTTTTAAAAATGAATTCCTAATACCAGCAAGTGTTCTTGTTATTTAATCTCATTTTCATAAAAGTAATGAGCAATTGAAGAATGAGCAACTGCAAGACCTCTAAGGTGAGATTATATGGCTGCCTTTTTTTTTGCAAAATTAATTATCAACAACAGATGAAGTCATCTGCAAGATGTTTTCTAATCAACACTAAAAGCTTCTTTTCTGTTTTTATCATCATTCTTTTGCAGCATTCAAAACATTATGTATTCTTTCAGCATCAATAACACTTCAACTTCCTATCAACTTGCTTTATGACTCCAGTTTTTGGGTGCCAGGTATCTGGGGTTAAGATGTTTATGCTATGGAACGGAATATCGATTTTCATTGTTTTCAGTAAAGGTTCTGTTGGTCATTTGGAATGTCATCCTGTAGAACATGGATGCTCTACCTTCCTTCCCTATTATAACTTTCTTTCCAGTTGGAACCCTATAATGAGTCGCCTCTCAAACAAATGGCATTTCAAATCCTGTTTAACAACAGTTTTAAAACAGTCCCTGAGGCTGGCTATAACTTAACTGTGAATCTATAGGCCATATCTACAGATAGGCTTTGCTGATTTGTAGAGAGGCACAAATACTTTGTACCTAGTAATCTTAGGTTGAGTTTGAACCAGTTGTAGAATTTTCCTTTGTTTCTTGCAATTCAGAATGGCAAACATATTGTTGTTTTTCCCCTAAATGAAGGTAGCACTATTGATCAACCACAAGAACAAGACATGTTTGTTGATTTTTTTCTCCATTAATGAGTTATGTTTTAGGGTGAGTCTATACACTTTGAATCATTTTTTCCAGTAGTGGTCATAGGTTTGAGTTGATCTGTTTAGACTAGAGCGTAGTCCCTCTTGCATTAACATCTGTGGTTTTGATTTGGCTGGCCTGGGTTGAAGCTACAATCCATAGTCATGGAACCAAACCAAAATAAACAGCTTATTCCAGAATTAACTCAAGAATTTGACCTCATTTGCAACATGCTCTACACCAGAGTTTATTGGTTTTAACCTAATGGCTATTTTTAAAGTTAAAGTACTTATCTTTGGAGACTTTTCCAGAAAATCCAGCAATTACTTTTTCAAATATCCATTATTTCTTCAGGGACATATTTGATAAGAGACAGCAGAAAATATAAGCATTATATATTTTGGTATAAAGATAACACAGAGCAATCTCTGTAGTAATTTCCTGTAAGTTCTTATCAAAGCAATTTAAAGCAAACAATTGGGAAGTGAAAATTAAATGTGATCACCTTTTTTAGAGAAGTGTGATAATCAATTTTATTGATTTTCCCCCCTTCAGAGCTGACCAGTTGTTTTGTTTCCCTGTAATGTCACCTCAGCAGGTACCTCAGAGAGCTCTCTATAAACTGAGAGATCCTTACAGGTGTAACCACTGGACCAGGCCATCATATTTAAGATAGCACTTTTATAAGACCTGACACTGACTTGGGCATTATTAATTCTTGGACTGGTATAAAAAAAAATCACTCAGTTATTCTTTTAAGGTTTAATTACATATATGCATGAGTGTGTGCCATTTCTCACACCCAATTTTCTTTGCCGTCTGTTATGCTATTACTGGAAAGCAGACGTTTATTATAAATTATATTTCTTTAATATGTGGCTAAGTAAAGATATGGGGTTGAATTATTTATTTTTTGAACTTCTGCCTAAAACATTAAACGATACTAATATCAACTCTGCAGAATCTGTTTAAAAATAGGAGCAACTGGGGTGCAGTATTTCTTGACTGAATGCTAAGGCTTTCATACGGAAAGAAAGCCAGGAGGTAGGAACAATTGAAAGACTCCAAATGCATCAAGTCTAAAAAAGTCAAAAGACAAGCTAAGGCTATGAAGACTTCTTGTCATATTCATTTCTTTTTTCCATCTATATCGTCAAGAAACTGTAAGCCTATTGAGTTCTTTCAAAATTCTTGGCTGGAAAGCTGTTTTCAAACTACTGTGAATTTTTCTATTTTGTAAATAGGAGAGTCTTTACCCTTAGTTTGACGATATCCTGAAATTAAAGGAAATTAAGGTACAGCCGAAGATTTTCCCCCAAAGTTATCCTTACTTGCACGATTGCACAGAAAACAGCAACAAAGAGCTGCTGATTCCCATCCTCTCCATTTGACAGTCATTGCAATTTTTCCTTCGTCTGTTTACCATTTGAAATTTTGGCATTTTCTCCTCTATATTGATATGAAACAGAAAAGCTTGCCATGACAAGAGATTGAAACTATTTATATATTTCTTTCCTTGTGGTTTAAAACATACGCAGTTGTCTCTCTAAAGTACGGTTTTCAACTGGGAGTGATTTCGCTCTCCCTCACCCCCCAAGGACATTTGGCAAATTCTGGAGACATTTTTGATTGTTATGACTTCAGGGTGGGAGGGGCTACTGGCATCCAGTGAGTAGAGGCCGGGGTGCTGATAAGCATTCTGCAATGCACAAAATGGCTCCCACAACAAAGAATTATATAGCCCAAACGTCAATAGTGACGAGGTTGAGCAACTCTGTTCTAAAGCAAGCCCCTCCCAAACCTTGCCTGACCCTGGAGTCCATCTCTGGCTCAGCTGCCAAAGCTTTCACTGTGTACTCACCACTCCACTCCACTGTTGGAAGGAACATAGTTTTGTGAAATCTGAAGGCTTAAAAAAATTTTTGTAAAGATTTAATTTTTCCTTCTTCTCCCCAAAGCCACCCGGTACACAGTTGTATATTTTTAGTTGTGGGTCCTTCTAGTTGTGGCATGTGGGATGCCACCTCAGCATGGCTTGATGAGCTATGCTAGGTCTGAGCCCAGGATCTGAACCTGCGAAACCCTGGGCCACTGAAGCGGAGTGTGCGAACTTAACACTCGGCCGCAGGGCCGGCCCCCTTAAAAAATTTTTCTTAAACCTCACTTTCTTTAACTTTGGAGCATTTGATCCTTTTGGCACATCTTTCTTTGGTTTGTTTATTTCTGATTTTCTTCATACCTCACTTACCACTCCATTTTTATGTCTTTTTGGGTCTGCCTTTCATCTTTGCATTCTCTAAACAGTTCTAATCTTGGGCATCCGTTCTTTACTGCATTCCTCGTGTGCTCAAACACCCCTGACACTACGTTATGTGCTTTTTCTGAGCCCTGTTCTGGGCTGGCAGGGCCTGGGGACCTGTCCTGCTGACTATTTTCCTTATCCCACTTTGGGGTCACACCTTGGCAGGTCCTGGGCCCACAGAGTGTCGTTACGTGGAGACCCTGGTGCTAACAGATGCTCACCTTTCAAATCAGGATCTTAACACTTCAAATCACAGCGTTGCGGGGAGCCTCAGAAGACCCAATTCATAAAGACTTCATTGACATGGAGTAAGCAGGGAGAAGAACCCCCATATTTCCCCCTCATTCATGGTGACGGGACATGGGTACCCAGCAGGATGTGTCTGTAAATGAATAAAACGTTCACAAACAAGACAAAATGCCTTGGCACTACATAAAATAGATGTCACTTGTTTGATAACAGACCAGAGAAGAGATGGGGGAAATGTGGAACTTCAGTGGGCGATCCTTTAGGTAGATATATTCTGTTCCTACAACCCATTTTAGCAGTTTCGCTCTGGCTGAAGTGGTTTCTCTCTTGTTACTTAACCTGTGTCAGAAAATTCCTGTGTGCAGCACGGCAAATTACTGCCAAATTCTGTCTCGGAGATGGCTGCTCTTCTGTCACAGGTGGGAATTTTCCAGTGCATAAAAGTGTGAAAGTATATTATAAGGGTGTGAATGTTTTTGTAAACAAGATATTCTAGATGTTACTTCTACCCATAATTTACTTTTGTGCTCTTTTTTTCTTCTGTGCTTTGTAAAATCTTTCAAAATATCATTCAGACGGTCTCAGTCCATCACGCTAATCTACTATCTCTTATATTTTCTCCCATTTTTCTGTCCAGTTGTGGCAGGACTGACCTTTGGTATATCATTAGGCATTCCCTACCTCTTTCTGACAGCCATTCTGGAGACTGGAAAACTCAAGGTTCACCTTATCAGACTAACTGTGTGGCCATGAGAAACAGTTCTGGCCAGTGAGACAGAAATAGAAGCCTTCAGGGAGAATGGAGGCTCTGGGAAGGCTTTTACTTTTCCTAATGAAAGTGGCATATACTACATACATATACCATAAGTGCTACTCATTCCTCCTTTCTTCCTCTCCCCTCCTTTTATCCTTTCTCTGCTTTTTTTTCTGTTGTTGTTGTCTTGAATGGAGTTATGGTGATGGGAGCTGCAGCAGTCATCTTGTGGTCAAGAGGCAGGGCCAGAAAATCTCAGAAATTCCAGCTCTTATCTTTTCAGACTGCAGAACTAATACCAGCAGCTGCCTATCTCTAGACTTTTTGTTACATGATACAAAGAAATCCCCATTGCTTTGAATTGTTGTCCATCACATTTTTCTGTTACGTGTGGCTGATTACATTCTGATATGGTTATGTTGAACAACACATTCGAACCACCTGTGAATCTCACAGATCTTCTCCATCAATTCCTTGTCTGCCAAAAACTTCCTTCTTTCAAGAAGGCATAAGTAGTTGACTCCACATCCTGCATCAAAGTATATTCTCTTCTTTTCATGATATTTATTAAACACTATCATTGGGCATCCTTTTACTTTTGAGTTTGCATTATTAATACATTGCACTTTACAACATTAACAGCTTTTATTTGTTTCTACGTTACCCTGTAGAGATATTTTTCTTTTTATGTTTTGCTTTTTGTCTTGGAGTCATAAAGTCTAGTTTTTTTTCTTTTTATTCCCTTAAGATGTGTAATACAGAGCTCTCTTCTTATTAGACACTTCAGTAGGTATTTTTGACGGATAGACACACTGCACATTGAATTCTGTCAGCTGCTACTAGGCAACCAGGAAGGGCGTCAGTGAGTGGTGGTATCTGCACATACAGAGTTAGGCCTAGGCATACTTTCATAGTGTCACTTACTTCCACTGGGGAAGAGCAGACTTGTAACTAGCCTTGCCTCTGTCTTCTGCTCAGAACTGCTTTTCTCAATAGCTCCCCACGGCAGGATTCCTCTCAGCGCTCCAGCCTGAATGTTTATGTGGCATGTACATTAAGAGAGTTCTTTTTTTTGAAGTACAGATCTTTTCTTCTTGATTTGGCATCTGACTGTGGTTATTTCTATTATTAAACATCAATGATTCATATTATATAACAGTAGTTATTCAGAATGAGAAAGTGTAATAGAAAGTAATAAGGCACCTTCAGCTATGCATTGCTTTACAACACCTACATGATTTAATTTTTTCCATATTTCATTTCTAGCTGTCCCTATCATTTCCATTGAATTCCACATGCACTATTTCCTTTACACAAGAATTTATCTTTTTTTCCTAAAGGAAATCATTGAAAAGGGCCATAGATTCCAACCCTTAGAATGTTGACTTCTTTCCTTTACACAAATACTTGAAAACCCTCATTAATTAGAAACAACACAGCACCTCCCACATTCGTGTTGCTTCTGTGTCGTCTCTGACAGTTATGAGAGACGAGTATGTTCCCTCCCCTTGCTGGTGCTGTTCAAGCAGTAAAACTTAGAGGAAAATGTGAACAGTTGCAAGGATGTAGGAAATCAGTTAAATGTGGTTAAGGGCTAACATGTACAATGATTCAATCTTAAGTAGAGACAGGAAACACCTAGCATCATCTTATTTTTCCATAGCATCAAGAATTTGAAGTTTTAAATAGCCTTCTTTTGTCATTTCTTCGGGAACTGACTTAATATCCTTGTTTCTGATTTGAAAGCAATAAGGGAAAGACAGAGAAAGACTGCTTTCTCCTTTTTCAAATTCAAAAGGACCGCAAGCTGGGATGGACTGGTTGATTGGAATGAATTGTTCAAGCCCACGATGAAGGCTGTGACACATCTTTAGAAACCCTGAAGACCCCTTCATGCACCCAGCACAGGGCGACCCCACTCTCGTCCTACCGGGATGCACAAAAATTGAACTTCCTGATTGTTCCCTTTTTGCAGTCTTCCTGTTAGATTCTCGCTTGAGAGGCAGGAAAGCTGCTGGCAAATGCATTTGATGCACAATTGTACTACGAGATGAAAGTGTTATGGATACAGAACTGTTATCACACCCAGCGCAGTCTCATTTTCACTGGCACCTCAGCTGTCCATACACTCATGGCTTCCCGACAATCCACTTGATTACAGTCTGGAAATGACTAGGTTCAAAGTCAGGCTTACGTCCTGGTCTACTTGTGGAGATTGTTTTCCTTTCTCTCTCCCTACTGCTTTGTTTCGACCTCTCTTAATTAAAGAAGCAGAATCTTTTGACGCCTGAATTCTGCGTTCAACTCACTTTTGTTGTTGATAAATGGAAATGTCCCAGCCAGGCTGCCTGGAAATGTGTTGCTGAAGAGAAAACACTGCTGGCTGGAAGACATATCCGGGCTTGTCTGCCTCAGACATCTGTCTAGAGACCAAAGTGTAGCAACCCAGAGCAGCCAAGCCGGAAGCTGCCACCATCACCTGTGACTGCTTAAGCCACTTTTCTTTGTAACCTATCCTTCCTGCTGCTGTTTCTATCTTGTTACACTCAACCACTCCACCTTTGTACACATGGCGGGGGCACAAGTTATGGGCACGGAGGCCTCCTGACTAGTTACCTCACTTGTAGCTCTCGAAAGGAGGGTGTTTCCTGAGAATATGATTCCTTGAAGTGAGTGGGTGTGTTCAACTGAACTAGCTGTGGGAGAAGATGTTTGAGAAGTCACTAATGATAACAGCTGTCACTAGCATCTGCGAGCTTTTTACAGTTACAGAGTACCATTTTGTACAGCATCTCATTTGACTGTTACACAATCCCTCACAGGAAATGATATTATTAAGGTGGTCTTATTATCCCTATTTTAAAGATGAGAAGACACCTTTGACAAGTTACACAAAGAGTGAAGTCAGGACCAGAATTCAAGTCTATTGTTGCTACGCACTTTTGACCATGCCGTGCCACCTCCTTCAGAATAGTGATGAATACCTTTGTGAGGCCAACGTCTTTGAAAATCTGGTAAAAGCTCTGAACGTTTCCAAAGAAATATGCACATATACTTCTACACACAACATTTTCATCCAAGGTTAAGGGGTTTATGATCAACTGTCCCCTAGTTTATGGGCCCTGATCTGAAGACAACAAGCCACATTTTGGGATGAGAAGGTAGAAACAGGCATGAGACCACCCAGGCCACCAATGAAGCCTATCAGGGCAGGGAGCCACGCCAAAATGAACCAACTGCCTATGCATTTCAAGAACACTTATGTAATTGTTATTGTTATTGGGCACTTATTTGTGTCAGACGTTCTGCTAAGCGCTTAACAGGGATTATTTCATCTCATGCTTACCACAGCTCTCTACGTTAGGTACCGTTATTGTCCCATTTTCCAAAGCAGCACTGAAGTTTAAGCAACGTACCCAAGGTTGCAAGATCTTTGAGCTTGTTGATGTTTGAGCTGGGGTTTGAACTCAGGCAGATTACCTCCAGCTCCTGCCTCTGTGTCCACTATACAGACTTTCTCTTTCAGTTATGATGTGGAGCCAGCCACGTGGGTTTTGCTGAGGTCTGTCTTCATCGTGACTTAGTTGTCAGTGTGCATGTCAGGGAGCTCACTACCAGCCTTTTGCAGACAGTACCTTTATTGAGGACTCTGTGTTTTCTGCCTAAGAAGAGCTCCTTGAAATATTGCATTATTTTATTCTCTATGGTTTTCAATTTATATCAATGCTGTCTTTCCTTTGCATTGGTATTGTTTTTATGGTGCTAATTGACTGTATTTTATAACTGGGATGATTCTTCTCTCTAACTTAAATTGCAGGTTCCTTGGGTGGAAACCACATCTTTGTATACACGGTATATTCTAGCGTAGTGCTACTCAATCTTTGTCATGTACACTAGTCACTTGGGGGTCTTGATAAAATGCAAATTCTGATTTAGTAGGTCTGGGGTGGGACCTGGCATTCTGCAGTTCCAAAAGGCTCCCTGTTGATGTTGATCCTGCTGGTCCACAGATCATGATTTGACGAGCAATGTTCTAGAGCATACAGTGCTCAATGTCAACCTATACAAGCAGCAAAGAACACAGAGGGCACGGGCTGCCTATGTGCTGGGACCAGGCTTACTTATTCGACAAATATTTATTGAGCTCCTATTGTGTGCCAGAGACAGGAAACAATAGATTTTAACTCTGATTCTCTCACTATCCTAATTCAAGGACGATGGAATGGATAATCTTATTTCCACTTTGTGGGTGGAGTAAGGACCTTTATCCACGATTAGCTGGGAGCCAGTATGGTACAGTGGAAGAAGAATGGCTTGGCAGTCAGATAGACTTATATTTTAATCCTTCCACTGCCCATAATTTCATAGCCACGTGACAATTATTTATTCTTGAGTGAGTAGACAAACTTTTGTTGAACACCTTGCAAGGCCCAGGCATTGGGCTAAATGCTGGGAGAATAAGGAGCTTGTGGGCTCATTCCAGACACTGGGGGAAAGACAGTCAAGTAAATCATGCACTGCAGATGAGCGTGATAAGCGCTGTGACAGAGGAATGGGCGTGCTGTTTAGAGAGAATAGGGATCAACATCTAAATCAAATTAAGGAGCAAGGAAAAGTTTGTTTGGAGTATGTGTTAGCTAAACCGACGGCAGGGGGTGGTATGATACATGATGAAATGGACTTTAGGGGCAGTTTTCAGGGCTTTGGCTCTCAATCCAACTCAAGGCTGTGAATTATTGGGTAAGTGACTTAACTCTTTAATCCTCAGTTTCCTAGTCTGTAAAATAGCAACAATCACTGTAGCTTCTGAATGAGGATAATACGAGCAATTCACATGGAGCACTTGGCACAACACCGAGCATGGGTGAGAATTCATCAAACGGAGGCTCTGGTAGAAACGAGTAGGTGTGAAAGAGCATGTTGCATGGCAGATCTGAAATTGGTTCCATCTGGCTGAGGTGAAAGGTGAGAGCAGAGAAATGGCAGGTGGTGATCAGAAGGAACAAGCTTATAAGTCTTTTTGTACTTAGACAAGGGGTTTGAGCAGAAATGTACAAAGATGGCAGTGATGATGGGGGTAATAGTAGGTGATGTGGGAGCTGATGGGGGAATAAACTAGACTGTATATGGTTTGGTCAGCTTTAGTTTCCCCATCTGTGATATGAGAGGTTTTCTGACCTTAAATTGAGCTCCTCTCTGCAGAGGTAGGTGGATCTTGTGGCCTGAGGCCCAGGTTCTCTCATTGGCTTCATTACTCTGCCCAGATATCTGATCCTTCTCTTTGTTCTCTTCAGCTTGAGTTTCTGATTCCTGTTGCCTAACTCCCAGATGTGTCACCTTTGGCCACCTCAACAAGGTTACCTGGGAACTCGCTGAAAGCACAGCTTGAACTTAGAGCATTATAGATGCTCACTACATATTTACAAATGTAGAGTGGATGAGAGTGGATATTTAGTAAGTTCTTGCTGAATATCTTACTGGTCTTCATCTTGTCTTGATTGATCTTCCTAAATTTGACCACTCCTTGATTTATGTTCCTTATTTGATTATCTCTAATTGAGCTAGACTCACAAATAGCCCTATTCTGAAAGATTTTTTTCCCACAATTCTAATGTGAGACTTTTTTTTCTTTTTTTTTTTTTACTGAAGGGGATGTATTCCTATTTAGTAATTACTGAGTACTTGAACATTACAAAGAATGAAAAAAATTGTTCATCTCTTTTGGGTTCTCTCTTTGTAGGTTTTGCTATAGTTTTCTCTCTCTCTCACACACACACACACACATACACACACATATGTGTGTGCACACATGTGCTTATGTCAGGCTTAATGAGAAAAATGTGACAAACTTGGAATTTACTAATTAGTGTGTGTGGGGGTGTGTGTGTGTGGTGTGTTTAGGTGGCGTCCAATATGTTTCTGCAATAACAAATCTATAATTTATTTGAACTTGGTCTCAGTGCAACATGGAGTTTTGGTTTTGTCCTCTCCAGATTTTCAAAGTAACTTGCTCCCAAGGCTTCAGTTGTCTGCTTATAAAGATTTACTGTAAACTTGGTCTGTTTAAATTGTGAAAACAGACTTCCCTGCAGAAGGAAGTCAGAGATGAAGTTGAAGTATGGATGCAGAGAGCAGCTTGTATAAAACGAGAAACCCGGAGAAAGGAAGTCATTCTTATTTTTAGTTTATTCTTTCTGGTTGTTTGGCTGATGGCTGCTCTGGGGGACAAGTTTGCTTCCTACACTTCCGGTGCTTAACCCATCTTTGCACCCCCTCCTACTATGAAAAAGAAATGTCTCTATTTTAGATTTCATTGTCTCAGCTAACTGAACAGCCTGGGTTTTCTTGTTCCCAACTTTCTCTATAAGAAAAGATCAGGTACAAGTTACTGTTTCTGGCTCACTGCTGAAATCTTGTGTGGTGTTATGCCAGCTACAGAGCTCCAAACTGGGTTTATGAATGGAAAAAGGAAGGAGAATGTAGGCAAGTCCAAAAGAACCTCAAATTAGACCTTAGCATAGAAATGATGTTAGTGGTTGGGTAACCTGCACTTTGCAGTAAATTATCTCTTTTCTTTTTGGGTTTGTGTCAGAGTGTCCTGCCATCTATGTAGCTTTCTTCTTACTCATCATACAAGCATTAAGTGGGAAATTGGGACTGTTAAGGTGACAGTTTTATCTCCAGTTATTTATATTTTTAACTTACATGTTATTTTTGCAACCAATATATGTTAACAACTTCTAAAACATACATGTTAGATAACTTTATGGTGGATGGAGTGAAATAATTCTTCATGCCTCCTTTTAAACAAGACCAGCTTGTATGTCAGCACCTTAGTGTCCACCGAGAGTGACTTGGTGTGTGTGTGTTGCAATGAGATAATGAATTTTAATTCACTCTAGGGAAAAAATGATTCTCAACTCAAAATCAACCTAAACTTTTTATGTTTAAATCTTTTTTTTTTTTTTGGTTTTTCTCCCCAAAACTCCCTAGTACATAGCTGTATATTTTTAGTTGTGGGTCCTTCTAGTTCTGGCATGTGGGACGCTGCCTCAACATGGCCCCATGAGCAGCGCCATGTCGGCACCCAGGATCTGAACCAGCAAAACCCCGGGCTGCCAAAGTGGAGTGCCCTAACCCAACCACTGGGGCATAGGGCCAGCCCCTGTTTAAATCATTTTATATAGTTGAACCAAACCATTAGATCACTGTATGAATTACTTAGTTTGATTTTTTGTGTGACAAAACTCTAGAAGCAGTGCATATAATTTGTTAATTTAGTGTATGTAGAGTCAAGAAACAAAGGTAAAAGGACTCTCTTGTGTATAATTAATCGCACTTTGCCATGAAACAAAGGTCAGATTTCTTCTGTGTCTTTGTCTTCACTGCTTGAATGGGTAAATAAATATGTGTCATTTGGTGAAGTTGGAGGGGAGGAGAGAATCATGTATAATTTTAATGCTTTCCCTGCATTTATGAAAATGTGTTTCAAATTTTTCTGAAAATGCATTTACTTTTCTGAATCGTAATTGCCAATGCTTATGCAAATATTGCGTAAACCTTAATTTCTTTTTTGAATACTTTCCACATGTGATCTTTGCCCTTCCTTTTATTATTTTACTTCGGAAGACTTAACCTCACTACAGACAGTATTTTCCCCCAAAATTGCTGTGCTGAAGTAGACTGATTATCATTGCATAAATATCATCTCCAGATAAGATTTATTGACTGCCCACCCGTGGAAGGCACTGAACTAGGCCTTGCAATAAATGTTATTGAATAGCTTCCACCTCCGTTCATAAGATCTGTGCTGCTCAAAAGTAAGGCAAAAATTACCTCATATCCTATTTCCCCTGCTGTACTCTGAATGTAGATTTATAGCTGGATTTCTTCTTTCTACTTTGTGATCTGGAAACTCGCATTATGAAGTAGTTGTTCTTCCCAGAAACTTTTTAGATCTTTGTGAGCTCTCTTTTTTATTACTTTTTCATGCTGATATGCTCTGGCATCAAGGAGTCCTTAGAAGGGATATCTATTTGCCTATTTCTTGTTCATTATAGAAAACAAGAACTTTTTTTTCATAAAATAAGAATTTGGTGCAAATGTGAATCATATGCTAAAGTTCCATTCATAATAGAAAGTTCATCACTATTCATCTATTTGGCAGTGTTTTGGGTACTTTCAATTTTAAAAATTAATAGGATGCATGGATACATGATTAGATTTTTAAAACATTAAAATAAATTGGGTTTAAAAGAAAAAGAATGAAAAGATGTGTTTGCTAACACTAAATGCTCGCTTGAGTTTAGCATCATTTGGAAAATATATTAAATAATTTGTATGAGAACATTCTGGAGATGTAGGTAGGGAATAAATGCGATCATAAATTTGGATCTTAGAGGAGGATGTGGGGACATTGCCTCACTTACTCTTCGCTTTTAGAGATTTGTATATTCAGTATCACACTCAGGGTATGGCTCTGAACAGATGGGTTCAAATCACGGCTTTGTCTTGCTTTATTGCATGACTTTGGACAACTTAACTCTTCTGACCCTCCATTTCCTTATCTGTGAAATTGGAGACAGTTGTCTATTTACCAGGGTGGTTGTTATGAGTATTATAGATAATTTAATGTAAAGTGCCTTATACATCATCAGTGTTAGATATATCGTAACTATTAGTATGGCTTTTAGCACACCTTGAAAATGTGTTTAAAAAATCCTGTAGGCCTCCAAAATTATATTTGATCTGTAAATTTTATTAAACCTACCATGTTTAGAGGGGTGTCCTTCCCGCTTCTCTCTTAGTTTTCTTATTGCCTTATATTGCTTTCCTTAATCAACTAGTTTATAGAAAATATGCAATGTGTAATCACAAATGAATTTTTTAAAAGCCAACATAGCAGGACTTAAACATCCACATGAGTCCTTTAAAGTGCCCCGTAGGGAAGCTCTATATTACATCAACATTCCTGCCATCCTTTAAGATCATTGTAGAGCTTCCCTTTGAAAATTGCCTTCAAAGTCAATACACAAGCCACCCAAGGAAATCGATTACATTGCTTTAGAGTCAGTCCTCATTCATATTGCAAAGAAAAAGTGTCACCTAGCTTGACTCTTCCCGTTGTTAAGATAATATTTACCCTGAATTACTTTTAGCTCTTCCCATTTTTTCTTTTTCTTTCCCTTCCTTCCCTCTTTTCTTCCTTCCTCCCTCCTTCCTTTTTTTTTGCCTGCTAATTCAATTTGATTCAACAAATGTTTATTAAGCATCTATTATATGTAGCATCAGTGAACAAAAAAGATCACAAGTCTTACCCCCATGGAGTTTGCATTCTAGTGTTCATTTCCCTCTTTTCTTAAGAGCAGCCTGATTCCCCTTGGGGAATTCCCTCTCCGTCTGTGACAACTCGGTGGAAAGGTAAGTGCTCGTGCTTGCTTTCTCACTAAAGAATCCCAGACATCTCTATAGGTTCTTCAGTCTAGATCCTTCTTCTCACCTCCAGTCCTGCCAAGGGTAGCTTGCCCAGTTGGACACTATCTCCTGGGAAAATTGAGCCTTGAAGGTGATGATGTAAGAAGCAACATGTTTTATTCATTCTAGTCACAGCAGTGCCAGGGTGAAACTTTGTTTCCTCTCACTGAGACCCTGTGGAGCTGCCTGCTGCCTGTTCCCCTCCTGACTTGCCTTTGGTCCTGTAAACCCCTACATTTTTCAATATTTGTTTTTTCTTTTTGCTTACACTGGAGAGCTAAAGTTGGTTTCTCCTTCTGGTATATACAGATGATATGCCAGCTGCTGTTTCAGCTTCAATGGTGATGACAGGTTTGTGTTAACAGAAATGTTTGTACAATTATTTGAATATATCATCAGATAGTGTCCTCATTATTTCCAAAAAATATAGGAAAATGCTGATACAAGTAATCAGAAATCTTGCAAATGAATATAGTTGAGATAAAAATGGAAATTTAGCATGTCAACAATGGGGAATCATTAGACTCTTGGAATTAAGCTAATTGACTGCATTCAATTATGAGCAGAAAAAAGAAAATCAAAGACGATGTATTGAGTACTAAAAATATACAATCAAATGTTGTATCTCCAAGGAAAAAGGTATAGGACAGATTTTTAAAAATAAGAAATAATGCTTTAGCTCTTTAGAAACTTACAATACATATTTTTTAGTCAAGTTTCATTCTGTTGGCACTCACATGTTTTCAGTATTAATTAGGTAGCTAGGTAACAAACAATCAGAAAACTTAAATATCTAAGCATAGGGAAATGGTTAAATAAACTAGGATACATTTATACAATGAAATATTATATAACCATCAAAAATCTTTTCTCATGAATATTTATGGATTTGGGAAAACGTGCACATAACACAGTTACTCAGGGAAGAAAAGAATATTAAACTAAATGAAAAATATGATCTCAAATTTGCTTTTAGAAATCCCATTATATACATGCAGAAAAAAACCTGGAAAGAAATACAGCAAAATATTGATTCTGGGTAGTGAATTTGTGGAATGTTTTTATTTTCTTTTTTGAAGTTTCTTGTATTTTCTCAATTTTATAAAACTGAGTTTGTAAAATAGGCAAGAATTTTTTAACAAGGAGAAAAAGATAAACATTTATATTTAGAGTTAAAGATTTGAAAATAAACTAAAAAAATATTTAAACAGGTCAAATGAGTTGGACAAGAAATGAAAATAGGACTGACATTCTTGAATAGATTGTCTTTGTTTATATCTTCTTAAATTCTGGAAAATCTCATGTTCTACTCTTTTGTGTTTAAGTAACTTTGATTGTCTCTTTTGTTTCTGTGGTAATCATATCTCTTCGAAAGTTAAAAATCAGAGGGGTATGAGAAATTAGCCAGTGAATTAAACTCATGTAGAAACTTGGCTGGAAATTTCAGCTGCTCACACTGATTTTCTACTTAACTATCACTACTCTATCTTATTCTACCTCCAACCAGCCTCATAAATAATCCATTATCAAATCCACCTAAATTAATTCTACTTATGGGAGCAACTCAAAATTTCAGATGTCTTAAATCATTAAAACAAATCCTTAAAAGAATAAACACAATGAAACTCCACTTGTATTAAGAACTGGTTATAAACTTAGAAATAGCCACAATCCAACAGGGCTTAGTATTACTTACACATAATATTTTTTAAAATTTTAATCAGCACAGTTTTATATGTTTCTCTAAATTCTTCTTAATATTTTAAGCTTCTGCTGTGATTTCTATCCAGATATGGTAATGGACTAGAAAAAAATGAATGTAGTTCGTTTTACACCTCCAAAAGTAAATTCTTTGCTTTATTTTGTGACAATACTGGCTGTAGCCTTGGTAGTGATGTACTGGGACATATTGGGCAAGTCCATTCTCCCTTAACGGGCAGTATTGTGTCATACAAAATACCTTGGATTGGGATCTTGTATGTGTTGTGTTGAATATAAAACAACAGCAGTGATAAAAGGCATCAAGTACCTTTACAAGAAGGGCCTCCAAACACTTTCCTGGATAACTTGATATGTATGTGACATAGGGTGCCAAAACTTCCAAAATAACTTACAGTTAAACCACAGCTCCCCTTAGGCATGAATAATACCAGGAAATATCTGGAAATCTTGGCTCTGAAATTTTAAGTAGCACATTTAATTTCTCTGGTCTTCAGACATATGCTTGACTAGACTGTAGATATTCAATCTCTTCATTTTTCATCCGAGCAAACTCTTGAATGTGAGTTTGTTGATGCCCTTGGGGGAAGTTTTGTGTGCATGCTCTGCTTCGGCAGCCTGAGTTCACGGGTTTGATCCAGGGTGCAGGCCTACTCCATTCATCAGCGATGCTGTGCAGGCATCCACATACGAAAAATAAAGGAAGCTTGGCACAGATGTTAGCTCAGGGACAATCCTCCTCACCAAAAAAATAAATAAATAAATAAGATAAATTATCTTAAACTCAACACATGTTTAAAATACCAAATATTCACTGATTCGTTGATACAAAAATGATAATACAGTGGATGTGATTCTAGCTCAGAATTTTATCCTTAAAGCCGGACATCTCAAACACCACTTGACTGTCTAATAGACATCTCAAATGTGACATATTCAAAATTGATCTCTTAAATCTTCTACCCTAAACATGCTACAACTGCAAGCTTCCAGCATTTAGAAATGGCAACTTCATTCTTACAGTTGCTCAAGCTCAAAACTTTGGAGTCATCTTTGACCCTTCACACTGACATCTGGTCCTGAAATCCTCTTAACTCTACCTATGAAACATTTCCAGAATCTCACCACTCTCATCACCTCCAACACTGCTCCTCTAGTCCAAGCCATCATCATCTCTTGCATCATCTTTAAAACAATTTTTTTTTTAAATAGGGGTGAAATTCGCATAACATAAAACTAACCATTTTAAAGTGAATAACTCAGTGGCATTTAGTATATTCACTCTGCTGTCAACTACCATCTCTATCTAGTGCCAAAATATTTTCATCATCTCAAAGTAAAACTTCACACCCATTGAGAAGTTACTTCCCAAATCCTCTTCCCCCCAACTCCTGGAAACCAGTAATTTGCTTTCTGTCTCTAAGGATTGACATATTCTGGATATTTCACGTAAATGGAAAGATACAATACGAAACTTTTTGTGTCTGGCTTTTTTCATTTAACATAATGTTTACGAGGTTCATTTACATTGTAGCAGGTATTAGTACTTCATGCCTTTTTATGGCCGCATAATATTTTACTGTATGTAAACACCACAATTTATTTATCCATTCATCTGTTGACGGATTCCTGTATGTATTTTTGTAATAGATGCCCAACTGGTCTCTCTGCTTCTATTTTTGAATTCCTACAGTCCTTTCTCAACACAGGAACTAAAGAGAAGCTTTTAAAACATGTCAGATTATGTCACGCCTCTGTGTAAATCCTTCCATATCACTATATCACTCAGGCTAACATCCAAAGTCTTTATAAGACCGTACAAAATCGTTACTACTGCCCTATAATTGTTACCTCTCTCATACCTCACAATCTACTACTCTCTCTTTTACATGCTCTATTGCAGTTACAATGGTCTTCTCCAAAGTCCTGAATGCACCAGGCATACTCTTGCTTCAGAGCCTCTGCAGTAGCTTTCCCTCATAGATCCCCATGGCTTACCCCTTTATCTCCTTCAAGCCTTTGTTCAAATGCCTTCCACAGCCTTGCCCTTTGCCTTCTAATCCAGATCCTTCTTCATATGCTCTATATTTTTCCATAACATGTACCAACATTGGACATGCTATATAATGTACTTATTGCCTAGAAGTAGACAAGTTCTTCTAGAAGCAGATCCTGAGGCAAAATTTGAATGCAAGCAGTTTATTTGGGTGGTGACCCCAAGAAAAACAGGTAGGGGAGTAGGATAGTGACTCAAAGAGTGGCAGGTTATTAAGCAGATTTTCTCTGTGGGCAATTGAGGCTCAACTGCTTTGCACCAGGAGGCAAGGAAGCTGGGGTATACGTCTATCAGCACCACTTGTGTTATTTGGTGAGAGGTGTTTCCAGGGCTTCAACACTAATTTCTACCTTTCATTGAGTGTGGGAAGAATGTGCTCCTGATGCTCAGGCAGATAGTTGCAGTTGTTTATAGTTAAAACCTTCAACCAATGAGTGTGGAGGAAATGTACACAGGACACTAATGTCATCAGCTCTACTCATTTATTGTGTTTGTTGTATTTATTCCTTGAGTAGAAGATAAGGTTTACAAAGGTAGAGACTTTTTCTGTTTTGCTCATTGATGTAAACACAGTGCCCAGAACTCTACCTGAGACCCAGCACATTCTTCCATAAATGCTTTTGAATGAATGAATGAATTATTGTCTGAAGTAGCCTATATTTAATTCTAAATCTGCATGGCTTGAGCAGTGTTTCCTTTGGAGGATGCAATTTTGTTGCCTCAAACATTTTTTAGGGTGGCTTTCTCAAAAGTGATTTTTTGGTTGCCTTCTCAGTTTGCTGAAGTTATTAAAAATCAAAAGTTCTGGTCAGGAAGCAACAGATTCTTTGTCTGTGATGTGGATAGGATGGACTGACCTATATAATGTGTGTGACAAGGACTTCATAACTTAAAGCCACAGCTGATCATATACCCCGCAAGTCAGATTACTCTATAATCCTCTCTCAGATGGCTACACTTCTTGATTGGATTTTGCATCTCTTTAACTCTTAAAATATGCAGAATGCTTTTCCTTCTAACGTTAGGGACCTCTGAACTTGATGACACTTTTTCCATATACTTTTTGTATGTTTTAGTATCTCAACTCTCAAGAATTTAAAAAAATGTCTGTTTGAATTTTGGACATCTCATGTAGCTTCCGAGTTTATTGTACTAAAAGAAAGTTTTTATCGGACAAAAACTTATTTGGAAGCTCAGTGCACCAACAAATAAATTCTGGCCCCAAGAAGTGTGAGGTTTGGGACCCCGCCATCTTGAAACCACCTGATCACTATAGAAGTCCTGGAGGCACAAAGTAGGTCCAAAGAAATGGAAGATTGGCAGAGACCCTCCCAATCCAAACTTTCAGATTTTCTGTGCAAGAATCTGCTCCCTTCTTTTGGACTCTTCTTTGGCTTTAATTAGACTATAAACATAACCTGAAAAGCTACCATTCATTATACATCTGCTGTGTACCCGACACCATAGTAATTTGACTTTCATAGCCATCCTGCAACATAAGTAAAATTCTTCCCATTAAACATGCAGAAATAGGTGCAGAGCTAAGTTGTCAGTTTATACAGCTAAGTGGCAGAGCCAATATTTGAACCAATCCTGTCCTAAATTTTCCTAGATGTGAACAGTGTTTTGTCAATTAGTGGATATTCAATAAAGAACAGTGAAGAACCAGTGTTTTATATAAACAGTGCTACTGATTTTTTTTTTTGACAATGCTCAAGATCTAGGATCCAGAAGAAGCTCTCTACTTTTTTACTCTGGCATTAAATTCATAAATTCACCAGTATTTTACATGAGAATTAAAAATTGTATTGGACAAAAGTTTTTATCTGCAACATAGGAGTTTTAATGAAAATTTCTTAAGCAGAAAGGGGATGATCATTTAGCTTTACAGTTTTATCCACAAGGGGCAGATAAATAAGCCCATTACAGAAGGATGCGGTATTGTTCCAAATGCCCTTAAAGATCCTTAGATAGTGGGGAAGAACAGAATCATGGGGCAGGTGGGGAAACATCCCCAGTGGAACTGGTGTTATTGTGTACATATTCAGAGAGGTAACGGAGATCAGAGGTGAAAGAGAAAGTCCTATATCAACTCTAAGATCATTATTTTGACCAGAAATGAAATAAGCTTTCAATGAAACCCGTTCAGGTAAGGGAAAAAAAAGAAGAGAAACAGAATGCCAAGGCATATTGAAATATCTGGAAGCTATAACGGTGAGAGCAAATTAGTTATAATCATTGGATTTTTATAAGAAGTAGCATGACTGCAATGTCTGTTTTGCAACTAAATATTCTGTCTTATATCATGAATACATCTTTGAATAATGTTCCTGAATTTGGTATATTTATACTATAAGTGTATAGTAATTTAGGTAATTGTCATAATCATCACCATGTTCTAGATTGCTCTCCTAATCCCATTTCTAACCACCGGTTCTTTCAATGAGACCCAAGAGATGCAAAATTTGGGGATATGATTATGTAGCCAGCTGCCTCTATTAATGAGATTAATCTATACTAGACAGAAATTAAATATTAAATTAATCTATATTAGACAGAAATTAAACATTCCCTTAGAAGCCCCCTAGTGTGATGTTTCCAAAGCAATATTATGATTTTTTTTTTTTTTAAAGATTTTATTTTTTCCTTTTTCTCCCCAAAGCCCCCCGGTACATAGTTGTGTATTCTTCGTTGTGGGTTCCTCTAGTTGTGGCATGTGGGACGCTGCCTCAGCGTGGTCTGACGAGCAGTGCCATGTCCGCGCCCAGGATTCGAACCGACGAAACACTGGGCCACCTGCAGCAGAACGCGCAAACTTAACCACTCGGCCACGGGGCCAGCCCCAGCAATATTATGATTTATGTAAATCATATGCTGTAAAAGAGTTTGGGAAGATTTAATGTAATACTCTGCATTCAGAAAAAATTTCACAAAATCGTCACAAAAGACATAAAAATCTAAACTATTTAGAATTTTAGGAGGTCTCTAGAGAGAATATTCCTTAGCCTTTCACAATGTGTTCTAATGTTAATATCATTCATTAAGTGTAAAATTTTCTTATTCCTAATTCTAATTTTTTCCTTCTGCATCATAAGGTTATTTCTTTAGTCACCAACTGTCATTACCTACTGATAATGAAACTGTCATCCTAGCCCATCCTACTAAGTTCCTTTAGACTCCCTGGTATATTTCTGGGTAACTGAGGCGGGGTATGGCCAGCCGGGCCCTGGAGCTAGACTGTTAGAGTTCAAAATGCTGACTGTGTGACTTTGTGGGCAAAATTACTCAATCTCCCTATACCTCAGTTTCTCATTTATAAAATAGAGGCAATAATAGCGTATAGCTCTTATGATTATTTGTATACTAAATGAGATTTTGTAAGTAAAAAATACTGGACAGTGTTTGGTATATAGTAAGTTCTCAACAAAATTAGCTAATATTTTTCCTACCTTTTTATTTTGAGATAATTTATTTTTGACAAAGTGGGGATTCAGTGATCCCTGGGGTCTACAACTACAAGCTGAATTTCCCCAGCTGTTTCTTTCAAATTTTCTCTTTTATTAAGTAATCTCACCAGATGTCATATTATAAACTATGAAACAACTGTAAATATTTGAACTTGTTTTTAGCCATGTACTAATTAATCCAAATCGCTTTCGAAAGGCTGAGAATACTGATTATTTTGAATACGTCCAATGACTGGGATCCCAGACATTCCATCGAATCACAGTGTAATTGTCTTTGTGCTGGGGATTTTCCTTTTTGTTTAATGTAAATTATTGTCTGAAGCAACCAGAATTCATTTGTTGTTGGTTCCATCACTGCCTAATAAAAGCAACTGGTTCTTATCTTCTTTCTAGATCTTGTTCCCTTTGTGCACTAGGTTTATAGTAATTATGTTCGCCCTTAGTTGGTTTTGCCTTTGCTTTTGACTGAACATAGACTTAGTTCTCTTGATCTCTGAAAGCAAGTCTGGTTTTCACCTTGTGTTTGATAGTTTGTCTCTCTCTCTCGCTCTATCCATCCATATTAATTTTTTTTTGTTTGTGTTTTGTTTTGTTGTTATTCTCCTGTGAACTTGATACAACTTTTTGTGCAATGATTGTGCCCCCAATACAGGTGTTTTTCTAATTTTGGTTAACCGATAGTTTTGAGAACTGCTGCTGCTGAAAAATTACCTTGCTTGTTTTACATGATATGTCTATTAATGCTATCCGATACAGCATTTGCCTTTTGGTGACAGTGTTACACTGCTGACTCATAGTCACTTTTTCATCCTTTATTTCTTCCCTAGTGAATCACAGAACATTTGTCTTTATTAGCTCTCACAGTATTGATTTCCACCCTTTCCTTCTTCTATTGATATCAAACCACATTTCAATCTTATCTTCCAAACTAATTTCTAGTGTTTTAACATAAAGATATTCGAGTGGGAAAAACGTTTTTGAATGAATTTCAGGAAGTTCTGTTCTGTTTCGTTACATTGTGAAGAACTAGGTATGCAGAATCTTGGAGGACAAGAGGAAGAGTGATTGACATTAGTTTTCTTTTGCCCTGAAGGGGGCTTTGTAGACATAAATTAGCAATGGCCATTGGTTTAGACTATTTTGTCATGGAAACTAAGTCAGGATTTTATGTTTACAGAGTCTATAGAACGTGCAGAATCGTGCTTATCATCAAGCAACATTTATCGAATGTCCACTATATATAGACTCCATCTTAGAGGTGATGTTGAATAGCATAGGTTTCTTTTTATGATGATTTAAAACATATTGCCAGATTATATGAGTGTAATGGATACAATTTTGAAGTTTATTTTTAGCCAATTAAATGTCATAACTATACAACAGTTACAGAATGTAACATTCTCCAAATATAAACATAAGCATGTTATATTGTATACTCCAAACCATTTTCTTTTAGTCTCTATATTTCAGAAAAAATTTTTTTCCCATTTTTTAGAAATAGTTGGCTGTTTAAAACTTAGCCATTAGAAACTTTCAGATATTTAGTCTTTTATGAAAAAAACTTTATTTTGAAAAAATATAATATTAAATAACTGAGTTGGCGCCAAACTACCAGCTCACAGTTTACATCTCAACAGAAACAAAACATCAGAAAGTTTCATGACAGAATTACTACAAAGAATGATTAATTGGATCAGGTTTCTTTCACATATGACTTTGCTTTCTTTATGGCCTCATTTACTTGTGGCCTCTAAAGGGGTGTTTCAGTCATAGTAGGTATAGGCAATTCTTTATTCCTTTTAGGAAGAAAAAATCAAAATGACAACCCTTTATTTTTAAACGATCAACTGCATTGTCCTTGCCATTTCTAATGATAGCTATTTGTTGAAAGTGACTGTAAAAGCTGGCATAATCTAAAAAGAATATTGGTTGTATCTATTCCAGCTGTGAAGATTTTTCAAACAGGAAAATCCTAATTTAATTTGCTTCTCCATTTTTGATATTAAAATTTACAAGAGAACTCTGCAATAGTCTCAGGTGGGCTCAAGCAAGGGGCGCCAGCTTGAAGCATCACTGTAAAAATCCGATACCAGCTCACAGGGCTGCTGCGGTGCAGACGGTCCATACTTCATAGACAGAAAACATGAGGCAAAAATCTCTGTCTGTTTCTTTTGAGTGTAATTTACTGTGCAACTTAAACTCTGGACCTGTTCAATGGTCCTAACAGCAGAGTTTCTAGGCCAACGACTAAATCAGCTGGAGTGCCCTGCATTTGCAGACAAGCCTTATGATTTACAAAATTTAATAAGCAGGGCCCTCATGACATTTCCCCCCAAGATTCTACTTTTATAATTGCTGCCAAGAAGGTTGTCCAGGGAGCATATACCCATTGGCATAATGAAACCTTACTTTTTATTTTTTTGCACAAAAGCATATAAATATACTCCTACTATTAGTAATTCATTAACAATGAATAAATTCTTGAGTGTTCCCCTTGCCGGATGCAGCAATACATTAGTGACTTTTTTGCATTGCTTTATGGGAGTGATATTTCTTGGGCAGTATTTTTGTGAATGTCTGCCAGATAGAGTACAGACAAAGGTCAGATGACTTAACAGTTTCGCATCTGCTCACTGATTCTTTAGGTCAAGGTTTGCTGTAAGTCAAAGTCCCTTGTCACAATTTGAAAGTTTATCTCTTGTATTGAGGGAACATACAGTGTTTTGGTTTCTTTGTCTTTATTTTCTTTAAAAGGTACAACTATTTAGCAACTTTGCTTAAGATATCTGGATATTTGGTTCTAGTATATCAGCCTGGATTGTGTTGCACTGTCTTATCAAGAGGGCTCTTTGAGGTCAATTTTGGTTTCAAATAGAAAAAAAGTCTTTGGGATGATTCTATTTCTTTAAAACAGGGATTGCTGTCACCAATCATGCTTTGCCAGCCTTGGATGCCCTGGTTTGTCCATTGTGCCATAGTGCTATGTGAGAAGCCGGCGAAAATCACCACCTGATCCACCTGGAGTACCTGGCTTGGTTAACAGTTTCTTGGTAACTGGTGTACCTGGTGGTATCATTTGCTATTAAATAAAATTACACTAATCATCACATCTGAATTAGAAGTAGCCCTGAGGTTATTCTTTTGAAGGGATGTTGTTGCTGTTGAGATTGCCTAGAAAAAAGAATGTATCTCCCATTGTTTTAAGCTTATTCACCCTTCCTTTTAAAGATAGATTTCCTGATACCAAAAAAGCCACATACTGCAAATCTTTAAATTGGTTTATCTTCTGTGTCCTGTTTCCTGTCTCCCATTGTTCTTGTCTCTTTTATTCTCCCAATCAACGTCTTGTTTTCTGTTACAAGATTCACATTCATGTAGATTTGTTCCCCAGCTCTTCTTTTGCCATTCAACTCAGCTCTGGGGGAATTGTATCCCTATTGCAAATATATACATTTTACACTGTTTGGGAAGATTGGTTTAAATATAATGATAAATGTGAGGAAAAATAGATATATTCTATTATCATAACCTGCCTGCTCTATTTCCTTTCCACGACAGGGAGTTTTCATGGGTGCATGGCAAAACAAATTGCAATCACCTGGGTGTTTTCCACTCTCATTCTGTCATTCTGAATGAAAAATATATTTATTCTTTAACTGAGAATTAATAAATCTATACATCTAGCTATCTCTCTCTCTCTCCACACATATCTCGTTTTATACGCATGGGCAGATGATAAGCAACAACTAAAGAGAACAGGTTGAGAATATTTTTCTTCTGGGATCAATGAAAAAATGTTTTATGTTCACATTTAGACATTTAAGGCCTGGGGTAAGACAGCTTTTAAGGTCAACCAGAAAGGAAGATTTTCCTCTCTTAAGCATCTATCAACAGTCCTTGGGAGAGCAGTCGGCACTAGCATAATTTAATATGCCTCTTCTGTGAAAGGAATGCCTCCTTGACATCATGTCACAGCTTGTGCTTCAGCTGAAGATTTTCAGGTGGTTTCTGTTTTGCTGCATTGATTTTCTTTTATCATTTTAGTCACAAACAGTTCCAAATGTCTTTTTTCCTTATGTGTTCTAGAAACAAGGAAAATAAAGACTGAAAAATTATGCATTCCTCTGGTGCTCTCTTTCCACGCTTGAAACAAGGATGAGTTGCTACCCTGCAGATGGTAGGCAGCCCCATTCCAGGGTCTGCTGAAGCTGCAGGTCACCTGTGGTTAGACCGTGGCAGGCTTGTTGAGGAGTAAGCACCAAGCTTAACAAGAGCAGCCGAGAAGGGACAGACAAATCGGATGATGTCTTTTACCAGCAGGGGCTGCTGCAGAGCAATAATAGTTGGGGATGTCCAAAATAAAATGTCTAAGAAAGTTTGTTCGGTTGGGGCAAGAGATGTGGGAGAGGGAAAGGGACAGAAGATAATGAACACCATTGAAATCAGTCAGGGAAATAAAGTGCGTGTGCATCTCCAGCAATATACGATACGAAATTCTTGAGAAAAGAAGAATGAAGTAATATAGGGGAGTTCAAGATTAGTACATGGCAAAGTTAACTTTTTAAAATTTCGAGAATCGTAAATATTTTTGCAAATATAACTAGAGATGCCAATTTAAGACTTCAGAAAAATGACTCCCCCCGCCCCCGGCAAAGACAAACCACATGGATTGAAGATATTACAGTACATTTTCTTCTGGGGAGGTTCCTATTCAGAGAAGTAAATCAAACATTTGAACGTTTTCCATTATTTGTTTCTTTAAGACAGTCTTCTGTGAATTGTGATGCTTTAAAAATATATGGCAGTTGCACAGATGGATAACACAAGTTATATATTTACTGAAGAAATTTATCTGGAATATACGGACATATGCTGGTGTGTCATATTTGGAAGGGGAAAATTAAGCTGTATTTTCCTAGAGTGGGATTTTCCTCTGTCTTTGGAATAGTGAGAGTTGTGAATATAAAGATGTGTTCTGGAATATCTTTCCCCCCCCAGAATTTCAGAGTTGAGTGAAGGCATAGGAAAGAAAATACCAGGATACTGTCTGTTGAGTGCACATCGCACAACGCTGGGGAGCAGGTGGTCCTTAAGTTTTCATTCTGTATGTAATCCAAAAGAGCCTTGTTTATTTAAATAGATCCAATCTTAACAGCAATCATGGTAAATTCTTTAAGAAAGGATTCTAGTTCTAGTAATAAAGAAAGTAAAGGTAAAGTATACATGGAAAGAAGAAGCTAGAACTCCTGTTGGCAGAATCTCATGGACGAATAGTGGCTCCAATAGAAATGCATTTGCTTTGCCCAGCAGTTCAGGAATATCAGCTAAAATGTCATGCTAAATGAAAGCAAGGAAATGGAAGAAACTGTTGAATTTAGCTTTGTATGAGTCCTGCAAACACTTATGTATGCATTGGATTTTCTGATATCTAATTTAAACGCGTATCGATCAGAATTCTTTTAAAATGACATTTGGTACCCTGAAAATGGTCCAGAAAGTCTTTATGAAATGATATGTTATCACTCCTTCCAGGTATGAACAGGGATTAGCTGAAAAACTGGCTGAAAGCTAATGCATGAGTGAATCAGTTTATAAGAGTGATACCGTCTACGAAAGTCTTCAAAAATTCAGTTCACTTCAATGAAAACTTATTTAGTGCCTACTAAGTGCCAGATACTATGTTAGGAATTAGCAACCATTAGAAGAATAAGGGAATTTCATTGACCTAAAGGAACCTAAAGACTAGTGGGAGAGACTTGAGTAAATTTCAAAACAACAGGAAAAGTGATGTGAAAGGGAGATTCCTATTGTGCTGGAGCAGTTCAGGGTGTGGTGCGTGTATCTTTGCTGGGGGATGTAGTGAGTACTTACCCCAGACTGGGGAGTCAAGATAGGCTTTTTGGAGATGATGCACGAGTTGATTTTCAAGGATTAATTGCAATTTACTGAGGACACAGCTCTCGAGATTATCTTAATTAAGTGTTCTACCATCTTGATTTTTAAAAACCATTTTACATATGTGACTCTTATTTTTCAGAACTTTCAAATTAAATACTTCTAAGGATAGCCTGACACTTCAAAGAATAGGATTCAATCATTCAACAAATCCTTCCATTAATTTAATTTATTTTAATATGTGAGATAACCACTTATTTATTGACAAGAAATTGGTAAACAGTACTATGTGCGAGGCAGTGTTCTAGGCACTGGAGTTAGAGCTGTGAATTAAAGACTTTCTCTGGCCCCATTAATCTTCCATCACATTGCACGGGTCTAAACCAAATCTATGAACAACAGCTATTCCAGCCTATAAAACACATTCATATGGCTCCTTTTTTTTGGTGAGGAAGATGTGCCTTGAGCTAACATCTGTTGCCAATCTTACTCTTTTTTTTTCACTTGAGGAAGATTAGCCCTGAGCTAACATCTGTGCCAGTCTTCCTCTATTTTGCATGTGGGATGCCTCCACAGCGTGGCTGATGAGTGGAGTAGGTCTGTGCCCAGGATCTGAATCTGCTAACCTGGGCTGCCAAAGAAGAGCAAGCAGAACTTTAACCACTCAGCCATGGGGTCAGCCCCTCACATGCCTACTTTTATTTATTTTTACAACTGTTCTGTGAAATGGTGGGACAGTCTGCCTTTGCTCCCCTCCTTTGAGGCAGTTTGACTTGCTTGCACATCTGTGAAGCATTAAATGTGAGGTACATAAACCCAGGATCACTTCTTCTCCATCTTGACCCTCAATATGACCCTGAACTTTAATTTTTGAACTTTAAGTTGAATCCTGTTTATAGCCTCTTGGTCAAATTTAAAAAATCAAATTCAGTAAATATTTGTGGTTACCATAGGCCAAGTTCTGTTTAGTGTTGAGACACCATCTCAGCGAGCTTATAGTATAACCAGAGGAAAGGAGTCACAAAATCTCAAATAAATACATATTACACACTGTGATGAAACTATAATGGAAAGGCACATTGTGCTATGAGGAGATATAACGGGGTGGAGGAACAAAGGGAGTGTAGATTAGTGAAGGTTTCCAGTAAGGACTTGTTCATGTGGGTGTTTAGGAAGAGTGTATTGGAGTGAGCGTGAGAAGTTGTGTGTGTGTGTGTGCGCGCGTGTGTGTGTAAGGCAGAGAGAGAGAGATTCTGGGAAGAGAGAAGAATGTGAACAAAGATATAGAGGCAGGTTGGTGTAGTCTGTGTTGAGCAATGAAAGGGAGAGTGTGTAAGATGAAGCTGGAGAGCTGGAGAGGTAAGCAGACACCAGGTCAAGCAGGGCCTTGTAAGATCTTAAGAGCCATGGAAATTTTACTAAAGAATTTTAAGTTAGAGGGCGACGAGATCAGATTTGAAATATCATGTTGTTTGCAGTGTAGAGAACCAATTAGACAGAGTCAAGAATAGATGTAGGGGAACCAGTGAGGGATTAAGTACAGGAGTGTAGGGGAAAGATGATCGTAGTTTGAACTGGGATGGTAGCTGTAGGAATGAAGAGAAATAAACGAATTTAGGAGATATTCAGGTAAAATCTGAGGGCTTACAGATGCATTGGATATGGAGGTACAAGCATTACTCATACATTTCTGAATTGTACAGGTGACATTCACTGAAAGAAGAAACACTGTAAGAAACCACGTTTGGGATGGGAGAAGATCTTGATTTCATTCTGGGGCATGATGAGCCTGGAGAGTCTTTATACCAATGGAGATTTTTAAGTAGGAAGTTGGGTTTCTGGGAGTAGAGGTTAGACAGAGGGGAGCAAGTATATACAATGAGAATCATTAATATATAGATGGCAGTGGAAGCTATAGTTATGGAAAAGATCACTTGGAGAGAGAGAAAAGGGCTTGGAAATGACAGAACCAGTAGCCAAATATTAATAGCCAAGGAAAGGAAGACGGATCATGAAGGAAGATTGAGAAGAAATAAACAAAGCAAAATAAAATTAAACTGGAAAATGTGGGTCTTGTCACTTGGGCCGGGGAAAGAGAGTGTCTAGAGTGAAGAAGTGACCAATGGTATTGAATATATTCCTAAGAGGTCCAGTAGGATGAAAAATGAAAATGCCAGTTGAATCTGGCCCAATGTAGGCTGACCATAATGAAACTCAAAGACTACTTGCATGGGGCAATGGGCTGGGAGAGAGTTGGAAAGGGTTAGAGAGGCTGATGGCAACATATGGCCAATGAGGCCAGACATCTCTGCTGAGAAATGTGGCTTAGAGGGGGAGATGAGTGATAGATGGTAACTTGAGGGGGATGCAGGCGTATGGAGGGTTTTTGAAATTTAAAGCAAAGCTTGGGCATTTTTAACAATAGAAAAGATCCAGTTGAGGGGCTGGTCTGGTGGTGTGATGGTTAAGTTCAAGCACTCCACTTCAGCTGTGTGTGGTTCATGAGTTCGGATTTCCTCCATGGACCTACGCACTGCTCATCAAGCCATTCTGTCGTGACATCCCGCAGACAAAATAGAGAAAGATTGGCATAGATGTTAGTGCAGGGACAATCTTCTTCAGCAAAAAAAAAAAAAAAAAAAGGATCCAGTTGAGAGGGAGGAGATGAAGATATAGCAGAGAGGGAATAATCAACAGGTTACAGTAGAAGAAAGAGAAATGTTTCTAGGAAGGTAGGAAGGATTGAATCCAAAGCGTGGATAAATGGATTGACTTAAAGTAGGAGAAAGGACCCTCTTGTGTTGTAAGAGGAGGGAATCAGGGAGGAGGATGGGTGGGATGTAGGCAGTTTTCAGGATCTGGCAGTGGGAAGTGATGGCGTTCCCATGTGGTGCTTTCTATTTTCTCTGTTAAGTGGGTGTGGAGTCCATTAGCTAAAACTGAGATGGCGAATTGTGTTGGCCTATGGCCTCTGTGTTGTTGGAATCTTAGTTTCCCCTATAGAGTTTGACTTGGTTTATCCCTTCTGCTCTAGACATCATGTACTGCATTCCCTTGTCTGACTCTGGCTTTGGAAATTGGAGTGGGCTTGGGGTCGCCAGATGGCCTGGGGATCCAGAAATATCTGAATCCTATTCCAGACCAAAGCCAACTTTCTTGAGAGAGATATCTAAGTAAGACATGATGGAAAGGAAAAGAAGTGAGATTATATTGCTAACTTGACTTGAGTCCTAGACCTCAACATGCAGGATTCTGAGACTGGCCTGGAGCATATGGATGGTCCAGATGCCTAAAGCATTGCTCTCACCAGCCCTCTTGGCCCCCATCATCAAAACAAACAAACAGCAAGCTTGAATTTCGGATCATCCCTCATTCCAGCTGACCAGATGTAAAGGAAAGGAATATATGAAAGTACTGTGTCCTCAGTACCTTAGACAAGCTGCCCCCAGGCCCAACATGGCACAAAGTCCTGGCTTAGCTGCTGGAGCAAGAAGAACATGAGCTCTTCTATTCCAACATGACGCATGTATCAGGGGTAGCATCCACTCGGTGGAGCCCTGATCAGCAGTTCTGGGGAGGCCTCACAGTCTTACATCTGGGACATATACCCAGAACTTCTTCCTGCAGATGTAGTACACTTCCCTCAATCACAGACAAAAACTGTCCATGAATCTAAGTTTGGTGGACATTTCCGGGTTTGGATATAATATTTCATAGTTGAAATAAATTATTATCCTGTCCCACTTCCTTAGTGTTAGCCAAATACTCCAATGACAGTAACAACTAAAACACATTCTGTTGACATTGTTGATCCAGATGCGATTACTTTTTCTTTCTTTTCTTGCATAGCCTAACTTCTCTGACCTCCACATCTACTTCCTTGCTTTTCTCACTGACTCCATCAGCTCCCTGTCATCTACCTTCTACCCCAGATAATACTCTCAGAATTCACTGGTAACTTTCCAATTATAAAATCCAAATTTTTTCTTAGTGCATATTACCCTTAATAATTATAGAATTAGAGGCCACTCATCTGGCTTCTGTGGCAATTTATCTTTCTGGTTCTGCTTCTGACTAAGTACTGCTCAGTCATGGCTACTTGCTCCCGGTTCCTCCCATTCCACATCTGTGGATATTTATTAAAACTCTGCCCTCAGCCTCTATGCCTTTCCCCCTCTACTTCTTCCTGGAAGACCTTTCATGACTCCAATTATCACCCCCATGCAGATAAATCCAAAATTTATTTCTCTAGTCTTGACATTTTTTCCCAGCTCTGGTCTCATATCTCCAGCTAAATTACACAGAAATCCTACTGGGTACCCTGCCGGAATCTCAAAATTAATAGGTCTAATGCTGAATTAATTATCCCTTGGACTGAGTTTCCTTTTCAGTAAAATGATTAGAAGATCATCTGGATGACAGCGGAGGTTCTCATATCTGACTGATCCTCAGACTTATTCCGGTGTGGAATGCTGGAGTCAGTATTCTAAGAAGCTCTTCAGGTGTTTCCAGTGATCAGCCAAGTTGGAAGCACTGTTCTAGGGAGAGGATCATCAAAGTAATTCATCTTAGGTCCTAGAATGTCATAAATTTATTCTGTACCCTCGCTTCTCTCAAATTGGCACTGATATTTATTAGCAATGTGATACTGGGAGAGCTATTTTATTTCCTTGAGCTTCAGTCCACTCATCTGTAAAATGCATATGAAAATATCTATGCCGGTTATTGTCATGATGAGTAAGGGAGGTTAGACGTGTCAAATATACAGTTTAGTGACTTGTATACAACAGGAGCTTTCTAATTTTCTTGCCTCCACTCTACCCTTTCTAGTCCATTCTCCACACCACTAACAAATTGATTTTCTGTAAGTGTCACTTTTATTTTGTCGCTCTTGCTCATGACCTCAGTGGTTTCCCATTACCTTCAGGAATGATATTCAGACCCCCGCTCCAGAGGCAAATATGTCTCTTCACAAGCAGTTTGTGGTGTTCAACTACTTTAATTTCTGATACGGCATCCATGTAATTAAAAATTCAGAGAGATTATTTTCTAGAAGTATGGATGTTAGTGATACTGACATTTGAGTCACATCCCCCAGTTGAACAATATTAAAAAGTAGTCAACATCTTGTTATGCTAGGCCACAAAAACTTTGTAGCAGAAAACCATACACTTGTAATAAAAATATTAAAAATAGTGGAAATAGCAGAAAGCAATTTCACTGCACAAGTATATTAAATACTTCAGCTACATAGATCTCTCTAGCCCAGGAACTTCTGGGAATAGGCCCCTGAGTGATGCAGCCAGGTCTCCCTTGGCTCTGAAACACATTCCCAGTAACCTATAAATGATTGATTTCAGATCGGTCTTTGAGCTGATAGCAGGAAGGGAGAGAAAGCATGAAAATTTTGGATGCCTGGCTAGAATCAGAAGCAGTAGCAAAAATAACTTAAATGTCTTACTAGTATGGTTTTATTGTGTTGGCCTCCTTTAATCCACGTGGGTCATTTACTTTTTACATTGTCAGGTGCATTGTCACTTTACTTTTTCTAGTTCCCCTTGGAACTAGAGTACTATTGTGGAAGAGTACTATTGTCAGCTGTTTGGAGTAAAAAGGCTTCCCCAGAATGCCCCAAACCTAAGTTCCTTCCCTGACAGGCACCAGGCCTGTACTGAGGAAGGATGCTGGGGGACTATTTCTAACCATTCCTCTTCTAAGTCTACTTCCTTACTTTCAATGCCCTATATTGTTCCAAAGTATGGCTCTTCCCTGATTTATTCAAAAACGCTCCTATTGGTAGAATTTTCCCCCCATTTTCTTATTTAACAACGCTACAACAAACATCCGCAAATGTGACATACCTGTGTGTGTTTCTTTAAAATTGATTCCTGTAAATAGAGAAGGGGGGCTCTGCTCTGGGCCTGGGTCCTCTTACCATGTAGGAACAATGCTAATGTTCCCCACAGTCACCTTTAGAGAAAAGATGCAGGTGACAGAGTGAGGAAGAAATTGGAGGTGAGAATTTCCTTTTTCTTGTATTTATTAGCTACTTCTGCCAAAGTTTTACATTTTAAAAGTAGAAATTTACAATAAGTTGAATTTCTCAATTAAAAATGAGCAGTATAGGAAGCTCCTCATGCTTTTTGGCAGGAAGAAGGAGAGAACAGTGATGCTTGTTGAGCCCCTGTTTAGGATAGCCTTTCTTGGAACCAATAGAGCAGGAGTTATCCCCTCTCACAGGATGAATGGGTCTGTGCACACAGACACTGTGTTAGCTATTAAATTTACTTCCAAAAGAAGTGTTTATCTCAAAATTTGCTTTTATAAAGAAGTGAGTAGTGGGGCCTCAAGCTGTCCCTGCTAAACACTCCTTTGAAAGTCTCCTTTGTTGTTCCCTCCCCGCAGCTCTTCCTCTTCCTCTCCTTGAGCCTCCTTCCCTCTTGTAGATCTGGCATTAAGACTTGGAATGTTTCTGTAGATTTTCATTTCAGAACTTAGGTTACTGTAGCTTTGTAATATGTTTTGAAATCAAGAATGTGATACATCTGATTTTGTTCTTTCTGGGGATCCACTTGGCTATTTGTGGTGTTTTGTGATTCCATATGAATTGTAGAATTGTTTTTTCTATTTCTGTAAAAAAATGTCACTGGGATTTTGGTACAGAGTACATTGAATCTGTAGTTTGCTTTGGGTAGTATGGACATTGTAGCAGTAGTAAGACTTCCAATCCATGAACATGGGATATCTTTCCATTTGTTTGTATCTTCTTTAATCTCTTGCATCAATTTTTTTTTTTAAGATGAGATCTTGCTGTGTTTTGTGTTTTTCGGGGGGAGGGTGAAGAGATTGGCCCTGAGATAACATCTGTTGCTAATCTTCTTCATCTTCTTCTTTCTTCCCCCTCAAAGCCCCAGTACATAGTTGTATATCCTAGTTGTAGGTCATTCTAGTTCCTCTATGTGGGATACTGTCACATCATGGCTTGATGAGCCATGTGTAGGTCTGCGCCCAGGATCTGAACTGGTGAACCCTGGGTTGCCACAGCAGAGAATGGGAGCTTAACCACTCAGCCACAGGACCGACCCTCATCAATATTTTGTAGTTATCATTATACAAGTCTTTTACCTCTGGTGCAGCTGCTGTGAAAAACCGTATGTAAGTTTCTCAAAATATTGAAAATAGAACTATCATATAATCCAGCAGCCTTACTTCTGAGTATTTTTCCAAAAGCATTGAAATTAGGATCTCAAAGAGATATTAGCACTCCCAAGTTTGTTGCAGCACTATTCACAATAGCCATGATGTGGAAACAATCTAAATGTTCATTGACAGATGAATAGATAAAGAAAATGTGGTGTATTTCAGCCTTAAAAAAGAAGGAAATTCTGCAACATGGGAGAACCTTGAGGACATTATGCTAAGAGAAGTAAGCCAGTCACAGAAAGACAAATGCTGCATGATTCTACTTATATGAGGTATCTAAAATAGTCAAATTCATAGAATCAAAGAATGGAAAGGTGGTGGCCAGGGGCTGGAGGTAGGGAGAAATGGGGAGTTATGAATCAATAGGCATAAAGTTTTAGTTAAGCAGAGGGAATAAGCTCTAGAGATCAGCTGTACAACATTGTACCTAGAGTCAACGATAATGTACTGCACACTTAAAAAAATTTTAAGATGGTAGATCTCATGTAAAATCTTCTTATCACAATTGAATAAAATTAAAAATAATAAATAAAGCTGCTGTATAAAAAAAGAACTTAGGTGAATAGAGAAAGGTGGCTAAGAAACTGACCTACCATGTATGAATTGTGCTGACCTGAGCAAGGAATTTAATTTTCCAGAACCTCAATTTTCTTACCTGCAAAGTGCTAACTCAGGAATTCCCATTGCACAGGTTTATTGAAGGAACTAGATGAGATATTCTATGAGATGCATAATGATATTTATCTAACGCTCCTGCTATGGCTCCTTGTGCATGCCAGGTACTGGGAACATGTTTTGACAATTTCTTATCATTATGTTCATTAGTCAATACCAAATTACTTTCCCTTTTGATATAACACATGCTGCTGAAGGAGACAAAGGAGAGAATAAAGGAGATAGTAGAATTATTGACAATTTCTCTGAATTCCCTGAGGTCTGCTTTTACCTCTCTCCTTTGTTTAGGGCTCATTTTTACTTTTAACTTGTAGGCAAGGCAAATAAATACTATTTAGAAGATATTTGGGTTCCTCTATGCCCTAACAATATTTCCTTTCATCTCTTCATCACCAGAAAGGCCATAGCAATGACCAAAGTGGCTTGTACGAAAGGAGACTGTCAGTGGAGAGGTGCATGTCCACTAACTCACCTGGAGAGGATTCTGACTTGCTAAGGCATTGTTCTCCAAGGGGAACTGATTATCTGATTTGATCTGTCTGTTATAAACATAAAATTCTTCCTCCTAAAGTGAAATGTCTTCATTAATTTGTTCTGATAGACATATGTATGTTCTTTGAAAAAAATTGAGAAGTGAGAATAAAGGATAGGAATCCACTCACAAGACTATTACCTGGAGATTTTTTAATTAATAGAAAGTTATTTCACTCTGTGAGTATAGCATAACATTTCTTACTACACTGCTATTGATAGCCATTTAAGCTGCTTACAGTTTTTAAAGATAATAATATACAATGCAGTGGTGTATGTACACCAAGTTTTGCCCATATGTCCAAATCTTTCAATAAATTCTTACAAGTATAATTTCTCAATGAAGGTATGCGTTTCTGAAATACTTTTAATACATATTTCTAACATGTCTTAAATAAAGGCAGATCACAAAAGACCTTGTAAGTTATTTAAAGTCATTTTAGATTTAGCATAAGAACAAGGGTGAACCAGTGAATTATTTAAAGCAGGAACGTGATATGGTCAGACTTGAATTTTAGATAGTTGTATTGGTCAGAGTTTAGTAGCAAACAACAGAACACTCTCTAGCCAATCTCAGCAGACAGGATTTGTTATAGGATATTAAATAGCTCACAGATTTGTTGGAAGGGCTAAAGAATCAGGCTCCAGTCTGAGCTTCCAAAAACAATTGCATGAGTCACAGTGCCGTGCTGGCTGGCAAAGGAACTGCTGTGTTTGTGGCCACCACCTCCTATTCAAGAACCTCACTGCCTTGGCCACACTCAGGTAAGCTGCTGAATCAGGAGCTGCTGCTGCTACCATGGCTTGGGCTTGGCAATCAGGAAGTTAGGGACCAGCTGGACATCAGAGTAATATTTCCCAAACCTGGCTGCACATCAGAATCACATGGAGTGATTTACAAAGTACTGATACTTGGTCTGCACCGCCAGAGATTGTATTTAATTGATCTGGAGCAGGGCCCAATCATACTATTAAAAATAAAATTAAAAAAGCTTCTCTAGGTGATGCTTGAGCACAACCAAGGTTAAAGATCATTGCACAAAGATCTCCAGGAAAGCTGCTGCAGGATCACCAATTAGCTTCCCTGCCGGCACTTTCAGAAGAGCTGTGTGACTGCCCCTTCATCATACTTACTTCTATCCTCCAACCTGAAAAATCATTCTGCCTGGGAATTCTGTATGGAAAACCCAGATTGAGAGTAGACTGGGAAGTATAGTCCTTAAGCATGTCTGTGATTCTCTGTTCATGTTGGCAGGAGGGGCTAAAGTGGTGTTAAGGGAGCCAGTCTGTAGTATTTTCCGCAACAATTCAGTGTGAGGATAATGAACAGTGTTAACTCGAAGGATGTAACATTTAATGTTAGGAGACCAGTGGGGAAGGAGTAGAGGCCTCTGTTAGTAATTCAGGGAATTAATGAAGGGGTTGATTTAGGATGCTGATAGTGGGGAAAGCATGGAGGACCCTATTTAGAGAAGAATTTAAGAGAGAGAATAAGTGGACTTGGACATTTTTAGATGTGAGGGTTGATGGAAAGGAAAGAGAAGAATAGCTAGAATTTTGACTTGGGCAATTTGTGGAACAGTTGGACCATTCGTCTGGGAAGGAGTGGGTTGGGGTTTAGGTGAGAACAATGAATTTAGTTTTAACCATATTCAGTTTTGGATGTTTATAGAACCCACAGATGAAAATGTCCAGTGGGCAATTGGCTAACCAAATCTTGATCTCAGGAGAGAGAACTGAACTGAAGGTAGAGATGTAGGCATACTTGATTTTAGTGAATGCCTGGGATGGATGAAGTCACCCAGGGTTAGGATCTGGAGAAGAATAATGAGAAATGTCAATATTTAGAATATTTCTTCAAAGAAGATATGCAAATGAATAAAAGCACATGACAAGATGCTATCATTACTCATTAGGGAAATGCAAATCCAAACCACACTAAGATAACACTTCAGACTCACTAGGATGGCTATAATGAAAAAGATGAACAATAGCAAATGTTGTCAAGGATGTGGAGAAATTAGAGCCCTCATGCATTGCTGGTGTAGCCACCTGGTATAACTGTTTGGCAGTTCCTCAAAAAGTTGAATATAGAGTGATCATGTGACTCAACAATTCTGCTCCTAGGTATATACCCAAAGAGAATTGAAAACATATCTACACAAAACTTGTACATGAATGTTCATAGCAGTATTGTTCATAATAGCCAAAAAGTGGAAGCAACTCAAATGTCTATCAATTGATTAATGGATAAACAATATATGACATATCCATGAAGTGGAAAATTATTCAGCCATAAAAAGGAATGAAGTTCTGATACATGCTACAACTGGATGAACCTTCAAAATATTCAAAGTGAAAGAAGTCAACCCAAAAGGCCACATATTACATGATTCAATTTACATGAAAGGAACAGAGTAGGTAAATCTACAGAGACAGAAAGTAGATTAATGTTTGCCAGAGGAGGAGAGAACAGGGAGTGATAGTTAATGGACATAGGGTTTCTGTTTGGGCATAAGAAAATATCCTAAAATTAGATAATGGTGATCAATGTGCAACTTTGTGAATATACTAAAAACTATTGAATTGTATTCTTTAAATGAGTGAACTTTATGGTATGTGAACTATATCTCAATAAAACTGTTATTGAAAAAACTCAAGGGAAGAAAGCATTCAAGAAAAACATCTAGAGGTCAAAATTGTCAATTGCTGTCAAAATGTCAAGCTTCTATTGCAACAAGTAACATTGGTAAGAGGAATTTCAATTGTCTGTTGAGGTGAGGGTGCAAATCATATCGAAGAGTAGATGGGAGTTGAGAAAATACAGACTGTGAGTATAGACGACTCTTTCAAGAACTTTTGATGGAAGAGGAGAGAAATAAGGTAATAACTGGAGAGAATGTGAAGAAGAAAGGTGGATTTAACTTTGAGGTATAGTTTTGTGTTTATTTGGGCAGGAGAGAGACTCATGCATAATTCAATTCTGATGGAGAAGGTTGGGAAGAGTAAGCTGACAGGAGCGAAGGAGAACACGTAGATTGCAATTCCTGAGAAATCAGGTAGTAAGGCTTGGAGTTCGAGAAGAGTAAACAACGTTTGAAATGACTGCTTTGAAAAACAGGAAAGAGATGACTAGGAAATAAAGCTGCTGGGTAGCTCTGAGGGTTCCGTTAAGGCCTTGAATTAAAAAGTAGCACACCCTCATTAATTCATTCTTAATACTATTCACTGAACACCTACACTGTCCTCAGGATAGCATACCCAGCCATATAGTGCTTTTTGTGTGTGTGTGTGTGTGGCAATCAAGGGTTGGAGTTTTGCAGGGAGAGTGCAGCGGAAGTACAGTGGTGCAAGAGAATTGAAGATGTTGGCAGGAGAGCAACTAAAGTGAAAGACCACATTGTTTGAAATAGGTGGGGGAGGAAGTGAGTTCAGAAATGGGTTAATAAAGAAGAAATTAGAAGAGTGAAGCAACTAGAGGTCTTGGTCAGGTCAAAATAATGTAGGCTATGATTTATTGCATGCTTCCTCAGGAGCATCATGCTAAATGCTATTGGTTACATTATCTTCTTAACAACAACTAGTATTTCCCTAAGAAAAAACAGAGGTGTAGAAAGGTTAAGAAACTTGCTCATGTTCACACATCTTGAACATGGCAGAATTGTTATTAAGCCTGGAGTGTCTGACTCTAGAGCACTTGCTCTAACCATTGGGATACTCTGAAGCTACAGATATTGTACAAGTGGCTGAGTGAGAGAATGGAAATGATGGGAGTGCGATTGTTAGATTGTGATGTTTAAATTTAGGAAATCAGACATGAACATTTCAAGTGGGGACAAAGGACCAGGGCCCATCAACAGGGATGTGGGTAGCAGAATTAGAATGGTTAGGAAGACATTGAAATTATGGAAATAAAGGAATGTTTGAGACCAGCTTTTGGTTATATTTTCTACGTGTACGCTCAACTTTCTGAGAATGTTGGCAAAACTTGGAATGGAGAGGAAGACTATGAATCAGGTTCTGAAGTCTCTAGTAAATGAAGGACAAGGAAAAGGAAGTTGGTGGAGGACAGTGATGCTGAGAGGATAAACATGATACAAGATGGTGGGTAAGGAATGGTTTGGAAATCGCAGAGGAGACCATATTGCAATATTTAAGTTTGAAGTGATTAAGACTCTACTGGAGAGAGCAGGAGGAGAAGTACTATTCTCAGAGAAGAGCTAGGGTTCATTTTAAGGCAGTGGGCCTTGACTTTTTTTCTTTTGGATTCCTTTGAAAGGCATTTGAGAATTTGATGAAAGCCACAGAGTTGTTTCCAGGAAACTGTAAACACACATATACACAAAAATTGCATATGATGTATTCTATTGAATGGAAAATTGATTTCTTTTCAGAGACAGAATGCAAAATCAATCTCCACAGATAACTGCATCTTTCAATCTTGCTTTTTCATGCAAACAACAAATGGTCATTTCCTTAAAAATTGACATAATTCCAAATTATGCAAATTTAAAAAGTACATTTTAATATGCTTTAAAGCAAACCTTAATGAGAAAGCTCAGGTTTATTCATAAAAAGGAAAGAAAGAAGGAAGGAAGGAAGGAAAAGAAAGGAAGAAAGAAAGAAAGTAGGACTTTGATGTGGAATATGCGTCTCTGAGTATTACTTGGACATTTATCTTTCTTCTGATGCCAAGAAATATGGAACATTCTGACTTCAAAAGTTTGGGGCAGGAAGTGGAACCAACTCACTGAGAGTTCACTTTGACAGATGAAGGTGGGCTTGTGTAGGAAATTCTAAACATCATCCAAGTCTCCATGTTGAGTAGCAGTTGAATTCATGTAACGTCATTTCCTTTGTCTTCAAATCAAAGAAGCTACCTTTAAGAAGGACTACGACACAGATGCTGTTGGGGTCAGCAAGAAAATTATAATGAATTTTAATTTTCAGTTTTTGGCAACTTCCTGCTTGCAGAGACGTTAAAACTTTGTCATTCTTACTTCTAGACTGTGGAAACACTTCATTGATGTTACTTTTATATAGTCATCTACCTCCAATCTTCTCTTTAAAGTGAACAGCTTGACCAGATATGCACGTGTTCTTCCAGTAGCCTCCCTGACAATGATGGAGGACCTTGAGTAAAAAGGTGTGCCACATTAATGTGGCCAACATGGCTTCCAAATAAGGCAAATCACGAATGGACTCTGTTCTGAAAAAGTGTTCTTGGAGTTGTCTTTTCTTTTTTCTCTCTCTCTCTCTCAGCAAAAAAAGTGAAATATTTGTTCAGAGGTTAATCAGATGCTTCAAGATTTGCTCTGTGGAAAATCAAAAAACTGGCACAAAAGTAAAGAATTTCACACTCTGCTTTCATTTCTTGATGAAACCTCAGGAAAAACTGGTCAATCATGTTCGGTTTCTGATGAAGTGAATGACTTTCTCAGTGGAAAACAAGATTTGATGCCAATATATACTGATGGAGATAGCAATGAATCACATGGACATATGGAGCTTCTTTCTTCACTCAGCTAGCGAAAATATCAAGCACACTGCCAGCTCAAGTCTCTTTTCACTTCTTCCCTTTGCCTAGAACATTCTTGCAGACATCTGTATAGATCACTTACAGCTTCCTTCAGATCTCTGCTCAAATGTCCTCTTCTTAGAGGTCCCCCTGATCTCCTTTTATAAAATGGCTCTGAGCTTGTCCCACAGCAGCTGTTAGCCCTATGCCACACTTGATTTTTTCCATAGCTCTTTTTATTACATGACATAATTATGCCTGTTTGTTCATTGTTTGTCTCTTGCACAGGGATCTATGCTCCCTGAGGCCTGATGCGGTAATTTTGTTCACTTCCATTATTTATGGCACCTAGAAGAGTGTTAGGCACTGACAATAAAAATTTGTTGAACAAATATCCCATCTGAAAAAAGTGCAGCATTTTGTCTGAAGATCTCCAGAAAAAGAGGGTTTCTGTTTTTCTCAGTTGTTGCCCTTCGCTGATCCCTCCTAACTCCCACTAGAGGCTTCTCACAAACGCTTCTGGCCTTTCCATCACCACTCTGCAAGCTGCTGTCCTCTCCCTGTGCTGCTTTGCCTCAAGCATAAATAGAGCCTATTTATTACCTTCTCCAAGGCTGTACTAGCATGTTTTACTAAATATATGAGGTTTTCATAAGAGGATTACAGAGTAGAAAAGGAAAACTTAGAAGTTAGTTCATTTGTCATTATCTGTCACAGGGGGTTCCTTGCTGACTTCTTCCCTTGGCACTAGCCATCCCACAGGTTGGTGCAATCTGTGATCTGAGCCTCTCTTCCTGCCTCCTCCCTTTCCTGAGTCTCAACTACCCCATAAATCCCAATCCTAGAGAATAAAAGAATAATCCTTTCTTTGGCCAGACATGTGACAAGTTAATATCCTCTAGCATTAAAAAAAAATAATCTAACAAACTCCTCTTGCCCAGAAAGACATCTTCAAATTTCTTCATTATATTAGCTTACTTGAGATTACAGTACAAATTTACTCCAAAGACTTTAATCTTCTATCAACAAAGTGATCATTTAAGTTTTTCCTCTACCTTGATACAGTTTTCTTTCCACTACAGTTTTCTCCCAGAATTTCCAAATAGTTGTGGTTTCAAGAACAACTTCATGATTTCTTTCTCTTTTTTCCTCTCCTTCTTTTTTGTCTTGCAGTACAAGAGTCACCCTGGCTGGGTGCAGAATTGAGGTTAGAGAGGAGTAACACCAGAGGCACAGAAAAGATCGTAGCAATTGTAGTAATAGATGAAATTAACTTGGACAAGAATGATGGCTGTGGATATGGAGAGAGGTAGATGCTTGTGAGAGATATTTAGGGGGTTCAATGAATAGGATTTGGAAAGTGAGTAGATGTGACGTGAAGGGTGAAAGACACTGAGGAGTCCAGGATGGGTCTTGCTTCCTGGCTTGATAAAGTTTTGGTAATGTTCCAGTCTTTCAATTCAAGTGTTCTCATAAAAAAATTGGTCTGCAAATTCAAAGCAAACCTTTATATTTGCTAGATTCATGCTTCCATTCATACAAGCCTTTTGAAACAAAAAAGATTGTGGCTTCTGTGCCGCATTTCAAAGATAAAAATAAAATTAAAAAAAATATGGAAGCATCCTTATCATTTATTTCCTTTGAGGTTTTCTGCAACTTTCTGCTTAAAGTAAACAATGATAGATCTCTTTAATCTTAAGGCAGAGACGTTTATTTTTGTCAATAAGGAATAATTCTGGACATTGTAATATGGTTTTAATGATCATTGCATATTACTTGATCATTTACACTAAGCAACCCAGACCTTTTGTAGTAAGATAATGTCCTTATAATATAGCAACATTTTTTTTACAAAGACATATTTCAAAATAACAGGAAGAAAACTGAAAAATTAATCTTTTTAAGCGTGTCACTGACCCCTTGAAACATAGTTCACAGACTTCATGTTAGAACCTCTGAGTTCTAACTAAGGTGAAAGATGGATTGTTCAGGAAGAGTTTGAAGATGCAGGGTTAATCAGATTGGGGTTTCAACACAGTTGAAAGATTTGGGAGGGAGGGGAACAGTGGGGCATGGCTTAGTGAGAAAAAGCACCAAGTGGTTTGGGGGGCTGAGGAGTGTGTGAACAAGAAGGCTTAGTTTGGTCACAAACAAAGATGACTGGAGTGTGAAGTAGCTGATTTGAAGGTTGACACATGATTCATCTTAGCCATTCTCTTATTGATGGCGAAATGCATGCTTCTCAGAAGGTACCAAGGATTTGGGTTGGTCACAGCTCCAATGAAACTTGTCTCTCATGGATGGGAAACTGGCTCTGTAGGAGTAAGCAGGGTTCCATATTGATTACTCAGAGTCTTGGTAGCAGTTAACACATCTTGGAAGCATTTCAGAATTGTTTAATGCTTATTTTGTTTAATATTTGAACTTGGCCTCATTATTTTCTTACAAGGAAATATAAAGGAAGTACATTGCTCCTTGTTTTCATTAATCTGGAAAAAAGAAAGATGAATTCCTTAAAAGAAAATCAAGACAATTTTCCTTTCATATCTGTTACCAAAGTGCCTTATCGAATGCATGTCACTTTTCAGTGTCTTCATTCCAAGCTTCAGGAAGTGATTACACCCAGTTTGTTGAAAGGATCCAGACATTTTCTTATCTCTTTTGTACAAATGACATACATTTCTTACGTCATTTCATACAGTGACACTGGGTTATGTTGTTCCTATTTTTCTCTGCCATGACTCTCTGTTCCTTTCCTCCATATATTTAGCATAATTTACCAAATTAATATTTGCAAATTTGATTATGATCTCTCACTAGATGTTGGATGTCAAGGGAGCAAGAATCCTGCTTGTTCTATTTCCTCTTGTATCTCCAGTACCTAACCCAGTACCTGGCATGAGTAATTGCATAATAAAATATTTCTTGATTAAGGAAATGTATTTTAAAGACACTTTTTTGCCCTTTTTCTATCTTCCTTTACATAATTTCTATGAAGAAAACATTTTAATCCGTCTTTATGGCAGAACATTTTCTCACTTGAAGGAGGAATCTGACCATGTCTACAAAGAACAAATTGTGCACGATGGTTAACAGTTCATGTGTAAATAATTTATGAATTAAAAATATCTTTTGGCTGTTCATTATTCAAATCAGATATTTGCATTGTCTAATTCTCATTGATATTGTTTGAGTTTTTCTTTGGTGGCATAACTCAACTTCTATTCTTTCTTGCTGAAAAGAGAAAAGAGTCAAGTATCATTAGATCCTGGTCTACTTCTGGCTTTATATGGGAATTTGGATAAGTCATAACCTGTGAGCTTGAGCCAAAAACTCACATGATTATATTTTTCCCCCACAGAATGTTTTGAGGATAAAATGAGATAATTATGCATACATATTTATTGAATACATTTACTAAAACAGTTCATGTATAAATACACACGCACACATAAAATTGTTTCTTTTGATCTGGCTGTGCACACAGTTAATATTTAAATGATAGGGAATGACCACATAAAAAATGATCAAAATAGTGATGGTGACTATTTATTGGCACTTTGAAATGTGCCAAGCACTGAGTTAAATGCTTCCCATGTATTTTCTTATGGAATTCTCACAAAAATATGATAATTATTTTTTCCATTCCCACTTCCACCCTCTCATTCACCCTTGATCTTTGTGAAATAAGGTGTTGTATCCATCACTCCACTGAATCTTTTCTTCTTAGGGTCACCAGTGGCATCTGTGTTGACAATGCCAGGGGTCAATTACGCCCTCATCTCACTCAGCCTCTCTGCAGCATATGACAATAGGTCATTCCCTCTTTCTTGAAGCACTTTATTTGCTTGGCTCTAAGAAACTACCTTCCCATAATTTTCCTCATCTTCTGGACCTCTAAATATTGGAGACTCTTGGAAGTCAGACCCAGGACTTCTTTTCTTTTCTGTTTTAACACTCTCCTGTAGGGATCTCACACAGTCCTCATAGTTTAAATATATTTATACTCTGATAATGCCCAAATTTTACGATCCATTCTTGGCCTCTTTCCTGAATGCATGCTTGTATATCCCGTGGTACTGAATATTCCCACATGGATACCTAATTAGTATCGTGAACTAAATTCTTCATAGTTCCCCTTGTTTTTACCTGTTCCTTATTCAGTCTCCATTGACTCAGAATCATTCACTAGAATCATTCTTATTTTTCTTCTCACAACTTACTTTCGAACTATCAGAAGTTATGTTGAGTCTACTTTCAAATGCATCATGAATGTAACCACTTTTAGCTGCTACCAAGTGTCATCTTCCTATTTAAGCCGCCACTCTCTCTTGCCTGTCCCATTGTAATCACCTTTGCTTGGTCATTCTGTATCCACTCCCAGTTCCTTAGAGTGTATGCTCCACATAGGACCCAAAGTGATCCTCTCGATACATAAATTGGATCATGGTACTCCCCACTCAAAAATTTCCAATAGCACTCCATCACAGAATAAAATTCCAAATCCTAATATGGCGTACAAATGCCTGTACTAGTTAATCCCTGGCTATCTTTTTAATTCGACTCATAAGTCACTGAGCAGCAGCCTCATGGATCTCCTTGGTTTTTCTGAAATTCACCAGAGTATTCCAGACTGTGAATGTTTGCATTTGCTCTTTTCTCTGCCTAGAAAGCTCTCCCCCAGGTATTCACGTGGGCCACTTTCTCCTGTCCTTCAAGTCTCCGCTCAAATGGCACCTCCTCAGAGGCTTTCCCAGCCCCTACTCTTGTCTGATCACTATCAGCTTATTCAGAATTGGATAATTGGAACAATTATGGCTATCCAAGTGATATTTCATTTTAACTTCCTAATTATAAGTTTCATGAAGGTAGTTCACTGTAGTAGCCTTACCACCTAAACAGTGCTTGGCATATGGTCATGTAAAATAAAATTTTTATTTTTGGAGAAGCTTCTGTGGTCAGTCTGATTTTCCTTCTGCAATAGTAAAGGTAACTGACACTCAGAATAGTCAAGTCACTTTGTCAAGATCACATAATTAGTAAATGGCACAGTCGGTATTTAAATACTGATCTGAGTATAAATCTTGCACTTTTAGCCAGTATGCCATACTGTTTCCTTTTTTATACTGTGCCGTCTTCACTTGATATGCAATTATCTTGGAAATTCAGGATCCCCAAATTTCCATAATCATTTTGTTATAATTGTCAAAATATTTGTATGTGTGCTCACATTTCAGCATTTGCTGCCTTTCTAGGATTTAAGGTCCACACATATTCATGCTTATCAGCTTATGTTTCAGCTTCCCTGAAGGAAGATTCAAAGAGGAGAAAAACACCTTCCAAAACATCGATGCAAAAGATTGTTGAAAACAATCAATGACACATCACTGACAATTGGATAAATGTACAGATGCTAAGAATTTCAAACTATAAAGTGAAAGTGATATAGTCATGTGACTTTTATCTCTTTGATCCCATGTTCAAGTTTCACATAGGCCTGAAGCAGTGCTTAAACCACAACATCTTTACAAGAGGAGCTATTGACTTGGGCATTAGAGAGGACCTAAGGAGGGTTACTGAAGGCAGGTTTTACTGATTTTTAACACTAAAAAGATTTCTGTAAAAGTAGATCTGGCAATTGTCTTTTTAAGATGCTCTTAAGAAATGTTAGATTTTCTCCTCTCTTAACCATTACTCCGTTTCCATTCTGCCCACATTTAAGGAAAAACTTGAATATGGAAGACAAAGAATGTAACATATCAGTTTTGTCTAGATTTACAACAATGTTTGGATCAAAGTTGAAAAACCAGTCTTGTTTATCTAATGCCAAGAGTTGGATATTTGAAAATACCCGAATAATTTTTCACTTTTCCATGAAGTATAATAATACTTAGTGATTACAGAATCCTAGTTCTACCACAGCCACCTTGTGTATACTGCCGAACTTCTTTTTTGTGTATCAGTTTCCTAATCTGTAAACTAGGGATAATACTAGCATCAATCTCGTGGGATTTTGGTGAGGGTTAGATGAGATAATGCTGAGTACTTAAACAGGCTCTAGCATGCTGTCAGGCCTCAGGAAACACCAGTCATTATAAAGTCATTATAAAGTGTGAATGACAACTAGATCAGGGTTTCTTATCCTTGGCACTGTTGACATTTTGGGTCACATAATTCTTTGTTCTTAGGTGCTGTCTTGTGCATTGTAGAGTGTTTAGCAGCATCCCTGGCCTGTACCTACTAGATGCCAGTAATAGCCAACCCCTCCCCAATTCTGATAACCAAAAATGCCTCGAGATATTGCCAGATGCCCCCTGGGGGGCAAAAAATCACCTTGTGTTGAGAGCCACTGTAATGGACTAATGCTTTATAGATGTTATCTCTTAATTTTCACAACAAGCTTATGGGGTAGATAATAATCTTATCCCATTTTTACAAATTTAGAAACATTAAGTATTTACCCTGAGACACACAGCTTGTGAGGGTAGAGCCGTTACTAGAATCAGACTGTGACTAACAACAAAGCTTTGATGATGTGTTAGTTAGTTATGTCGCCAGTTGATGGGTTGTTCCTGAGCGCAATGCCAAGAAGTCTACATTCCATTCTGTTTCTGCTGTCTCCTACACAGGATCCTGCAGTAGACTTGGGCTTGCTCTATCTGGCCTTACAGCCCAGTTTCCTTTCTCCTTACAGCTCGCTGTTCTTCTTATCTGCACTGAAGAATGCCATACATTTCTACTAGGACCCAACTGATGAGTGAGGCTTCTCATCTCTCACAAAATATCCATTGCATTCTCAGCTTGACATTAAAGCAAAAGTTTCCACTCATAATTGGCAACAGATACAATCTGCACTCCTGGTACTGGTCAATGAGAGGAACACTGGACCAAATTTTGCTTAACATTTATTACAAGCTTAACTGAGAAGAATGAATTCAGGAATTTTATCTAAAGAATTTGTAGTGCTTTGAGAACATGGTAGACAATAAACAAATAAAATAGATGGATAAGTCTTCCCTTGCTCCTAAATAAGACGTTGAGTATGCTGACCATGGCCTTTCCTACACATTTTCTGGTCTTAGGTTTCTAAGTTCTTTCTATTTTTAATGATGTAGATTTGTATTCAGGTAGGAGGAGCAGAGAGGGAGATTGATTTCCGTTTTTCTGTCTTTATCTTACTGGAGGCCTCTGTTGCTTTTTTTGCTTTTATGGCTCCCATAATATTAATGTATTATGGATTCCCCTCTTACCTCTGGCCAACTCCTTGCTGTTTCCTTTCTTGGCTACTTTTCTTTTGGCTAACTCTTAAATAATTGTTGTGTCCCAGGGTTGGGTTCTCAATTCACAGCTCATCTCACTTTCTATATTCTTTGAGCAATCTTATCCAGTCTCATGGTCTCAGATACCATCATTTACCAGTGGATTCCAAGTCTGTATCTTCAATTTAAGCCTGTGCCCTGAGCTCCAGACTCATCTATACAGTTATTAGCTGAGCATCTCTACAGGAAAGTTCCATAGACACTTCTGTTTCAACATGTTCTCCCTAAATTGGCTCCTTTTTCAGTTGGTGGCCCCACCACCCACCCAGTTGTACAAGGTAGAACTTGTGCATCATACAGAATTTTGTAATCTCTCGTCTCTCCATGAGATGCCCAATCAACCACGAAGTTCTGATAACTCTACTTCCTAAACATGTCTTCAATTCATCTTCTTCTTGAATATTTACTGTCACTGTCATTATATTTCATCACAACTGCTGCCTTTACCTCTCAAAAGATAAGATGTAAGTTGTTACCTGATGTGGCCCCTGCCTTTCTCTGTCACTCTTTGTTTCTACCAACTGCCTTACACTGGGCACTGAGGCAACACTGAGCCTTTGGCGATTGTTTACACCTAATAGATTGATTTTCACTTCTCTGCCTTGTTCAGCTGCCCTCTTTGTATGGAATGCCTTTTCCCTCATTATCTCAATCTGAAAGTTTTTGCAAAACCTTGCTGTTCACTCCCCAATAACTCCCTCCCACAATCCTCCAATACAATTGTTCTGGTTCCCCTTATATAATTACTCTTCCATATTGCTTTATAATCTTTAGATTCTCTATCTCTACCTCTATTTATCTTTTCCACACACACAGCCAACTCTGTGGGGCAAAGACATAGTGAATGCTCCATAAATGTTTGTTAAGTGAATGACTGTGTCAACTATTTCACTGGTAACAATCAACTTTTATAAAAGAAATTTTAAAAATAATGATCTCTCAATGCAGTTAAAATTTTATGTGATTTACAGATGGAGGTTAGCCCCAACTCATAAATTAAGTAGAAGACTATTACTTTTATTCATCTAAACATCTTCCAGTAAATGTTTTCTTGGCTTGTGGCAGAGATCCTGAGCTGTCAAGCTAGATGTTGGTATAAACCTCTTATGTCATAGGAAGCAATGTTTGGTCGATGGATTAGATTCCGGGTAGGAAAGTGGGATGGTGAATCCTGGGCCAGCCTTCTTGGTCAAATTTCTTTGCTCCAGCATGCTGCTCTTGGAGCTATTCCTCTCAGTATTCCCTCTGGGGAAAAGAGTGGGAAAAACTGCCAACAACAAAAGTGTGCACGTACTTTCAACTTTTTATATTAAACACACCATTTAAAAAACATAGGTATAAAAAATATAATGTCGCAAAACATAGAGAAAATGATTTTTCATATTACAAACATATTTTGGCTTTACTAAAAGGTTCATTGCAAAACTTATTTAAGGAGTGAGGTCTCAGTAAATTAAAAAATTATGCAATTAAAAAGCTATTTCACACAACTTTCCAAGAGCAGATTGGAGATATTTGAAGACACCTGTTCTTTAGATTCATAAACATACATTTCCTTATTAGTCTTTATATCACTGTATGAATATGCACTTAATAGCCCTTTTCATTGTTGTTTAAATGTGACCACATTTATGATAAATGTTATATATTTGTATATGGATTATGTTCGTACACAAAGTAATAAGCTATTTAAAAATGTCATTGTCCTGAATATTTATAAAATATACTGTCAGTGTTAAAAACAATTTTATGTAATAGATGTTCTGTGGTATATGCAACACACGCAATAGTTGTTGAGTGCATGATTTAATGTGTATTATGAAATAAAATCATTGAAGTTTATAGTATGTTTGTTATTGACTAGTTTTAACCAAAAACTCACAAAGTTTCATGATTATTTTCTCTCTCAAAAATCTCTCTGGTGCCTGAAAGACATCTATACAGTTGTAAATGGTGTCATAAGGATGTCAAACTTGACTCAGGTGGATGAACAAGCCATTATTTCTCTCATTTGTACTCATTTTTAATGATCAGCAAGTGAGCCTGACAGTATTTTTGTGACACTTTCAATCTATAGGACTGGGAGAGCTGCTGTTTATGCCTCTCTCACAGGAGACATTAGCATTAGCAAGCTGATTCTTGCACTGCCTGGTGCCAGCTACAGGTCACATGGTGTGAAGGCAGCTGTCTCTTGGGTGGGTCGCACCACCTCTATTTCCCAGACAACAGTTGGCCAAGGGATCTTACACTATTAACATCAATGTGAACCAAATGCCAGCTACCTGTATTATGACTTCGGGTCTAGGAAGAGAAGCATGGCGCTGCTAGCAAAACCCATGCACGTCGCTCATGAGAAGCAGGAGTTACATAGGGCAGGTGAACAAAAGAAGTCATTAAACTCCCCCTTGTCCATATCCAGTCAACTGACACTGTTGCCCCCGCTATTTTAAATCAAGATGAACAAATTCAGGGCTACTGACACGCTGATTTTAGAGCGGCATAATTTTCTTTTCTAATAGTTTATAGACATCTGCTGCAAAACAACTAGAGTTTATTCATTAAAACAATTACTTTGATTTTCAATCATGAACATTCACTGAGATCCACTAATATTAATAATATTTTTTTGTGCGTAGGTGTTAAAGAGGGAGGAAAAGAAAATTACCATATTTTTTCAACAGGAAAGTTCTCTCTGTTCTTGGTGGAGAAATTAAGCTCTGAGAACAAATATGACTCTGAAGAACAGTTCTTAACAGAAAAATATATTATTGCATTACTATTTATTGAATTTTTTTAAAAAATATTTCTGATTGGCAGAGCTTTGCATAATAAATGTTAAAAAGCTTTCCTTTTTACTTCCTATATATTTCACAATTGTTGGCACTTTCACTCTAATGTTAGGATAATATCTGATCAGTTTATTAATTGTTGGTCTATCTAGAATATCTTAGTGAAATTTCTTCCTGCTTTAATCAGAAGATGAAAGAATTGGGAAAAGAATGTAAGTATCCTTTAAATTGTGGCTATACAGTGGCAGAACAAACAGCTGAAAATTGAAAATTGGTTATTTGCCTTGTTTTAGGTGAAAAGAAAGACAAGGGAAAATCCCATTATTTGAACATAGTTTTTAAAATTAACTAAATTGGTTACTTGGTGAGATACAAACTAAAGCTTGATTGGAAATATATGTTTTGAGGAGACATTTTTCTCAGGAAAAGAGTTGCATATCCAATTTCTCCTGGTGCAAATAGATGAGTTCTTTTTGCTAGTTTCATCATTTGGAAAACAAAACCATCAGAAATAGTAGTGTTATCATTAAATTCAGGAAGTGGATAAATGCTGAAATAACATAAACAGACTCCATTGTATATAAATAAGCCAATTTAAAGTGATTTAGTAAAGGAAAGCTTCTATTGCTTTCTTAATTTTTTCCTAAACACTTTGTTTTGTTGGAACATGTACTGGGCCTATAAGTTTTAATGTTTTTTTTTTTTCCGTTTACATTCCCCTCTGGGGTTTCAATCCAGTAAATTCAAAAATCATTGCCTTTGGGGGATTTATTGGTATTTAAAAGCAGATTCCAACATCTTACAAATTGCAGCTGTAGTCTGTGTAAGGTAATGGTCAATAAATAAGGGAGAATAAGAACACTAAAGCTAGATTGTGAGGCAAGAAAGGAAAAAGCTTACTACATTCTTTCTGAACAAACAAAAAGGCATAATTGGAAAAATTCATTTTTATGTTTCCTTACATTAGATGAGACCACTGAGTGAAACATTCACTGATGAATTACTCCTGTAATCTGTATAGGAAAAACAGCTACTGGCAAATTAAAGAGTCCTGGAACAGAGCCACGAGAACTAAATGGCTAAAAATGAAAACAGGCAAACATTTGAGAGTATTCTACAGAATACAGATCCTTCAACATTTCCCCCTTTCCACTGGTTAATTCATTGTCATGGAAACAGAATTTATCAAAATGTTCTTGCTCACTCCTAGTGACCCAGTGAGTAGACTTACAGAGCTGGCGAAAGGTAACTCAGGCTGAAGCAATTTTTACAAATGATACGCTGCAGTTCATAAATTGGTGAATTTTGAATGGTGCCATTGTGTCAGTTGAACAGGTTTCCAAGTCTCAAGGGTGCACTTTTTTGTTTGTTTTTTAAAATCTGCCAGGCAGAGAAACCAGAAACCTTCGCTAGTGATTGAACACAGATGACTAACCCCACGGAAAGTGGCCAGTTTTAGGCTTTAACTCACCTTTTCCCCTCGATTTGTTTTTTTCCCCCTTGTCTAAAGGATGTTCAAATCCAGTATTTGGTAGTATTTCTTTGGTTCATTCACCTGTCTCATAGCTCTCTTAGCTGTTCCGTAGTTGAAAGATGTAAAAATCCTCACTCCTCATCGCAACCATCTCCCCTTATCTCTAGCAGAAGCGAGGTGTTGGAATCACAGCCTGACAGAGCTGGACAGCCCAAGCGGACATCTTTGCCAGACCTGAGTTAACCCCACAATGGAGTGGCTTCTTGATTTCAGGAAAGTGACTTGAGGAATTCCCTTAGGAAAAGTGCCATTTCTCTATTTAACAAAAAAGTAGACACCATCCACGTAGCTGCCAAATTCAGAGAAGGTTGATTTTTTACTTTATTTTATGTTCGCAATTAGTGACTTGTTGTCATGGAAACCACGCTTCAGATGATTCTCGAACTTGAGTGGCTGGATGTGATCAGGCAGAAGCCCTCCCTCTTTTGTAGGCTCAGTAGTCAATGTCTCTCTCTTTGGTGATTCTGATAACAGAATCACATAAAACATCTATAAACATGCAAAATAATAGCACAGGGCAACATCAATTAAAGCTGAATATTCAATAATTCATTCTTTAATTAAGGCCCTTTCCTCCTTTTTCCTGAAGTTGTAACCTTTCAAGTGTTAACACAGACATAAGAACTAAATCATTTAGTCAAGGAAATCTTTTCTAATTAGCAGTTTCTGATACACTAATGAAGAAAAACAAGATTTGAAATTCCTTTTTGGTTTTTAAGGTTTAATATAGAAAGCAAAATGAAAGGGCTTCATTTGGAAAGTCTGTCCAAGGTGAAATAACTATGGTTTGAGGCCCTAGCCTTTTTCCGTGCATGCTGCTTTTGTCTCTGAGTGAGAGAGGGTTGGGGTTTATCATCGTAACAGCGTAGCTCACTTGTGACTCCTGGCAGCCAGAAATAATTAATCTATATTGAGACTGCAGGCTAAGTGTCCGTGTCTGCATATGTGACTACTCTGTGTTGGAGCTGGGAAATGAAAATCTCCAACCATCAGAGCAGCTCATCTTTAAAAAGGAAAAATCAAACACTCAGGCACTCTAGATTTATTTGCTGACCTCTGTTTGAATGCAGAATTCACTACTCTTCAGAAATACTATTATGCAGCAGGTACACTAAGTTCTCTAAACGTGTCTGCCTTTCTTTCCTCTCCTGGGATGGGGAGTCCGCTTCTCTCACTGCCTTCATCAATACTAATTCATGGACAAGAGGCCCTTAGGAGAGGGGAAGAACTAGGCCTGGTTAATTTTCTTTTTTAATTTAAGGGACATGCTGGCATTTTTTTTTTTTTTTTTTTGCAGGTGAAAAATAAAATTGACTTTGAACATCTTTTCAATGAAAACTGAGTATAAATTCACAATAAGTTTTATGTAACTGAGGTAAAAACAGTTGCATTATGTTATATGAGGTGTATGTTACGTGATATTTATATTACAGGATGCATACATATTGTGGGTCCTAAAGCATGGTAACATTTGTAGCTGTTGTGTGAAAATGTAATTGAAATGATCTGGCTGACAGATCATTTCAATGAGCCAGACTCCTCATTTTAACAGTTATATTCCATTTCTTAGTTTAGATAAATCGTCTGACCTCTCCGTGACTTAGTTTCTGCATTTTTTAAAACAGAAAAGGTGGGGCCAGCCCCATGGTCTAGTGGTTAAGTTCATGTGCTCCACTTCAGTGGCCCAGGGTGCACCGGTTCGGATCCTGGGCACAGACCTACACACTGCTCATCAAGCCATGCTGTGGCGTCCTCCCACATACAAAATAGAGGAAGATTGGCACAAATGTTAGCTCAGGGCCAGCCTTTCTCACCAAAAAAAATAAAAATAAAAAAATAAAATAGGAAAAGTATCTGATAATTTTAAGTTCCCAGGGACACGTATAAAGGCTATTTGAGTCTTGAAGCACTCAATACGCTTTGATGAATGAATAAATGATCTTTGTATTTTCTTTTGCAAATTGAACAGTGACAGCTTTTGTTTTCTTCTTTTGTTAAGACGAAGGTGTTATGAAGAAAAAGATTTTCCTCTTCTCCCCTAAAAATCTATCTTAAGAAACAGATTAGGATGAAATGCCTTGTTTACAGTCATGTAGCAACTGGGTTACAAGGTCCGTGAGACTGGGGAAGACTGGTAAAATGGGAACGCCATACTGCTTCACATTTTGTGTCTCTTTCTTAAATAGGGATTTCTACTAGGAATGTAGAAGGTATCACTCTATTTCTTGCCAAGAAACAGTACACACAACAATAAAGATAATAGAAAAGATGTAATGCACAAGGGCACCTCTTTTGATTCTGAGGTCAGAGAGAGTTAGTTAAACAAGAACAGGATTCCTAACTTCTTTCTTGTAGTCTTTACTCATACTCGGTCCTCTAGGTGGAGTAGAGCAAAGCACTGTCTCTTCTCCTCCAAGAAAGCTGCCTTGAAGGTCAAACACAGTCAAGACCCAGAAAGAATGGTGCTGATACTTGGTGCCTCTGTCTCACTGCTGTGTGTCACACGTGTTCAGAGAAGTTAGTTGAGTATGATCCCTTGAAAACTAGGGAAGAGGAAGCATATTCATATTTAACTTGGATTCAAGTGAAAAGTGAGCACTAATAGAACACTGTGCTTTCTTCCTACATTGATTTTATCTGCTTCAGAAAATGAACAGCATAAACTGAAATCAGGTAGATGAAGAATCCATTTCTTCAAATAGATTGTGCTCTTGAGGGGAAAATCACACACACACACACACACACACACACACACACCCACTATGTTTTAGCACACACAACTTTTTCTCTCTGCCTCATCCAGTCACATGTTTAGTAGAGGATAGTTGAACATATTTTGGGACAGGTGACACAGGGAAATAATTTAAGGAATGAGACCATCAAGGATGTGCACAGCTGCTCTTGGGGACGTCACATCAATCTCTGTACTCACTTTGTAGCTGTCTGTCTTGGCCTGTCACCAGGGTGCTTTGGGTCCTAGGGGTAGCCTAGTTTTGCTTCTGATGACTCTAAGAGTTTACCTTGGGGCTGTCATCAGCAGTGTTACATTTCATACTCCCTGTCCCCCCATTGATGTGGTGGGGGATATAGAACATGGTATAAACCAGAAATGGAATTTAAGGAGACAAGGATATTTTGAATCAAAGTTACCACTTTCTTTGGGAACTTAAGTTTACTTTTTGCAACCTGGTACCAAAATGTCTGACAATTCAGATAAATTCATAACATACCAAGAGATCACCTTGCCAACCGTCCCTTCCAAACATGAACTAGGAAGTAGCTTCTTATTCTTAATTCATTTGATCACATGACCTGTCTTCTTAGGTCAGAGATGATTAGATCAGGAATTGGCACCTAAGCCAAATACAGTCATCTTATAGGTTGGCCAACAGCCTGTCAGGTGGTTTGATGAAGGGATTCTGTTCAGTAGGGGTGCTGATGCTGGAGTGTGATTAACCCAGTCAGATTCTCTCTTATTGAGTAGAATAGGAACGACAGAGAAGGACACAGACAGTAAATTGATCACAAAGCTAGGAGACACACAGAAAAAAGGCAGCAGGCATGACATGGTAGAAGCCATGTAGGCAAAGAACATGAGGTAGAGAGGAAGAAAGAAGGCATCCAAAAAACAGACCAGACCCACTCACAGTAGCAAAGTGATCTGTGAGAATAGTGACTGCTAAGTTATGTTGTGTGACTGGTCAAGTTGCTCTGATGGAACAAAAAGCATTTAAATCCTCTATGACGCTTGCTCCCTTGACGGCTGAAGATGGTTTTCTCTACTCCCTAATTTTGCCTTGTGTTCTCACAACAAATCTCTTTAACTTCAAAATTCTCAGCTATTAACACTTTAAGTATTTCTTCTGTTCTTTTCTCTCTTTCTTCTCCTTCTGGTATTCCTAGATACGTTATACTTTGTGTTTTTCCCACACTTCTTGGATATTCTCTTCCTTTTCTTTTTCAGTTTTTAAAAAATCTTTTCACTTTTCAACTTGAGAAGTTTCTACTGCCATATCTCTGAGCTCACTGATTCTTTCCTTAGCTGCATCCAGTCTACTCATGAGCCCATCAAAGGCATTCTTCTTTTCTTTTAGTGTTTTTGATTTCTAGCATTTCCTTTTGATTCTCTCTTAGAGTTGCCATCTCTATGCTTACATTACCCATCTGTTCTTGTATGTTGTCCCCTGTTTCTGTTAGAGGCCTTAGCATATAGTTAAATTCCAAAATACCTGCCGTATCTGAGTCTGGCTCTGAGCTTGCTCTCTGTCTTCGGACTGTGATTTTTGCTTTTTAGCATGCTTTGTAATTTTTGGTTGAAAGCCAGACATGATATATTGGGTAAAAGGAACTGAGGTAATTTGACCTTTCATATGAGGTTTCATATTTATCTGGCTAGGTTTTTGGCTGTGTTTACTATTTGCTGGAGCTGTAGAAGTCAGAGTCTAAAATTTCTTGTGGTGTCCTTGCTTTTGTCTTCTCTATTGTCTTTAGATTTCCCTAAAGGCTCTTTTGTAAATAAAGTCTGAGCCATGCAGTTCTTTTTAGCTGTAATCCTCTGTTATTACTCAGCAGCCCTGTTGATGTAGTGATAAGATGTGCACGTGGGAGTGGGGGAATCTTTCCATAGTCCTAGGATTCTGTCTAAGGCTCAGTTTTGTTTCTTCCCTCCTTAAGTGAGACAGGAAGGCTAGAGGGGGCTGCAGTTGAGTATTTCCCTTCCTCTAGGTCTTTTAGGCTCTGGTAAAATAGTTTCCCTTACGGAAAGCCTTTGTTAAGGAGAACAGAATGCTCTAGGCATATTTCAAATTGGTTATTTTCACCCTCTTCCGGAAGCATGAGGAAACTTTTCTCTGCTTTTTCAGTAAGAACCTGGTGGATCTAGTGGAGGTACAACTCATGAAAATGTAGGGGAACTCCCAAGACTGGGTCTCCAGGAGTTTTTATTTCTCAAGCTAGTCCATGCTCACTCTTTAGCACTAGCCGATACCCTTTAGGTATTCCTAATGGATGCTAGCTCTAGGTGAGCTTTCTTCTGCCAGTAAACTGTGATCTTCTGTATCTGCCTGTCTCTCCAGGGTTTGGGATGGTGGTTTGCTCTGTGACCTCAATTCTCCAACAGATCTAAGAAGAATTGTTGATTTTCAGTTTGTGCAGCTTTTTTCCTGTTGTGAGGATGGGAATGACAACTTCCAAGCTCTTTACATGTTGGACTGGAAAATGGAAGTGACCCCTATTACCTGTGTTGACAAAAATAACCCATAACCAATCTATAAATCAAAATTGAGATGAGTTTATTATGAGCCAGATCTGAGGACTAGCTTAGCCCTGAGCCTTCCTTCCCAAAGAAAGGAAGGGCACCAAAGAAATGGGGTGTACAGAGTGGTTGTGTACCCTCTTGGAACAAAGAGCATATATCATCTATGATAGGAATGTCCCTTTTACAACAGTCACGAGATTGCTTAGCCCCCCGACACAACACAGCTATTCCCACAGTAGGTACCACGTCTACTATCTGGGTGGACACAGCAAGAAGCAGGTCTGGAAGGGTGGTCACAGGGTGGGCGCAGCAATCAATTCCTAGCCTAGGGAGAGATGATTATCCCTAAGGAAACCCAGTGTGGAGGAAGTTGTATCTTTATCTTAAAGGCATGTGTTCTTGTCTTTGGGACATAGCAAATGCTTAAAGCAGATATGCAATACATGCTCAATGGCCAAGTCAGGCCCTTTTGGAAAACGAAAAACAAAAAACAAAAAACAAGGTTAGGCCGAATTAGGTTTACATCAAATGGCTCCCTCATATACTCCAATATCCTATTGCTTGCCATTTGTTTGTCACTTGAAATAACATAAATTCCCCTCTGTTCTTTGCAACTTATAAAAATATGAAGAATAAACGTTGTTTAAGACTTGGTTAAGAATCGTTGTTTCAAAAAGAAAAAAAAAAAGAGAATCGTTGTTTCTATCTTTGTTTTTGTTTTTTTTTTTCAAGTTGGCCAGACATGATCCCTCTTAGCACATTTGAAAATCCTCTTATTAGGCGTTCAAAAATTTGTTTTTATTCAGTACGAGCTGAGGCAAATCACCTGATTCATTTCTTTATCAATTTCTTCATTGGAAGAAAAGAGAGAAAGAAAGAGAGAGAGGTAGATATTGAGATTTATCTAATATATAATCAAGTAACCATAGAGGAAAACTGCTAGGAATTTATTCAAGGAGGGTATTTAAAAAATATGGAGTGCTATATAAATCTTGTGTGCCCTTTTTGACTATTTTGAGGCACTTAAAGTGTTTTCTTAAGGTGATATATTTTAGTATCATTTTCTCCCTTTAAATTCCTCTTCTCACCTCTCATTTTTAGATGTGCCATTATTTCAGATAACTCTCTCATGTCTACAATTTTATAGGAATAATTTGTGGGCAGGTATACTCTTGAGAAAGTATTTACTTATTATCAATTTTAAAAATAGACCTGTTGTATAAAGGGAGTCTTTGAAATAGAAGCTATGATATCAATCATCAATCATCAGCATAACAATGTAGTTTATATATTGCAATAGGGATTCCATCACTTTCTCTGCTTTTTGTTTTTTTCCGTACATTTTCAATGCCTATACTCTATTAACACCTCTTGCTTGTACTAACATACTTGTTTTCATGAACTTATCAAATTTTCTCTCTCTGTGTATTAAAAACTTGTTGGGTCAAGAAGATCGGCTTACTAATTCAAGTTTATAAAGGATGAAGCACTTGCCCTTGAATTTATATCATCGTTTGTGCTTTACAGTGTCTTCAAAGAGAAAAGAAAAAGCCCTTTAGAATAACAATGTTTCTGTTTTTCTTTTTAGTTATTTAGCTCCAAAGTAGCCTTGAAAGATCAGCTATCACACAATCCTGGAGACATTTTTTTCGGTTTAGTTATTTATTTTATACTGAGGGGGGAAGAAAGGATGCGTGTAAAGAAAAATAATTAGGTATGACAGGTTATTTGACAGTTTGCTAACACAAATTAACCTTCTTTTAAGACTGCCTGCATGTGAACATCTAGGTTTACTCCAGTTTGACAAAGCGTCTCAGTTTGTGGGACTGTCCTAAAGAATGTAAAGTTTGGAGGGTGGCAGTGGTGGAGAGCAATGACACTTCTGCTCTATTCTGGGTGCTGTGAAGCTTTCCATGAAGAATACAATGTTTTTGCTTGGTTTGGGATCTGTCTATTGATGTGTTCATCTCAGAGCCGTCTCCAGAGGATATGAGTACTTTGGGCAAAAATGCCATTTTTACTTTCTCATTTAATGGTTGAAGAAACTAATGCACAGTGAAATGATGTGGCCAAGGCAGGGCAGTAAAATTGAGATCAGCTCACCGTGCTCATGTTTACATCCTGTTGATTCACCGTTAGCCATTGTCTTAGCCCGTTTGTGCTGCTATAACAAAATACCACAGATTGGGTGGTTTATGAACAACAGAAATTCATTTCTCACAGTTTTGGAGGCTGGAAAGTCCATGCTCTAGGCGCCAGCATTGTTGCCTTCTGGTGAGGGCCCTCTTCTTGGTTCATAGCCCACACCTTCCCATTCTGTCCAAACATGGTGGAAGGGCTAGGAAGCTCCCTGGAGCTTCTTTTGTAAGGCGTTAATCCTATTTGTGAGGACTCCAGTCTCATGACCTCCCCAAGGACCCACCTTCTAATACCATCACATCGGGCATTAGGATTTCAACATAACTATTTGGGGGGACATAAATTTTCAAATCATAGCAGCCATTTTGCTTGTGGTGTTCTTGAGTTCAGAGTTAAATCTCTTCCTTCTCTAAATCTCTGGGGCTCTTTATCTGTCTCTTAGGGCACATGCAACACTACAGATTATGCATTAGGTACTCATGTATGTCTTATCTTCTCTCCTGCTCTCTGGGGTCTTTGAAGACAGAAGAAACCTATCCTTACTCTTGAATGTAAAATGTCAATACCAACCCATAAAGCTAATAATAAAAATAAGTTATCTTCCATATAACAGTTGTATACTTTAAGCAACAATTTATTGTATGCTATACGAATGAGAATTTCAAATAGAATCCCACTAATGTATTCTAATTTTTTTTTTTTTAATGAGAAGAAAGAGTAGACACATACTGCAGTGAAAGCCAGTGAAGGACTTGAGTAATCCTATAGACCAAACTCATCTTTTCTTCCTATGCCTTGGACAGGAAATTTATGGGACCAGAAGAAAAGATTTTTTGATATGATAAGACTATATGACTCAAAAACAATCTCTTATAGCACTTAGCAGAGGAGAAAATGAGCCTCAGAGCTTGCAGAGGCTTCATCTCAATTTTGAGCATCCATTGCCTCGCCTGCTAGTACTCCTCTTCCTCCTCTCTAGGCACATCTGTCTTTAACATCAACAGCATAAACTTTGAATAATCCAGCTCTCATCTTCTGCTCATCCCATCCCAATTCATACTTATCAAGTGAAAAACTGATATCACCTCTGTGGTCATCCTCAGCTTTCTTTTTTTTTGCAACATGTCAGCATCTGACCTCTCCCCTCCCTCACAGCCGGGTTTGAGAGATTTGAAGTTTCAACTATATATTATCTCTGTACCTTTCTGATATTGGTAATAGAACAGGTTGGCTGGAAGACAGATTGTGAATGAGAAACTGTGTTTCTCCTAAACTGTGAACATGGCTTTATGCTCTTGAAAATCTAGCCTGAAAAATGACTTCTGCTCTCCTAGTCTAGGGTAACTGCAGTTCTTGACCATTTTCATTTTGCCTCTTTGACATAACTCAGTTGTGGAAGCAGAGAAAAGTGACAGAAGTTCCTTACAGGAAATCTGCCCTTAGGTGTCAAACCCAGAGATTAGTTCTAGATTAAGTTTACAATGCCCTTGCTACTTGGGTAAATTTCAATTTTTTTTATTTTAAAAATAACTGCTTTAGGTTACATTTATTTTTGTTATTATTACGTCCTGTGGGGTCAATATATTTGATTTTGGTGGGTAATCAAGTGAATTAGATATCATAACACAGATGGCAAACATCTCATTGGTGTCACCAAAGTTTGGTGAGTAGGGCCTGTTTGAAATATGGTAATAGGAGAATAGATCCAATTGAATAGAAATCGACTTTGTTTAGTGGAGAAATTCACAATAGTGTTCTGTGTCAATATCATCTATGCCTGCTCAGAAATCTAAAATCCCAGGAGTAGAAATTTACTGGCAATCACTGGAGTGTGAATGAAAGGTGAAAGGACAAATGTGATATTATTGTGAAGATGTACTAACTGTCATTTGGCCTGATATTAGAGATAAATAATTTATTTCTGATTTAGGTCGTATAAGTTGCACAAACATAACGTATAGAAAGAAAGGGAATTTCAAAAATTGGGGATGTATAATGGGACTGTCATTCAGCTAAAAGTATAACATCTGTTAAGTTTTTACTTGCTTTGTCTCAAAAAGTATCTCCCAGAGAGTTATGGAAAACAACTGGAAATAATGATTACTTTTTATCTGTATTTGAGTAACAAAGAGATAACTTTTGACAAAAATAGAAGTTGTTATATAACTAGGGAGGACATGGTCATACCTTTTCAAGGTTTGTGATAGCAAGGAAAGGAAAGAGTAGATATACATATTCCTTGGATTCTGGGAAAGTAGATTTCAACATGCTCAGAAATGTGGTCAGCATGGTTTCATGGCATGAAAATCCAGAGGGACAGCTGTCTCAAGAAGAATGTGATAATTGAAGGCTTATCATTTAGAAAAGGGATTGGATGTACTGAATATAAGATGAGAGCTAGAATGAGTGGATAGAGGGTAGAGGAAAACAGATTTTCAGCTCAATGTAAGGAACAACATTCTAACTTTCAGAACTATCCAAAGATAAAAATGGGCTGGCGTGGGAAGAACAGACTTATTCATCACTCGATGTAGCCAAGCATAAGCTGGATGACTTCTTACCTAAATATTCTGGAGAAAAGTTGAGCATTAGATGGGTAATTGGACTAGGTGATTTATGATTTTTTTCCATACTGAAATGTGCTAATTATTGATGAAAACACATGCTATGGTACAGCTCAGTTATTTAACTCTGCAGTGGGTAACAGTATGTGCTCTATTAATAAGTACTTCTTTAAATTGTGCACCATATTTTATTGTGTCCTGTTAATAATTAGTAAAACTGTCAACTAAAACTTCTAATTGCCTTTTTTCTCCAAAGTACACATGGTTAGCTTCTACTGATTCAACTATACAAACACTTCATCTAATGGGGCACAACACTAAAATTGTTTTGGCTACTGACCTCACTATAGTCACTTAAATAAGGTGGAAATTTGTTTTTCTTCTACTTAAGTCAAATCTGGAGATAGACTGTTGTATGGGAGCTCTAGAAAATCATCAGAGACCCAGTCTCCTTATATCTTTCTGTTCTCCATCCTCAAAATCACAAGGTGACTCTCGGAGCTCCCACCATCATATCTTCATTCCAGGCAGGAGGAAGAAGAGCAAGGGGCAAAATGTTTTTCCTAGAGGTCTCTTACATCTCAATGTCCACTTCTATTTACAAATGTGGCTGGGAAATATAGTTCTTCAGTTAGACGCATTTCCCAGGGTTCTCTTATTCAGAACAAAATGGAGAAAAGCAACTTTAATCTTTGCCACAGGCATCTTACTTCATATTTTCATAGTTGGGCAAGGAATGACTGCTTTTCTTAGTACAGATATAATTTTCAGTGACACATAGCCAAGGTCTAACAGATTTGTAGATATCCTGAGCAGGTTTATAATTTGGCATCCTTTAAAAAATCATTAGTCTTTATTTGTTCAACAAGCATTTAGAGGAGACGCTGAACACTTAATGAGAAAGAAGGAGACAAGGAGAGAAGCTGGTTGGTGGCCTCAGGCTTTCTTTGGTAGATTTGAAAAAAATCAGCCCTGTGTCCGAATTTGTTTACCTCTCTCAGCAAGAGAGAAGACCCATAAGTAACAGAACATAACCTTCTTCTTAGGTGGCTAAGCTTCTTAACCTGGTCTTTTGAATCTATCAATGTGTTCATTCGCTAATCCAGTAATCTAACAATTCTGTTGACCAGGTATCATATGCTAGGCAGTGATCTAGGCATTGGGAATATGGAAATAACTGAAATAGACAAAATTCTTATTCCTTTGGTTTGCACATACAGTACCGTTCCTAAGAGGTGTTCTGGGGAAAATTTTCTCGCTTTACATTTTACATGATGTTTTAGCCCCCTGCCAATACAGATTGGCAGCTATAGCAGCTTTTCAGCTGGCCCACCCTTTTATCCAGCTCTCTGCTTGCTGGTTGCCTCCACAAGGGAAATCAGCCAAGGTGATAACTCACACTCTCCATTTCCCTTTATCTCTTCCTCCATCAGAGTCCGTATGCACCCCTCTGGCAGTTCCAAAAGCCTGTCTACTCCCACAGCATCTGATCTCTTTTAAAGGGCCATATCAGCCAAAATTACCTCTCTCTACTTTTCCCAAAAATTCTCTCAAAAAGCACTCATCTCTTGTCAGGTGTTATGCAATTTGGTTACAGTGTTTTGTTTTGTTTTAAATCTCATAGTTATTGATTGCTTGTGCCTCTGTGCCAAGAGCTCATTGAACCCTCACAAGAATTCTGGGTAATCAGTATTCATATTTGCATTTCAACCATTAAGAAATTAAACCTTAAAGAGGTTAAAAAATGTGCTCATGGCCATTGAGTGGCTTGCTGGACTCTAACTCAGGTCTACCAGGCACCAAAGCTCTGCTCTTAACCATTAAATGCACACGTTTCAAGCTTTCCAGGGCTGAGGAGCTTAACTCCCTCAGAGAGCATTTGGATTATATTTCTTTAAAAAGGTTGTCTATTAACCTAAATACATAAATGATTTGATGTGTATACGATATACTCTTTCCTTTCACCCACACATTGTTCTGTGACTGTCTATTCTCCAAATAATGTTGTTGGCATCTGTTCCTGTCTCTTTAGGAAGGTGGATGTCAAAAGGTTCCAGGAATGAAGTGCATCTACCCTTTGACTGATCTAGGCAACAATGACTGATGACTGGAGTTAGTAGAGAAAGTTGGCTTTAACTAGGGCAAGTTTTGACATCAGAAACGGTGAGCTGAACTTAAAAGGAGGGAAGATGGGACAGCAGAAACAATGTGGATTTTGGGGATAGGCAGCTCAGAGTTTCTGTCTTGCCTTCACTACTTACTAGGTATAAAAACATAAGTTATGGGGCCAGCCTGGTGGTGTAGCAGTTCAGTTTGCGTGCTCCGCTACGATGGCCCAGGATTCACCAGTTCGGATGCTGGATATGGACCTAGCACCACTCATCAAGCTATGCTGTGGTAGGCATCCCACATATGAAATAGGGGAAGGTGGGCACAGATGTTAGCTCAAGGCCAGTTTTCCTCAGCAAATAGAGGAGGATTGGCTGCGGATGTTAGCTCAGGGCTAATCTTCCTCCACAAAAAAGAAAATGTAAGTTATAATGTCATTCCAAGTATCAATTTCTTCCTATTTCACTGCAGATAATAACATCTGCTGATTAGTCATATTGTGCAGAAGAGGGATAATATGCTTAGAAATTTTCATTTCAATTGGTCTGTGGTATCAGCAGTTTAATAAACTCCTCAGGTAGAATTCCAATTGGTAAATGTAGAAGGAAATAGAGAAATAGAAACTCACTGTTAGACAACACCTCAGTAAGAACTGTTGTAGACAAGATCTATTGATGAACGTTAAAATTAGTGGGTAAAATTTTGAGGAGAAACAGGATTTGCCTAGTTTCAAAGTATCGAGATATTTGTTAACTACTAGGGGAAAGATTAACTTCACAGTGGAGAAACCCAGTAGATTTGAGTTTAACCAAGTTATCAAGTTAGTATCACCAGGGATAAGACATCAATATTATGAACTCCTTGATATGCTGCTTTGAGAAGGGTTCGTCACTTCTGGGATACTTTTACAACAATTCATCACTTCATTCTGATCGTGAGAAAACAGCAGACAAACCCAAATTGAGGGACATTCTAAGAAATAACTGATTAGTAATCTTCAAAAGGATCAAAGTTGTGAAAGACAAGGAAAGACTGAGGAAATATCACAGATTGGACAAGACTAAGAGGAAATATCAATTAAGTGCAATCCTGAAACAAAAAAAGGACATTAGTGAAAAAACTGGTAAGATTCTAATAAGATCTGTAATTTACTTAATCATACTGTATCAAAGCTAATTTCTTGGTTCTGATCATTGTACTATGGTTATGTCAGGGATTCATGTTATAGGAAGCAGGCAGATATATGAAAACTCTCTGTACCATTTTTGCAACTTTTCCCTAAGTCTAAAATTAATTCAAAACAAAAAAGTTAAAAAAAAAGTCTTCCGTGATTCTAATGTGTAACCAAGATTGAGAACCTCTGGCTTAGAATGTAGTAAATTCTCAACAAATGATAGCTATTATCAACCCTGGATAAATGTCATGCATGACCAATCAGCTTTGCTGTTGGGGAAGCATGGCTCATTTTTTATGTTTGTCTGACCTGCATTTGTCTTTCCAGAGAGTAATAGTTGAATATATTCAAATATGACATAGTCTTGAAAAACGTGAGTCATAAAAGAGACTTTTGCATGATTCAACTTTAGAAATTGTATGTTTTTCTAGATAACAAGAGAACACCCCCTGCCTCCCTGTCAAACTTTCCACATTAGGAACGTGAGTGACCTTCACCGCTACACAACCCTCGCTTTAAAGCCTGAATTCTCTCATTCCTCACTAATTTTGTGACTTGTAATGAATAGGATGGGGTGCCTCTTTAAGTTTGGTTTCTCATAGGAAAAAAAGACAATAGTATCCATTAGTCATTGGACATTTTTGAGGGCAGAACAATGATCTCGTTTGATTAGAAGGAAGGAAGAGGAGTTAAGGAGGGAGACTTCTGTTTATTTTCCAGGCCCAAATTTAGAAATTCAGATTGTTTCTCTTAAGTAGAAAATGTTAAGTAAAGCATATTTTCCTCAGCGTGTAGCACCCACAAGAGGGTTTAGGAAGGAAGGAGATGAGAGTAGCTGTTTACCTGTTCATAGAGTTTTAAAATAATTACTTGTATAGGCAAGACTGCTCCATTTGTAAAATTAGATAATTTGGAATAATAATTTCACTACAGTTTTTATAACAGACTTTGAAGTTCTTACTTCTTCCAAAAGGATCGCCAAATAAAGGATTGGTTGCTTATGTGTTAAAGTGAATATGGAAAATGTAAAATTTTTTAATGGAAAATATTCAGTTTTCCCCCCCAAGTGATGACAGGTTAATCTGAGGAAGCAAGGGCTCTAAAACTAGTAGTTCAGAATGTGACGTGGTTGTCTGCGTAGGTTGCTTACATCTTCATACTCTTTTTCCTCATCTGTAAAAGGGGTTAATAATAGTGATTTCCTCATAGCATTGATATAAGGAGCAATAAGATAGGTTTTTCAGAAGGTGCCTAGCATAGTACCTGACACAAGGTAAATACTACATATACATTACCAATTTTGTTTTTTTTCCCCCAAGAAGAATGAAAAGGAAAGAAAATGGAAGAATGGGTTAACGGGCAAATTCCGTAGCCAGTTCTGCTGGAACCTGTGCATAGTGGTCTGCACCTACATCTTCCTATCACTTAGCAGGGTGTTTCTCACTAGTTCTTGACATATATTAAGAGTTTGAGGATTATTGCCGAATAAATTAATATACTCATGCTCTTGCAAATGCCCTCAACTTCTTTGACTCTCCATGTCTCCTCCATCTTGACCCTGCAATAATCCATATTTCCTTGAGACCACATACCCAGCTTCTCCTTGGATATCCCTAAGCATCTGAATATTGCTGGAGAAAGTTATGTGGCTGGGCTGACTGGCTTCAATTAAATTTTCGCACACCTCCGATGGACCTTCAGCACTACTCAGAAATTGTTTCCTCAGTAACTTTGCTTCACAGCAAGATTTTAATTTCAAACTTTCTCTCTTTTCACACCTCCCACCCTCTCATTCTTAGCTAAATATCTCACTTCATTTTTCATTCAGAAAATAGAAAACATAGAATGAAAACTCCATCTGCCACAACTAAATCTAGAAACCTCAGTTTGTTTGCCCCCATCTCTATGATGTTCCCACCTGTTACTATGGAGGCCATCCCTCCACGGGGCTATGAATCCTGTCCACTGACTCTCAATCACCTTGTCCAATATACATCCACTTTCGTGCATCCTCAGTCTTTCCCTCTTTCCTTGATTATTTCCACGCATATCAAACAAATCCCTCTACATTCCATCTTAAAATATGATCTTCTATTGATCTGACATCGACTTCAGCTATTGCTCCATTTCTTCATTTCTCTTCAGAGCCCCACTTGGTGAGTTATCAAGTCTTATTTTCTAGCTCTATTTCACCTTCTGTTTGCTCTTCATTCCCCTCTAACCTGGTTTTCACCTTCACCATTTCATTGAAGGTGGTGGGTTTGTAATTTGGTGGGTTCAGTTCAGTTCCCATCCAATTTTCAGAAGGATGTATTAGGAAAGTCACTGGGCCTTAAATCCAAGCCACAATCTCTAGTTTTGATCCATCAGTAAATGATAATTTGATTTCTAGTTCAGACTCCTATCGACATCCTAGGAAAGGAAGAAAGAACGGTCATTTATTGGCCCCTGAAAACTCCAGCATCTTTTTGAATCTGCTAGGAACATTGAAAAATAGACAAGGACTGGAAATAGACAAGGACTCAAAATAGTATGGAGATAAGTTTTTCTGAATGACTAGTTATTTGGTTTTAGCAAATAAAGCTCATGTTGATTTTGACCTTGGAGGGTCACAGCAGCTAAATATGGCTGATGTCTCAGAAGCAAGGATAATTTTGGTTAGATGAGGGCCTTGGTAAGCACAGGCTTTATGGACAGGCTGAGGCAGCAGATGCTGACCTGAGCCAGGCAAGTGCAGCTTCTCCCTAAATGGCATAGTCAATGTATGGATTAGATTATCTGGAAAATCATCTTTTCATCCTAATTAAGATTTGCCTCCAAACAAGCAGAGCTTCAACATATGGAGTGAAAGTAACTAGAGTTGAGGAACTCAAGAAATTGACAGAGAATGTGTCAGATGGCAGACAAAAATGGAGAACAGGACCCTGAGTCAAAGTAACAGTTTGTAAATTTGGTTGGGGTTTTTAGTAGAAGAAAATCAGGGAATGTTTTGTATAACTTTGAAGTATTTCCATGAAAAATAACAAGAATATTTTTTAAGAATTTTGGTGTTTAAAGTGTGCCAGCTATTTGGAGAATTTACTCAAATGAATCACATGAATCATCTCAATCTTAATGGGCACTGTTGGCTCCACCTCTAATTCACATCTCAAATACAGTCACTTCTCACCATCTTCACTGTTTCACCACTGTCCCAGGCATCATCATCTTTTACCTGGGTATTGTGATAGCTGCCTGGTCTCCCTCCTATGCTTGCCCCTCTGGAGTCCATTCCTCTACACAGCAGCCAGAATGACCTTTTACAAATGTAAATCAAATCATACCACTCTCCTGCTTAAAATCCTACAGTGGTTCCCACAGCAATTAAGTTAAAATCCATATTACTTACCATGATTTACAGGGACCCTACATAATCCAGTCCTAACCATCCCTTATCATCTTTCCTCCTGACAATTAGGCCTCAGCTGCAATCCCGGACCATTCTCTTTGCAGAGATTTTGCATGTTTTATTTCTTCTGCTTTGGAATACTTCCTCTTCCCTCTTCCTCTCCCCTCTCTATCACTCATTCAGATCTTAGTTCAAACGTCATCTTCTCAGAGAGGCATTTCCTGATCTCATTATCTAAAGCAGTGTCCAACCTCATCCTCTCATCTTGTCACCTTCTAATCCATGGCTTGTTTTCTTCTTTCCATAACATTATCGCCCTCCCAGATCATCTTGTTTATGTATTTATTTATTGTCTGTCTTGTCTCGCTAAGTTGGAAGCTGTATGAAGACAGGGACTTTGGGTCACGGTTGTGTCCCTTATATCTAAAACCATACCCGACAGCCAATGAATAATTGTTGTGCTGTTTATTAAGCTATTTGCCGGCTCAGTATCAAACTCATCTTTGTATATTCTGCTTTGTCCAGCTGGGGCTGGGACCCTGCAAATCACATTTCATCCTTAGAACTGGTTCTCTTTTAAGCTGCCAAATGGGGGCAACAAGGGAGAACTGCAAGGCTGGGGAAGGAAAAGTCTTCCTCCTCCTTGTTTTTCTGTTGCTGTTGCTCCTGGTGGCAGCGTTGCAGCGCCATTTCTTCACCCTGGTAGGGACAGTTGATTCAGCAGGAATTGACTCCAATTTGCAGATTTTCACACTGCCACAACCAGCCCCAGCATTCTCTCTCAGACCCGCCAACAGCAGTCTGCAGCAGCCTTCTCAAAAGGCTGAGTCCCAGCTCTATGGGGACCTTCTAAGCCCGTAGGCAAGCACCATCCAATAGAAAGAAAATGCAAGTCATACATAAAATTTTAGACTTTCTAGTAGTCATAACAGTACAAAAGAATTAAGTGAAATAAATATGTTATTTAACCCAATGTATCCAAAAAATATTATCATTTCAATGTGTAATCAATAAAAAATTACTGAGATATTTTACCTTTCTTTTTTCATGCTAGCCTTTGAAATCTGGTATTTTACATTTTCAGTGCATCTCAATTTGAACTAGTGACATCTCAAGTGCTCAAAAGCCAGTTGTGCCTGGTGGCTACCGTGTTGGACAGTGAAGCTCTAAACTTAGTATTTCCAACATCTTCCCTCATTCGCCAGGGCTGGGTGAGGTAGCTGTGTTCTGCTCTTACTACCTCTGTAATACCTCCAAGTTTCCAGTTTTGTAATAGTTAATAATTCTTTGTCTAAATTCTCTTTATTGAAATAAATGGTCTGGTTTCTCTTCCTTAACTGGATCCTATCCAATACTTTTGTCTAATAAATTAATGGAAAAATAAGACCTATACATCTTAAAATGCTACACAGATGATATGGTTTAATCGATCTCTTGGAACAAGGTAAAAGAACTGAGTACTCCTGAAGAACAGAGCATGGAAGAGTGGACACGTAATCTGAGATCTCCTCACATGCGAGAGGGGGAGATTCGGTCTTTCCTTTGGACTGTGGAGTAGTCTGATTTTGTCACCCTACCTCTTCACTCCCTATTATATCCTCACGTCACAGAGATGTGACTATTATCTGATGGATTTTGGCCAAGGTTTTTTATAAAACCGTGAGATGGGTTTTGGAATTGTCTAGTACAAAATCAAATTGAGGTATAGTACCTTTGCCTCTAACAATTTAGGTAAATTCTTAAGTTACCTTTTGTAGACTCTATTGTCAGCTACATCTATGTAAAGTTTAGGCAACTTAGATTAAAAAACAAACAAACAGATCAACAAACAAAAAACCCTAAGCATTTACTTGATTATAGGAGCCTGGAAACCAATTTAATTGTATTCAACTTTTTAACGATATTCTGCCAAATTGCTTTTTGTGTGCAATTACAGCTTTGGGGTCAGCATATTTTATGTTAGGAAATCTGAATGTGAGTGAAAGATGTCTTTTTGCCGTATGCCAAGAGGTTAGACCATATCTCCATTTGTTTAGGTCAAATCGTTTTTGTAGCAGGAAGGTGCCAGGGTGGGCTAGCTCTGATTTCATAAAATCAAGGCAACAATCCTTGCCCTTAACATGAGTTGGAGACTAAAGGGCTCATCTCTTGGATCCTTTTATGGATTCGATGAATTTAATTCTATTCACTCTCTCTTAGCCTTTTTGTGCTTTGTCCTATTTTTCCTTCCCTCATTCTCTGGCATTCTACTGCTGCTTTTCTCCACTCGGAATCATTATTCTTCTGTTGCCTAAAGGATATACTTCCCTTTAGGACTTGAGGAGCATGCCTAAGCCAACACAGATGGAGGAAAAGCCTTTTTTGGGCCATCTTTTCTACCCCCTACCTCATTGCATCTCATCTCTCATCTTTCCCGTAGACTTGCTTCAATTTATATTTCTCATTATAACTTTCTGTAACTTTTCATTCCTTTTGCCATTCTCCAGCTTTTCCCCTCCCACTAATATAAATTTTCAGCACTTAAATCAAGACTTTTCTCTTCAAGGCAGTATGTGAACTTTAGTTAATCCTCAGCGTACGCTCTTTTATTACCACTGCTGGATAAGGCAGGAAGGAGATTGAGACTTTCCCAGCTCCCAGAGGGGTCAATTTGGTGCCAGAACTAGAAGTCTGATAGGGCTTATGCTTAGTTCTTTATTAAGAACGGGAGATAAAGGCTCTGTCTCTCTCACATAATAGTTGCCTGGATTTATACAGTGCCCTTTTCCTGAGGATCCGAAAGCATCTGAACACAATTTGCTGACAGCCTCACAGTGTCCCAGGAAATAAATGCTTTCCAATATACCTGTTTGCTAAACAGAATCAGAATACGTCAAATAGGATTTAGGCAATGGGACAAAAATAAACAAAATAGTCTCCCTCTTCCTTTCTTTCCCTTTTATTGGGATCTGAAGGGGACTTGGTGTTTATAAGAGAACTCTGCGCGTGTACTTTCTGCAGGCTGATGCTAGTTTCCTTGGCAGAGCTGTGTGCTATGCAAATCAGTAGCTCTGGGAGATACAAATCTTACAGGCTGAATGGATTTTCTGTGGGCCAAAGGGCATTTACAAATTAATTGCAAAGCTGCCCTATGACACTGTTGTGAAGTAGGTTAGCAACTTGCCCAAAGTCACATTGCTTATGAATGCCGGCCTGAGAGAAGAGCACCCTTCTCCGGAAGCCTCCCCATCACTCCACGCTTGGCCTCTGATTCCTCCCTACCAGTGAGTCATACAAACTGCCATGCTACCGGAATGCTTCCAGTTGCAACTGGCAGCAGTAAATGCATTGAAAGGGATGTAGTCTCTTAGCCACTGCCTCACTCTGCTACTGGGTGGGATTTGGCTGCTCTGATTGCACAGAAGCTTCAATTTCCTCCGGGGTGAGGGTACCCACAAGACTGTCTTCAGTTAATGCAGTTAAAGCTCTGCCTCTTTTATGAGGTTACATGCCCAAGGCCGTGAGCACATGTGTAGGAGAACGGCTGAGTGGCAAAGTGAATGATGAGAAATGTCTCTATGCCTTACTATACCCAAGGCATCGGTATTAGCTTCCTGTGGCTGCTGTCATAAGTTACCTCAAACTTGGTGGCTTAAAACAAGAGAAATTTATTCTTTCACAACTCCGTAGGCCAGAGGTCCAAAATCAGTATCACTGCACTGAAATCAAGATGTCAGCAAGGCCGTCTCCCTCTGCAGGCTCTAGCAGAGCATCTGGTCTTAGTCTCTGCCAGCTTCTGGTGACTCAGGGCTTCCTCGACTTGTGGCATCACTGCATTCTCTGCCTCTGCGGTCACATCACCTTCTCCTCTTCTGTATCAAATCTCCCTCTGCCTCTCTCTACGAGGATGCTTGTGATTACATTTAGGACTCACCTGGATAATCCAGGCTCATCTTCTTATCTCAAGATCTTTAATTTAATAACATCTGCAAAGATGATTTTCCCACAGTAACATTCACAGGGGCCCTTATTCTTCCAAGGTAGGGTGCTAGATCAAGGTAGGTATTTTTCTAATCTCTAACCTCTTTAAATATACTTTTTTAAAAAATAGTTTCATGTTAAAAATTTAAGGCAATTTGGGTTTTTTTTTTTTTTGAGGAAGACTAGCCCTGAGCCAACATCTGCCAATCCTCCTCTTTTTGCTGAGGAAGAGTGGCCCTGAGCTAACATCCGTGCCCATCTTCCTCTACTTTATATGTGGGACTCCTACCACAGCATGGCTTGCCAAGCAGTGCCATGTCTGCACCCAGGATTCGAAATGGCAAACTCTGGGCCACCAAAGCAGAACATGCGCACACCGGGCCAGCCCCCTAAGGCAATTTCTTTCTTCAGTGATATAGTGCCAATGAATACTAGTCACCTGGTGTTTGTTATGTGGTTTTGTTGTAATGGGGAATTTTTCTGGTTTGGTTGTATATTTGCTGGGCTGTAGACAAGGTTTGTAATGTTAGGATATTCTTTTTTCCCAGACTCAAACCTATCAACGTGCATTTGCTGGATTGGTACTTTTGACCATTCAGAGAAGGAATGGTAAAAGATTAAAGTTCCCTTGAGTATTATGTGGGTTAGTTTGTTATGTGGGGTTTGGGGAAGATTTTTCTTTATGAACCATTTCCTTGCCTCTTCTCCCTTCTTGTCATGTAACCGATATCTTTAGTATCCCATGGCATTTATATCATCTCAGAAGTCTGTTGCTTTTATTTCCTTAAAGGAGTCTAAAGGGTGGAAAGTTTAGGTTTTCACTGCTACTCCTCTCTGTTTGCTCAAGGCACAAAGTACTTTTTTCCTACTGTTTCTTTGTCTCATGGTTGACATACTAAAAAGCAGACTGGATGATACTTGGAACATTTTGAAATTTGCTTACATTTATCATGGGCTGAGAAGTCTCTTAATAGAGAACTATACTTTTCAGATGGATTTCATACAAATGTGAAAAGAATTTCAATCTATTCTCAGATTTTGGAGGAAAACACCTAAAGGCTTATGATTAGATTTGAGGTTTGTTGAATTGTAGGTTCAAAGAAAGAATCGTGGGATGTGAACTCATGTGAAATAACGATTATAGAAACTGCTTTTGTTTTGAGCAGAAGCAGCAATACTAAATTCAGAAACACATCAGTCATGGAGGCATTTGCTGCTGGTTTATAAGCTACTAGTAACTTATGTGGAGAATAATCATCACAAAACTTAGTCATTGTTCTTCTTATCTTTTCATGTATTTTTCACTCAACTTCCTAGGTATATTGTTGAACATTCCGTTTTCCTAGAGCAATGAGAAAAATACCTCTTAACTGGACAGGAAGTTTCATTTCTCCCAACCCGTATTCTTAGCCCATCAATATAAACAACTAGATGCAGCCCACACAGCTGCCTTGGATGGCTTCATAGGATGTTTAACCACCATTAGTGCTTAGGTTCCATAGATCATGTTAAAAAAAGAAAAATAGACATGATATATAAAGAACCTGGAGAACAATTTCTTCCTTTTTAAATTCCCACACCTACGTATCAAGTCCTGTTACAGCTTCTTCCTCCTTAATACCATTCCAATTTATCCACGTCTTTTCACATCATTACCACTCTCTTGGGTTAGGCTATCATCACCTCTTACTCAGGTTATTAGAACAATCTCCAAACTCTCTCCAGTCTTGTCTTTTTCCACACTAATAGCTTGTGGTCTTTCTAAAACCCCAACTGCGTGATTAAAACTCTTCAGTGCAACCCACAGTCCTCAGGATAAAATCCAAACTCCTTGACTTGTTCTATCAGACTTTTCATGATCTTGCTTTTTATCTTTTCAGCCTCGTCTCCTATCTCTTCTTCCATCACACTATAAATGACAAGATGCTGATAAGTTTGTAAATCCCTTCCAAATATGCTTCTCTTTGCCTTTAAAGACGCTGTTCCCTCAGACAGGAAAATCCTCTCTCTGTCCTCCGATTGCTTTTCCCCATTGCTCTGTCTCCCCTTTTGCTTGATTAACTCAGTTTAGAAATTGCCTCCACCTGGGAGGCCTCACTAACGCCCCCTCCCCCAATTATATTATTTTCTTTTTCTACCTGCTTCCTCAATTTAGCGCTTATTGTGCCTTGATTTTGTCTTTGGTTTTTTAATTTCCTTGCTAAGCTTCAGGGCAAGGAATGCATTTTGTTAACCCTTGTGTTCAGATAATGGCATGCAATAAACATTTTATTGACTGAATGAAGAGCCCGCATCAAATAGGTTTGTCATGAAAATGAGAATAGACAAGGAAAAGACAAAAGAGATGCTAAGTGGAAGTGTCAGCTAGTTTCATATTTGCTATCACTGCGAGGAAGCTTAATTTTCTTTGTTCTGCTTTCTTCTCCAAAGAAGCAAAAGTGCTAAAAGCTTTGCAAAATAAAGCTTCTTGTGTTCCTACAACTTACTTATGTAGTCTCTACATTGGTCTTAATAAATGGTATCTGTTAATCACCACAAGTTCTTCCTGCAGCTTTAACTTACTTAATTTAGCTCTAATGGTTTTATTCTTTTAAGTATTTCATGTGTTCTTGTTTATTCCTGTTAACAATTTTGTGAAGGACCTTTGACTTTCATCAGAGAAAAAATAGACTATAGTTCGATTTCTGGAATGTTGTATTTCATGATTGTGACCATAGCCATGAAATGCAGCTGCCCAGAGAGAAGGCAGCAACAATGTATTGGAGGGACATGGCACTCTTCTAGGTGTAGGGAACTGTCAAATACTTCATAAATGTAGCCCCATTGGATCTTACTTTTTTTTTTTCCTGCTTTTTCTCCCCAAATCCCCCCAGTACATACTTTTATATTTTAGCTGTGGGTCCCTCTAGTTGTGGTATGGGGGACATCACCTGAGCATGGCCTGACGAGCGGTGCCATGCCCAGGATCTGAACCAGTGAAATCCTGGGCCACCGAAACAGAGTGAGCAAACTTAACCACTTGGCCAAGGGGCCAGCCCTGGACCTTACTTTTTATAGTTGCACCTTTTAATTGGGTAGTAGACTTTTTCTGACTTGCATAACTCCACAGACCTTAAGCCAAAATGAAGAAAGTTAAATAATTAATGAAACATGGCTTTTCCTAAAAGGTTTGTTTTTACTCTGTCTCCTAACAGCTTAAAATGCAATTTAAAATGAACTCTGTAGCTATTGCATTGTTTCTGAAGTCTAAGAAAATGAAGTAATTAGCAGGAAGACAGAGGAATAGATGCTCAACCCTCCATCTACTCCACCCTGTGGATCTATCGGACATTTCTCAATGAATGTTCTGTTGAAAAACTTAATATGTAAAATACTGAGCTTGTTTTTTCCTTCCTTCCTTCTTTCTTTCTTGCTACATTTACTGACTACATTTTCTTACACATTTATGTATGTGTCATTCCATGCTACTTCCAGAGATGAAGGCCCATGACTACTGTGGGGGACTGGTCTTGGCCATGCCAAGATATGTCTCTTTGGCATGAGGATTATTGGGCTGGTTGCTTTTGATAAACTGGAACAGGGAAGGAAGCTCTGAGGAGTGGAACTTGGGTGCCTTTTGTTAAGAGACATTTACATTGTAAAGGAAATCTCCATCTGTAAAGGTGCCTCCCTCTCTGTACCAGGAAGAACGGGGATGACTTTATCTCTAGAAACTCTTAATCAATGCCAAAGGCAAGGACTTAAATCTGCATTTGTTTACTGTACTTGTGTGGTAATCTTCCAAGATCGACTCCCCCTCCACCCCCAACATCCTCCTTTGTCGTTAGCTGAGTATGATATTTAAGGTGGGGGCTTCAGCCATTTTGGTGAGTTGCTCAGCTTGCCTGAGCCTCTCCCATGTATACAGGTTATAAAGCTTTGTTTAATTTTCTCCTGCTATTCTCTCTCATGTGAATTTAATTTGTTCTCCGGCCAGATGAACCCGGAGAGGGTAGAGGAAATGTCTTTCTACCCTACACTACCATTAAGGAAGTTAGCATCTATATGGGAGGAAAGAAGATAAATCACTATTATAAAGCAGTTTCATAAATGGAGTGTTAAAGATATGCAGAGAGAGTATGGGAAGAGTCTTCTACTCAGTCTGGGCCCAGTAGTGCAATGAGAAGAAAGGATTAAGATTACAAAATGCTATGTGGATGAGAGAGGCATGAGCTGATACTTTGAAGCATAGGTAATATATAGGAAATATATGTAAGTGGAAAAGAGGAACAGAAGGAAGGGGACAAAGACAGTGTGCAAATGTGAGGAGAAAGAGCAAAGAATACTCAGACACCTGCACAGGGTTTGGTAAACTTGGAACTGAAACTTGCATGAGAGTGAGGTAGGGATTGGCGGGGCTGGGAGAGGACACAAAGTTGGAGAAATAGGCAGGGTCAGATGTGGAAGCATTTTGTACAGGTGAAAAAATATTTTTGAACACTTAGGTACATTGCTAGGCAATGACAATACACAAATAAATTAGAAAAAGTGCTTGCAACAAAAGAACTCAAAATTTAGTAGGATAGAAAAACATGACAACAAATAATTGCAATAAATTTGGTACCGACAAGAATTTGGATGTTATCCAAATGACTGGGAGGATGTGGAGAGTTTTCAGTGAGAGAAAAGTGTGATTCCATTGCATTTTGGTATCTCTCAGTATGGTAAAGAATGAAATGGAAAGTTGTGAAGCCAGAGATGAAAACATCACTTGAGAGATTCTACCGCACTGATCTAGGGCAGCTATGAAGAAAATACCAGCGGGCATGGGCAAGTGGAGACAGAGTTGTGTGGCATTCAGGAGATAGCAGCTACAGGGCTTGAGGATTGCTGGACTGTTATGGGAGAAAAGAACGTTGAAGGAGAAGATGACTCCTAGGTTTCTGATTTAGGAAGTAGAGCAAGAAAGTTTTCTGTTGTTTTGACTCTGTTGGAAGTTTGGCTTCTGCAGGGTCATGCTGGCAAGGAAGCTCTTGCTTGTCTCTCTATTTCCTTTGAGGAGGAGGATTGGTTATTCAGCTTGCTAAGAATTTGATATTCATCAGACAATGATTTATTAGAGGATGGGGCTTCTATCCCTAAAATAAAGAACCAGGCAGAAGACCTCTCCTTTCTTTGTCTGTTCTTATGGGGAGGAGTTCTTCTCTGCATCCTGTCTCTAGGTTGTGAATCTGCCCTTGATGCTTATTGGGAAGGGCACTCAGGGTCTGCCCTGTAGACATATTACTCTGTTTCCCCACCATTTGACTTGGGGACAAAAATAAAAGTTCTCTTGCTACGTCTCCAGTATAGCTCCCCAAAGCTCACTTTTTGTTATTCTTCTTCATCAGTCATTAATATAGATGATGTTTTGGTCCCATTTGCTACTGATCTTTGCATGTATGTTCTAAGGGCCAGAAACTTGGGGTAGAGAAATAGGTCCCAGCTTCTAATGAGTGACTGAGTCCCATTCACCAAGATGGGAGAACACAGAGTTGACTATTTTATCCCTCTGAGTCTTTTCCTTAACCCCCTTTTCCTTTCTCAGGTGACGGAGTAACATCCGCCTTCACTCAAGCTCTAAGCTTGATCATCACCTGTAATTCTTCCCTCTCTCTCATCACCAAATATAGCAGTTTCATCCTTGAAACTACACTTGAGTCCATCACTTCCTTTCTATTTCAGTCATCACAGTTCTGGTTCAGACTCCCATTCTCTCCAACTCAGATGACCGCAGAGACTTTTTAACCAGTCTTTCTCTCTCCAGTCTCTTCTCACTGCTCTCAGAGTTTTCTTTAATGTATGCATATCTGATCATATCACTCTGAGGCTCAAAAACTTCAAACTCATTATTGCTTACAAGAGTCACCTTCCAACTGTAATGCCAACCTGCACGTGGAGTGGTGCAAAGGAAACTGGCCTGAGTGGCAGAAGATTTGGGTTCAGTTCTGGCTGGATCTAGTTATCCTGCTTACAGCAGGATACCTGTGGAACCATACATACACTCTGCCCTTTCTTGTGTGCTGTGGCTTTGTTATCACATTTGTTTAATAAGAACTTTCTTTCTGGGCCTGGCCTGGTGGTCCAGTGGTTAAGTTCACATGTTCCGCTTCTCGGCAGCCTGGGGTTCGCTGGTTCGCATCCTGGGTGTGGATGTGGCACCGCTTGACATGCCGTGCTGTTGTTAGGCATCCCACATATAAAGTAAAGGAAGATGGCACGGCTGTTAGGGCCAGGCTTCCTCGGCAAAAAGAGGAGGACTGGCAGTAGTTTGCTCAGGGCTAATCTTCCTCAAAAAAAAAAAAAACTTTCTTTCCTATCCTTCACTAATTTCCCCTGTTGAAATATTACTCATCTCTCAATTCCAGATCATATTCAACTTTCTCCACCAACCCTTGCATGATCCTCTCAGTTGGAATTAATCATTCCTTTGTAGGTACTCTCAGAGCACTCTGTTTATAAATCATTGAAGGTGCTCTGCATTTGCCCAAGTATCTATTTTTCTCTTCACCATAGACTTTAAACTCCTTAAAGGGGAGGGTGCATGTGTATATTCTTTTATCTCTCCATACAGGTGGTAATGTTTTAGTTGGTAAGTGTTGCTTAACTAAGGGGACATGCTAAACATGTTATTCATTAGGGAATGTTGTTTCTCAACGTGGTCACTTTGGGGACTCTCATTCATCAGATGTGAATGACGAATTTCCACATGAATTTTGGAAGTTACCAAATATTACATTCAGCCTCAATAGACACATATTTAGTGAGAGAACGCATTTTAATCTTAAAATTAAATTCCAAAATAAAGTATCAAAAAGGTCCAGTGCAATAGAAGAATGCTTGTATTAAGTATAGCCTCTCACAGTAACACTCATGGACAACACCCTGCTGAGTGTGTGTGCTTTGTGCTTGTTTTATGAAATCACTAACAATATATTTATTTGTGCTTTATAACCCTCCAAATATGATTAAATAACTTTCTTGTTTCTAAAAAGTTCTTTGTGCTGAAATAGCCTGTTCTTGTGGAGATAGAAATTTGCTTGGTCATTACGCTCTGCCTAAACTCTTATTTTAATGTTGAAGATGCTGACCACGTTGATGATTCTTTACTCTAAATACTCATCTAATTAGAGTTAGAACACAAAGCTCTAATTTTGTCTTTGTGGGCAGAAGAGGGTGATTAATTGCTGCCTATTCAAAAAGTCAGTTAATGGAAAGAAAAAGAAACCAGCCCAGTGTGGGCTTGCGTCCTCCTTTTCTTGACCAGAAATGCTCATGGGGCACTTGTCTGATTTAGGCTCTTGAGATGTGGAGATAAAAACTATAGGTAATTGTATCTTTAGAATGGGATAAACACTGGGCTTTTCTCTGAGTTTCAGTAGAGAGTTTCAGTATCATCGATGATGCTTGCCATCTGAAATTGGACTGTTACAATCAGAGTAATTTTCCATTTAGGAGCCTCCTGCAGCAGCTGAATGCTGGCAGAGCACTCCAGTCCTCTGTGCTTGATAACTTCGTGGCCTTTGTAGCACTAGGGGTGAGGAAGAGGGTAGAGAAAATCTTCTTATATCTTAGCAACTAATTGATTTAGTAGGATTCATGACATTCAACAGACATCCTTATTACTTGCCTTGTCTTGTCCTAAATCCATCTCAGACCACTGTGACATGGAAATGCAATTTCTTTCTGGAGCTACTTAAGTAATCCTGCAGTGTCTAACAGTGTCCAGTGTTCAGTCTGTTTTCCCAGCATGCTACTTCTTCAGTTTTGTGACCTGATTTGAGTGAATGACATGCATTTTGGGGGAGAGGGCTGATGTGTGGATGATTTACAAAAAAAGAAAAAGGAACTTGCAAAAGGAGAGTTCATCTTAAAAAGGGAGAAATGATACAGTACCAAGATTTTGATATGCAAATCAACCAAAATAAACCGTGCTGTAAGGTGCTTGACATGTGCAATGTCATTTAATGAGGTATAGTTATCCTAGCTATTTGAACTGCTTAAAAATCATTGTTAGCATCTGGTGAGAATCTGCCAAGTTTTACAGCTAATCTTCACACACGCACAGAGGACTGCGTTTTGGTTACGACACAGAAGAGAGGATACTTGCTCATTTTTCTACGCGGAGTTCTTTGTCCCCTTTCTCCATAAATTTTGAGTGGTCATTCCCTGACTCAGGAACTAGTGGTTTGTGCCAAAGCCCCTTTTACTTATGGTCGTAGATTTAAATATTGGGAAAGGGAAGAGTAAGTGCCTGAGAAAGCTGGTTTGAGATGGAATTAAGCAAATGGTGTAAGAAAAATAAAAGGGGATCAGACTTATCTAGTGAGAGGAGAAGGGGTTCCTGGGGGTGCTAAGAACAAGCATTCCCAGTATCAGACATCAGTTATCAGGGATGCAAATAGCCAGCCCGGCTACTTGTTGGGTAGAGCAAGATTTGGGGGTAGAGGGAGAGAATAAGATATTCCAGGTGCAGGGCTCATAGAAGAGGCTGCCTCCAATCATTCATTCATATGGGAAACACATTTCCAAGTTGACTTTTCTATAGTCACGTTTTGAGGAGTTGCCACATTAATCTAAAAATATAAATTTATCCAAGTAGCCTAATCATACAAAAATTTGGTTTCCCTTCCTATCTAAATGTTGTCAAAACTTTTCACCACTTTGCCAAACACGTTTCCTCTTTACTGGAACATATTAAGTGGGTTTAGAGAGGTCCCCACAAGTGGAGTTTGTTTGGAAATATCACTCTTTTGTTCTGTTGGCTGACCTTAATTATTTTTGATTTTCCTCTGGAGGATCAGAGGATTTGTCTGCTTTTTCTCCTTGAGGATAAAGCAGGAACTTCCAAATGCCCAGGAAAATAAATGTGTTCCTGACTAGTTGCCCAGTAGAATAGTATACCTGAAATTATTCTTTTTTTATGGTTATTAGTACTGAATTATGCTGGTAAAATGGTCTAAGATCCTATGATGAGAAGAGCTATATAAATATGAAATCAGTGTTAAACAACAACTGCATCCTCAAAGGATATTGGAAATTCACTTATCTAGATTTAAATATGAGAAACAGCATGAAATGTGTTAGCTTTTGAGATAGGGATGTGGATAAATTTGCTGCTTCATATATAGTGATTATTTGAAGTCTCTTCTGATTTATCCAGCTGGCTCTTCCCTACTGGATTGACATAGATTTTAATAAACTGTGTTTCTTTCATGTTTCAGCTACCCGTAGGACTGATGCCATTAAGGAGGATGACACAGGGTGTGCTCCGATGACTGCTGCTGACCTTCAATAATCAGGGAGCAACATCTTTGCTCTAAGAGACTAGAAGCGGCAGCCTGAGCGTGCTCTTCTAAATCGTTTATTTTTAAGTTAGAAAATTTAAAACATTTCATAGGAAAAATTTCTTCCATCTTCTACCTTCTCTTTTTCTAAATACCTATTAAGATGAAAAGGTGTAAAATATTTATTTATCCAGGGCTACACTAGAGACGCTGCAGGGAAGGCCAGTGATGTGAAAGACAGACAGGGTGGGGATATTGTCCTAGGGACCATCCCTGAGGGTTTCTTCTTTTAGTCCCACGCCTACGGAATCTCACTGACATCACCTTTTTTTTTTTTTTTTCTATTTTTGTTGAGATATAATTGACATATAACTTTGTATAAGTTTAAGGTGAACAACATAATGATTTGATACATGTACATACGGCAAAATGATTACCACAGTAAAGTTAGTTAAGATCCATCACCTCGCGTTATCTATGCTTGCCAACTCGCTGTTTTCAATTACTCTTCTCCTTTCTCTTTTTACTGCACTCAAACCATCTTTTAACCCCCACCACACCACTGAGACCAGTCTTATCAGGGTCATGTATGATTTCCTTACTGCTAAATCTAAAGATTATTTCTCACATCTCATCTTACTTTGGCCTATCAGATGCACTTGACATAGATAATCACTCTGTCCTTGAAATACTTTCTTCAACTGACTTCCAAGACACCACATTTACCTGGCTTTTCTTTTACTCTTCTAGATACATCTTTACCATGCTCTTTGTCTCTCTAATTTCTAAATCTTGGAATGTACCAGGGCTCACTCCTTAAACTTTTTCTCTTTTCTATTCATTCTCCTACACTGCCCAGCAGATCTCATCTTGTTTCATGGTTTTAAATACATCTACATACTTCCGATGTCTGTATTTCTATCTCCCGCTTCGGATCTCCTCTCTGAACTTCCACATCCAAATACGCCATATACACAATGCTTACTCCATGATGTTTGTGGAGATTCTAAGAGACATCACACACTTAACATTTCCCAAACAGATCTGCTGATGTTTCCCCACCTCCAAATTTGATCTTACAGCTGTCTTCCATATCTTTATTGATAGAAAATTCTTCCACCTACTTGTTCTAGCCAAAATCTTGGTGTTATCTTGGACTCTTCTCATTCTCTGGCATTCTACATATGATTTGTCACAAATTCTACTGATTCGATGTTCCAAAATATATCCTAAATTTATCCCATTCTTACCACTCCCACTACAACTCTTGAGTCACTTGCCTGGATTAATGCAACAGACTCTTAACCAATCTTCCTGCTTTTGCTCTTGCACCTTTTGGCCTATTTTCAACCAAGCAGATAGAGGGCTTTTGCATTTGCAGTTCCTTTATCTGGAATATTCTTCCCTCAAATAGCCACATGGCTAACTCTTGCTTCACTCAGATTTTCGCTCAAAAAATCATCTTCTCAGTGAAACCTTATCTATATGTTTTATCTAAATTTCATCTTCTTGCCTCCATCCTGACACTTCCTTCCTTCTTTACTAAATTTATATTTTTTAGACTGTCCAACAATTCTATAAATTTCTTAGTTACTTTGTTTATTGTCTGTCTTCCCCACTAGAATCTAAACTCAATAAGGGCAGGAATGTTAGTCTGCTTTATTTTCTGCTACATATCCTCAGTGTCTTGGCACATAAAAGGTGCTCAAATATTTATTGGATAAATGAATGAAAATATGAACGCTCATATGGAAGATGTTCCTGAATCTGTGAGGCGTATAAAATGAGTAACATTGTGGATTTTATACACTTTGTTTATTCCTTGGTATTTTACGAACACAGACATGCTTTTCCAGCAGACTAGAGAAAGAGTCTTAGAACTATGTGTGTATTGGGGATCATTGCTTAGGGTATAAGGTTCTTTTAAATGAATAAATGTTGTTTTTGCAGAGTAAATAGCATTCTAGGAGCTAAGACTATTAAAAAGAAAAGGCAGACCATTCTAGATGTGGTAGAACAATTAAGTGAAGTGACAGAAGAAGGAGGGAGATTGGTGAATAAAAGGACCAGTTTGCTTAGCTGCAGGAAATCATCTTTTGTATTGAAAAAGATGCAAGCCCTTGAGCAGAAATGAAGCTTGATTTCTCATTTTTCAAAAGGAGATATACATATCTGACTTTTGTGGTGAGTTCCCGTGATTATCAAAGGTGATAGATACTTCTGAACACTAGCTTCTGAAATGCTACACAAATGCAAGGGGTTATTTTAGGGTGCTACCATCCAAGAAATGATCCAGGAGGGAGTATGAAGCAATCAACAGTACAGAGTGGAAATCCTAATTCATCTAGAGGCTTATTGTTTGCTATTAGGGAGAGGTAGAATGTGGTTAAACCAGGATGGTCTGATAGATTGTTGTGGTCTGTGGTGCATAAGAGGTTAAGGCAACTGATTTGAAATCTAATGGAATTTCTGTGCGCGGTTTGGAGAGTCTGCTCCCAGTAACTCCTCAGGGCTATAATGCGATTTGAAGTGGAGGAGGGACTGAAGGCATAAAGTAGGTTTTGGGAATCTGTGTACAAAGTAAACAGCATCTGGCCAATCACTCTGGTGGGTATGAATTCCAGGGAAGAGATCACCAGAGAGTCCATGATAAACGCTTTGGTAATGTTATATACATGGAAGACAAAAGATGATAGAGGCAACACAGAACAAAACAAAGGGTTTTAGAGGTTGAGCGGATCTTGGGTTTGGCTAGTAAGAGTGACAAATCCTGGTAAAGCTAAAGAAAACATGGCAAATCAAAATAGTCTGATTATGCCCACACCCGGGTCTTACTCCCTTTGTAGTTATGAAGTTTTTCCTCATTTCTAACCTCCTGCAGCAATTTAAGCCTGTCTCCTCTTTTATAATGGTCATAAAATTATTCAGACTCCTTTTAAAATACAGCTGCTGCATTTGACTCTCTGATCTCCTGCAGCACTGAATTCCACTGTGTGCAGAAGTATTTCATTTTATTGGTTTTTAAATTTTCTTGCTGCGCCATTCATATGAGTACTTATTCTCATATTGTGCGATGGCATTTTAAGCTTGGAATTGATAACTTTGTTCCCCCTGTACCTTTCCTAATCTTAAATGGTGCAATTAAGTTCCTTTCTAACTATGCTCTTGTCAGGCTGGAGAAAGCAGGTTTTTATAATCTTTCATTGCATGTCAGTCCTGCCAGACACCTTACCTCCCTTACAGGCGTAGTCTGGACCTCTCCACTACGCACGCTGCGTACCACCCTATAATCACCACCAGGCAGCAATTGTGAGATACTTTGAAAATCGTGAGGTCATTACCTGATAAAATCTTACATTTAGGTAATGCTTTTATCCACGAAGATGCCTGTTGTTCTTTGCCAGCAATCTCAACACTCCAGACAGCATCCATCCTGTGAGAAGGAACGTGCATGTCAGTGTCTGTGTGTGGCTCCTTGAAAGGGGTTTGCCCCTTCTTTGTGCCCCCTGCAAGGCAGGGAGTATGAGGATCCATAGAATGGTCTTGTGGGTCTTGTGGAAGGGAACCGTGTTTGCTGTTGCTGCAGGCTGGGCATTTAGGGCGGCCAAGCAAAAGCCAACTAGCAAAGCAAAATAAAATAAAACAGAACATTGAGCAGTTGCTAGAGGCAAAGAAAAGTGTCAGTCCAGGTTTTTGTTATGGCTGTGCTTTCTCTGGACTGGCACTAGGATAAGGCTGTGTAATTGGAAGTAGGCAAAGCACAGATGCTGATTCTTATTAAATATCTGCAGGTTTTAGCAGTTCTGCACACATTCCTTTTAAAAAGAGGAAAAGTCCCACCAAAGAGATTCACAATGTACTGTTAACCTGATCTGTAGTTCTTTGATGTGTCCATGTGGCTCCTGCTTCAGGGATGGTTTGACCAACTCTATTAGGAACCTGCCTACTGAAGGTAGGGGACTCTTATTTCTAAGGACAACATCAAGATCCTGTTGATGTTCGATGTTATTTAATGCCAACTCTTCAGGGATCACGCTTGGCATAGGCTTTTCCGATTATCAAATAATACATGAAGCAAAGAGGCATCAGCTGCTATTACATATCAGATGTTCTAAGGTCCAGAAATGGAGAACTTGGCAGAACTTTGTCACACAAAGAACCAGTGCTAGATTCTGAAATGCAGGGCCAGGACGAGGGTGAGACCCCCAAGACCATTTTATTGATCCCCATACACTTTCATCTTGGGTTCCAAATTTAAGGAGGAGCTAACAAACTCAACAATTGAGATAAATAATGTTTCAATGCAATATTTAAGTCAAAAGTAGTACAAAAAATCCACAATGAACAAAATATCAAAATTTTAAATAAAGACAGCCCAAAGTTAACTCACTTTTTCCTTTTGCCTCAGGCTCCAATATAGATTGGCATGATACTACAGCAAAGGCGCAGACTTCCTTACCCCTCATCTACAGGGATGTGATAACATCTAACTACTCGGCTGTGTAAGACTTCTCTCTGGCGTATTTCTTAGGATTATTTAAGGTTTGGTATCTACGTTTCCAAAAAACTGCCAAATGCCTGGAGTTTGACTCTCGCTTCCCTGGGCATTACATTCCTATTGACATCACTGAAAATGCTGCTTCATGGATTGTAAATGGTAGTATTGTGTGGTACTTGTTCTCAACTCAGATCACTAATAGAGAGAGTGGGGATGCTTTTGTGTGTTGTTTTATTGGATGTATATTTTCAAAATCACAGACCCAAAGAGGAAGAAGAAAGAAAAACACATAATTTCTATGGAATTTTTATAGAATCAGAATTACTTAAAATGGACAAATAGGGTCCAGCCCAGTGGTGCAGTGGTTAAGTTCACATGCTCCACTTCGGCAGCCTGGGGTTCACAGGTTTGGATCCTGGGCACAGATCTACACACCACTCATCAAGCCAAACTGTGGTGGCGTCCCACATACAAAATAGAGGAAGACTGACACAGGTGTTAGCTCAGCAACAATATTCCTTACCAAAAAAAAAAAAAAAGGACATATATATAGATCTTGAGAATTAAGAGCTGCTTATGCTTCTGATTTGACTCTGCACTGCTGCACTGTGGAAAGCTCAGAATATCAATACTGGGGTAGTTTTATCATTCACCTGTCTTCTCCTCAAGGCTCTATTTGAATGGATAACAGTCACAATAGGGCAGGATGAAGATTTAAGTAACTGCCCTATTCACCATTTAGGTCAACTGCAGAATTGGGCTTGGCCCTGAGGCCAAAATGAGTCTTCCTCCTCCATCCCCACTGTCTTGAATTAATCCACTCATTGCAGGAGCAGGATGGTAGAGTCTGGCTTACATTAGTTTTTCTTGGGAGCTGGAGGTTGAGTAAATGTCTGTTGTTTTCAGGTAGACAGAGTCAAAAGACTGGACTATGAGTGAACAGAGACCTTCCCCATGCTAACTTCACCCAACAGATAAATGTGGCCAGTGTAAGTCATGGTTCTCACCGGAATTAGCGCTGGAAGAGAGAACTTAAAAGTTCAAGCTGGTAGACATATTTCCTATATAAGGCAGAGATATTGATGCAAAGGCCAACTTTGTAAGCCTAGCTTCTTTTCCTAGACAAGAGCTATGCACTTGCTTAAGACTGCTATCCAAATAACTAATTATCAATAATTTCAAGGGTCGTGGTTATCAGCACACCTCAGAAAAGATTAGGTTCAGCTCTTAAAGGTAAAACAAACAAAACAGTGTAAAACAAAAATTAGTGCCTTAGACAAGACGAAAATATATTTATTTTCATGTAAAAGTCTAGAAGTAGATAGTTCAGAGCCGCTGTGGTGCCAGCACTGAGATCTCTTCTGTCTTCTTCTACCATTTGTGGCTGCCATTTTTAAGGTCAGCTTATGGTCTAGAATGGTTAGTCTAGCTTCTGTCATCACGTTAGCGTTCCAGACAACATCAAGAAGAAACAGTTGAAAACAGGGTAAAATGTGGACATTAGTTGACTCTTAAAAAAGCATTAAGAAACTGCTATTTGACTTCAGTTTATAACCCATTGTGTAAACTTGGATCGATCATCACACCTAGCTGCATAGGAGCCTGGAGAGTTGGTATATTCTGGGTGGCCAGCAAAAATTCAGAAGAAGGAAATATTAAGGAAGAAGAAGAGAATAGCCATTGGGGTGCAGTGTCCGCTCGAGCACAGCCATTAGTCTCAGAACTTTGGGAAATATGGAACAGTTGCTTATAGCATCAGCTCATAAGTCTTTACCTCTTGTTGAAGAGTGAATCACCACATTTGAAGGGCTGCATTCTCAACAACAGCAGCCCAATTACTTAATCATTAGGCACTTGAAATGTTAAATGCACTAATCGTTTTTATTAATTTATTTTGTTATTGCGGTAACAGTGGCTTCTAACATTATATAGCTTTCAGATGTACATCGTAATATATTTCGAATTTTGTGTAGATTACATCATGTTCGACACAGAACGACTAATTACATTCCATCCCCGCACACAGGTGCCTAACCATCCCTTTCACCCTCCTCCCTCCCCCCTTCCCCTCTGGTAACCACGAATCCAATCTCTGTTGCTGTGTGTTTTTCATTGTTTTTAATCTTCTACTTATGAGTGAGATCATCCAGTATTTGACTTTCTCCCTCTGACTTATTTCACCTAGCATAATACCCTCCAGGTCCATCCATGTTGTCACAAATGGCCAGATTTCATCATTTCTTATGACTGAGTAGTATTCCATTGTGTATATAGACCACATCTTCTTTATCCATTCATCATTTGATGGGCATCTAGTTTGCTTCAAAGTCTTGACTATTGTGAATAATGCTGCAATGAACATAGGGGTACATGTATCTTTATGCATTTGTGTTTTCAAGTTCTTTGGATAAATACCCAGCAGTGGAATAGCTGGATCATATGGTAGATCTATTCTTAGTTTTCTGAGGAAACTCCATACTACTTTCCATAGTGTCTGCACCAGTTTGCACTCCCACCAGCAGTGTACAAGGGTTCCCTTCTTTCCACATCCTCTCCAACACTTGTTGTTTCCCGTCTTGTTCATTATAGCCATTCTCATGGGAGTAAGGAGATATCTCATTGTAGTTTTCGTTTGCATTTCCCTGATAGTTGATTATGTTGAAGCTCTTCTCATTTGTCTGTTGGCCATCTGTATATCTTCTTTGAAGAAATCTCTGTTCAGATCTTTTGCCCATTTTTTAATTTGGTTGTTAGTTTTTTTGTTGTTGAGATGTATGAGCTCTTTCTATATTTTGCATATTAACCCCTTATCTGATATGTGGTTTGCAAATATCTTTTCCCGATTGTTAGGTTGTCTTTGTTTTGTTGATGGTTTCCTTTGCCGTGCAGAAGTTTTTAGTTTGCTGTAGTCCCATTTGCTCATTTTTCCTGTTGTTTCCCTTTCCCGGTCAGACATGGTATTTGAAAAAAATGCTTCAAAGACTGATGTTGAAGAATGCACTGCCTATGTTTTCTTCTAGAAGTTTCATGGTTTCAGATCTTACATTCAAGTCTTTAATCCATTTTGAGTTGATTTTTGCTCATGGTGTAAGATAATGATCCACTTTCATTCTTTTGCATGTGGCTGTCCAGTTTTCCCAACACCATTTATTGAAAAGACTCTCCTTTCTCCATTTTATGTTTTTGGCTCCTTTGTCAAAAATTAGCTGTCCATATATGTGTGGGTTTATTTCTGGGGTCTTGATTCTGTTCCATTGATTTATGTGTGTGTTTTTGATCCAGTATTATGCTGTTTGGTTACTATGGCTTTGTAGTGTATTTTGAAACCAGGGAGTATAATACCTCCAGCTTTGCTCTTTTTTCTCAGGATTCCTTTGGCTATACGGGGTCTTTTGTTGTTCCATATAAGTTTTAGGATTCTTTGTTCTATTTCTGTGAAAAATGTTGTTGGAACTTTGATAGGGATTGCATTGAATCTATAGATTGTTTTAGGAAGTATGGAAATTTTAAATATGTTGATCTTCCAATCCAAGAGCATGGAATATCTTTCCATTTCTTTGTGTCTTCTTCAATTTCTTTCAACAATGTTTTATACTTTTCCGTGCACAGATCTTTCACCTCTTTGGTTAAGTTTATTCCTAGGTATTTTATTCTTTTTGTTGCAATTTTAAATGGGATTATATTCTTAATTTCTCTTTCTCCTTCTTCATTTTTAGTGCATAGAAATGCAACTAATTTTTGTATGTTGACTTTGTAACCTGCAACTTGGCTGTCTTCATTTATTATTTCTAAAAGTTTTTTAGTGGATTGTTTAGGGTTGTCTATATATAAATTCATGTCGTCTGGAAATAGTGACGGTTTCACTCCTTTTCCAATTTAGATCCCTTTTATTTCTTTTTCTTGCCTGATTGCTCTGGCTAGGAATTCCAATACTATGTTAAATAAGAGTGGTGAAAGTGGGCATCCTTGTCTGGTTCCTGTTCTTAGAGGGAAAACTTTTGGTTTTTCTTCATTGAGAATGATATTAGCTGTGGGTTTGTAATGTATGGCCTTTATTATGTTGAGGTATTTTCCTTCTATACCCATTTTATTTAGAGTTTTTATTATAAATGGATGCTATATTTTGTCAAATGCTTTCTCTGTGTCTATAGAGATGATCATATGATCTTTACTCTTCATTTTGTTAATGTGGTGTATCATGTTGATTGATTTGTGGATGTTGAAACACCCTTGCATCTCTGGAATAAATCCCAATTGATTATGGTGTATGATCTTTTTAATGTATTCTTGTATTTGATTTGGTAGTATTTTGTTGAGGAGTTTTGCGTCGATGCTCATCAGTGATATTTGCCTGTAATTTTCTGTTTTTGTGTTGTCCTTGCCTGGTTTTGGTATCAGGATAATGTTGGCTTCATATAATGAGTTAGGAAGGCTCCCCTCCTCTTCAATTTTTTGGAAGTTTGAGAAGGATAGGTATTTAGTCTTCTTTGAATGTTTGGTAGAATTCACCAGGGAAGCTGTCTGGTCCCGGACTTTTATTTTTTGGGAGACTTTTCATTACTGTTTTGATCTCCTTACTTGTGATTGGTCTATTCACATTTTCTACTTCTTCTTGATTCAGTTTGGGAAGGTTGTATGATTCTAAGAATTTATCCATTTCTTCTAGATTATCTAATTTGTTGGCATATAGCCTTTCATAGTATTCTCTTATAATCTTTTGTGTTTCTGAGGTGTCTGTTGTAATTTCTCCTCTTTCATTTCTGATTTTATTTATTTGAGCCTTCTCTCTTTTTTTCTTGGTGAGTCTAGCTAAAGGTCTGTCAATCTTTTTTTTTATTTTTTCAAACAACCATCTCTTGGTTTCATTATTTTTTTCTATTTTTTTGTAGTCTCTATTTCATTTATTTCTGCTCTGATTTTTATTATTTCCTTCCTTCTGCTGATTTTGGGCTTTGTTTTTTCTTCTTTTTCCAATTCCTTTAGGTGCACTGTCAGATTGTTTATTTGAGATTTTTCTTGTTTGTTGAGGAAGGCCTGAATTGCTGTAAACTTCCTTCTTAGAACTATTTTTGCAGTATCCCATAGATTTTGGCACGTTGTATTTTCATTTTCATTTACCTCCAGGTATTTATTGATTTATCCTTTAATTTCTTCATTGACAATTGATGTTCAGTAGGATTTTGTTTAATCTCTACATTTTTGGTGCTTTTCTGATTTTCTTCTTGTAGTTGATTTCTAGTTTCACACCTTTGTGGTCAGAGAAGAATGCTTGGTATCCTTTCAATTTTCTTAAATTTATTGAGACTTGTTTTGTGGCCTAATATGTGATCAATCCTGGAGCATCTTCCATGAGCATTTGAAAATAATGTGTATTCTGTGGTTTTTGGATGGAATGTTCTATATATATCTACTAAGTCCATCTGGGCAAATGTATCATTTAAGGCCAATATTTTCTTATTGATCTTCTGTTTGGATGATCTATCCTTTAGTGTAAGTGGAGTGTTAAAATCCCCTACTATTATTTGTGTTACTGTCTATTTCTCCTTTTATGTCTGTTAATAGTTGCGTTATATATTTAGGTGCTCCTCTGTTGGGTGCATAGATATTTACAAGTGTTATATCTTCTTGTTGGATTGTTCTTTTTATCATTATGTAGTGCTCTTTTTTGTCTGTGGTTGCAGTTTTTGTTTTAAAGTCTATTTTGTATTAGTATTGTTACCCCAGCTTTCTTTTCTTTGCCATTTTCAGGGAGTATCTTTTTCCATCCTTTCACTTTCAGTTTGTGAGTATCTTTAGGTGTGAAGTGTGTCTCTTGTATGCAACAGATATATGGGTCTTGTTTTTTTATCCAGTTGGCTACCCTATGCTTTTTGATTGGAGCATTTAGTCCATTGATATTTAAAGTAGCTATAGATAAATATGCATATATTGCCATTTTGTTAACTTTTTGCTGGATATTTTAGTAGTTTTTCTCTGTTCCTTTCTTCTTCTCTTGCTCTCTTCCTCTGTGGTTTGATGGCTTTCTTTAGTAATATGTTTGATGTCCTTCCTCTTACTTATTTGTTTATTTATTATAGGTTTCTAGTTTGTGATTACCATGAGGGTCATATATAACATTCTATGTATATAGCAATCTATATTGAGTTGATAGTCTCTTTAGTTTGACCTCTTTCTAAAAGTTCTACTCTTTTACTCCCCTCATCCCACATTTTATGGTTTTGAAATCATATGTAATCTCTTACTTTGAGTGTGTCTATCCATTACCCTCTTATCACGGAAATAGGTAATTTTAGTACTTTTGTCTTTTAACCTTTATATTATCTTCATAGGTGGGTGATCTGCTACGTTTACCATATCTTTGTCTTTACCAGGGATTTTATTTCCTGTTTCTTTTTTTTGTGTGATAATTTTCTTATTCCTACTTGTGGTCTTCTCTTTCCCACTTAAATAAGTCCCTTCAGCATTTCTTGTAGAACTGGTTTCTTGGTGAGCTCCTTTAATTTTTGCTTGTTTGGGAAACTCTTTACCTCTCCTTCCATTCTGAGTGATAACCTTGCTGGGTAGAGTATCCTTGGCTGTAAGTTTTTTCCTTTCTGCACTTTAAATATGTCGTGCCGCTCTCTTTTAGCCTGTAGCATTTTGGCTGAGAAGTCCACTGATAGCTTTTTAGGGTTTCCTCTGTGTGTCACTCTTGCAGCTTTTAGGATTCTCTCTTAATCTTTAATTTTGGAAATTTTAATTATAATGTGTCTTGGGGTGGGCCTCTTTGGGCTTATGTTGTTTGGAGTTCTCTGTGCTTCCTGCATTGGATGTCTGTTTCCTTCCTTAGTTAGGAAAGTTTTCAGCTATTATTTCTTCAAATAGATTCTCTGTCACTTTGTCTCTCTCTACTCCTGCTGGGACACCTATAATACTAATGTTAGTACATTGATACATTGATATTGTCCCAGAGTTCCCTTAAACTGTTCTTATTCTTTTTCATTCTTTTTTCTTTTATCTGTTCAGCTTGGGTGATTTCTTCTAGTCTTTCATTCAGCTTGCTGATCCATTCTTCTATATCATCTGCTCTGCTACTCTGGTGAATTTTTCATTTCCAGCATTATATTCTTCATTTCTGATTGGTTCTTTTTTATATTTTCCAATGCTTTGTTGACATTCTTACTGTGTTCATCCAGCCTTCTCCCAAAATTAGTGAGCATCCTTATGAGTTTTTGTTTGAACTCTTTGTCAGGTAGATTGATTATTTCTGTTTCATTTAGTTGTTTATCTGGGGTGTCCTGCTCTCTTGCTTGGAATGTATTCCTTTGTCTCCTCATTATACCTCTTTCTGTGTGCTTATATCTATGTATTAGGTGAGTCAGCTATGTCTCCTGATCTTGGAGAATTTGCCTCATGTAAGAGACTCCTTTTGAGCCCCAGCAGTGACCTTCCCTCTTGTCACCAGTCCAGATGTTCCAGGAGTGACCCCTGTGTGGGCTACATGTGTCCTTCTGCTTCAACAGGGCTGCTCTTACTGCAGGTACCCAGCAAGTCTAAGTTCTCCCTCCTTGGCTGGCTGTTTGTAAATTGGGTTTGGGGAGCCCTAGCACAGTTGGCAGCAATGTCTAATAGCACATTCCAGGTGCAGTTTTTCTGTTAAGTGAGTAGGCACCCAGTGTGGCTGGTAGTTAGGCCTAGGGGCTTACAATTTCTATAGATCTCAGGCCTGCAAGGCTGTTGTCAGCTCTCTTAGGAGTGCAGCTGAGTGGGGCTGGCCCCAGGCACAGGAGTGCCCAGGCTTTGGAAGGATGAGCCAAACCCTTTTGTGGCTGTTTGTGTTGCACGGATCTTCTGCCACTGATAAGCCCCACCCCCAACATGTCCACACACACCATCAACACATTTCTGGCCCATGCACACTTTCCAACCCCCTGGAGCATACCCAGTCACTCCTCTGCAGAAGCCCCTACACTCTCCACCTTCACCTCTCACAGTTCATCTGCTTCCCATGCAGGCCATGCCCCACAGAGGTGGACACACTTGCCTGCCTGCAGAGGATTGACTCACCCCATCTATGGCCAACAAGTAGCCTGAGGGCTTGCTGTTGGGTAGGGCCAGTCCCTAGGGTGGGCTGCCTGTCCTGGCTGAGCTGGATTAAATTGGTGCTCTAGTGGGTGTGGCATACCCCAGCTAAGAGGCCACAGAAAGAACTCCAATGGCGTCTCCCAGCATCTGTGTCAGCATGCCTGTACTAGGTCACAACAATGGCTGCTGCCCATGTCTCAGTCTCTGGAGAGGTCTTACCTCTCACCGAGATGCACCCAGAACCTTCCAGGTGAGTCTCTTGTCACCAAAGGACTGTGCATCTTTCTTTCTGGTCATTTTAGGTTGCTTTCTGAAACAGGTGAATTTGTGCATGGGCTCTTTAAGAGCCAGCTTTTTTCAGCTTATGTGGATAGCTTTTCTGGGGATATTCCCTGTTGTATTTAATAGCCAGCAAATCTATATATTATGAGACTTGTCTCAGTTGTGCTGAGTCTGAAGGATACTTATTGCAGTAATGTGCCCCTGCTCAAGTCCCCACTTCTCCAGGGAGGGCTGGGTATCTTAGGGTTGCTCTTGCTCTGCTGTGAAGCTCTGCATCTTGGGAAGGTGGCTCTTTTTCTCTCCAGAAGGAATTTCTGCCTCTCCCACCTCAGTCAGGACTGTCACTTGTTGCAGGGGTTCTTTTTATCCAGTTTTCAGTTCTCTCATTGGGTAATTTTTCCAAGAGTAGTTGTAAACCTGGTTATGTTCATGGGAGGAGGTGAATTCAGAAACCACCTATGTCACCATCTTGATGAGATCTAAAATGCATTAACTTTTGTGTTCTACCTTTTACTTTTGATAAACTTATTTTTACTACCTGATCACTTTATTAGCACATGATTATGCTGGATTTCTTGCTTCCTTTATATTTCTTTCTTTTTTTTTAAGATTTTATTTTTCCTTTTTCTCCCCAAAGCCCCCCAGTACACAGTTGTGAATTTTTAGTTGTGGGTTCTTCTAGTTGTGGCATGTGGGATGCCGCCTCAGCATGGCTTGATGAGCAGTGCCATGTCTGCGCCCAGGATTTGAACTGGCAAAACCCTGGGCTGCCAAAGTGGAGCACACGAACTTAACCACTCAGCCATGGGGCTGGCCCTCATGTATTTCGTAGTGATCATCTATTTGATCATTTTCTCTTTATTTCCTTAACTTCATCTTTCTTTTTAAAATTAAGTGTGACCTTCTTAACTACTACATTCTAGTTCACTGTAACTGATAATTGAATCTTATCTGCTTCTTACTTTGCAGATTATTTTAAAAGATTTCAAAGCAATGTGTAAAAATACCACATGGATCTACATACATTCTTATGTTAAACAGGAAAGGTTACACTTTGGTATCCAATAAAAATCCATAAAACTTACTCAACATCTACATAAACATAAGATCAGGTTTAAGTTACTATTGCTTTGACATTAAAAACTTATTTGTTCCTACCAAAAGCAAAGAATATTAAGTTTAGGGCTGTGGCAATTGTTAGCATTAGAAAATTTAGCATTTATGGTTCTGGTATTCCTTGAAGGATACAAACTTCCATAATTAGAATGAGGGAAAACATACATACCTACTTCCTAGAGATAATGAATAATATATCCCTTGAAAATACCAATACAAATTTGAGTAATATGGCTGCTAGCCTGAAAACTGTATGAATTTCATTTCCTGGTGAGGAAATCTAGCCAGTTGCTCAGCATCTGTATCACAATTAATGGAGTTCATAATTTTGAAGATTGTAGAGTTCTGAGGATGCATTCATCGAGAATGCCAAAGACATACAGTATCATATCAATTTCCTGGAGGTCCAATCCTGCATAAGGTAAAGTCTCATAATTTAGAAATAAGAGAGTCAACTATGTTGTTGGCTGCATAATATTTATGATTCTCCAGCTCTTTGCTAAAAGGAATTCTTAAACAGCCAGGTGAATGGAGAGAAAATTTGTCTGCTTGGGTAAATAAATAGTAAATTTAGCAATTTTGGAAAGGGGCAATATTAAGACATAGTATAAATATTTGTTTATTAAATTCTAATGACCTAATAAGTAAGAAATTTAAAGACACCCATTATTAAGGATATGGCAGCAAATTCCTCCCTTTGTCCCTTGGTTTAACTCATTATTTTGATCACCACATGGCTGGGGTCTATTCTGTACTATTCTGTTCAGTCTATTTGTGTATAATTAATGATAATTAGTAAATTGTCAGGAGGTAGGGCAATCAAATAGAATCAATGAATATTGAGACAACCTCAACTTGTCACAAAGCAATATTCCACGTGCCTCCCTATGGTAGATTTCATTTCAGGAGTCTTCCCACTGCTGCCCATTACAACTTTACTTTACTTGGGCAAGAATCATGAGTCTCTGTTAAGCCTTTCATGCTCAAACATAAGTGGCTATTTTTTTTAACTTTAAGTCTGATAAAGGTAGGATCTGTGCTTATTAGAGTTATACCTATAGACTGTAAATTGTGACATTGCATTCAAGATTAATGAGGTGAGGCCAATGAGATTTTCGTCTTACATGAATAAAAAACAGTCTCAAAGTCAGATTTTAAAGATAGTCAAGGAGGTTTAAGCAACCTCCTTATATCTTGTGGATCTTACTAATGTTCCCTCTGGATAATTGCTACTACATAAGCTGAATTTATCTGCCAATGAGAAGGAACTAAATCAATGCAATGAGCCAAAAGAAAGAAAGCATATGATGCTCTTGACTGTAGAATTCATTGCCTAAGTTGATAACAAGTAAGTAAATAACATTGAAATATAGCCAACCTCACCCCACACTAGGAAGTAAAGAGAAGCAGAGAAAGCCAAGTGATTCCAGCCAACTTTGGTGCTATGTTATTTGTTGCTTTGATTAGCACTAAGCTTGCAATGCCAATCAAAGGACATGGAAACTTAGATTAACAGCACACTAACGTTCTCAATATTGCTAGCTTTGGTTCCAATTTTGAACTTTCAGATTTCTTGTTTCTCTTGTATTAACTGTTTGTAACCTTTCTCTAATCATAAAATTAGACTGGTTTTGAGTGTTGTTAAATAATGTAAATTTGTGATTGTCTTTTACACTTTTGCTCTGTCAACAATTTACTGTTTGTAAACAAGGAATTTATAAAAGCGTCAGTGGGGCAGCACGAATTGTTGTCTTCCTTAAATAAGAAAACGCTTATAGTCTGAGACTGCCTCAAGCAGTGTTGATGACAAGTCCTTGATAAAAGGGATGTAACAACAATCTCAACCAAAGTTTTTCTTAAGGCGCCATGAATATGCAGGGCCAAAAAATTTCTGTTTTCCCCTTGCTTGGAAATTTCAAATAGATCGTCCTCTCTGAACACTTTTCCATTGCTTGAGAGACTATATAGGAACACTTCACTATTTTTGGCATTCAGAGAATTCCCTTCTTAAGAAGCATCTTGTCCTGAGGGAATGTTTGGAGATCCATGGTTGTGTTATAAAAAGAAGTGCTGTGCAGTGAAAACACACCTCTTCATAACTCGGCAGCTGGCAGTGCTAGAAAACGATTCTAAAAAATGAACATTCCTGTTTTGTTTTACTTAAATTTTATTTTCTAGGGAACTAGTGGCCAAATACATACATTCAAGCTGTATCATTAGGACTTTCACACAGGCACACACACACACACACACACACACACACACACACACACACGGACTCACATTTACACACAAAGCTAATTGAAGATACAATCATGGTACAAGTGTAATTTGCTAGCCCCTTGCTACTGTCTGTTAGTGGCCACTTTGCTACAGGCTATCATTTTTATTGCCAGTGGGAGTCAGTGATAGGCAGAGAATTATTGCCTGATAATGACACCATTACTGTGTGTCACTACTGTATTTGGACTTGGGGCTATTTGTAGCTTGTTTGATTCCCAGCGCAGAGCTGTAACTGAACAGAATATTCTAAATGTGCACATTTGTTATCCAGATACCATAGATCAGGGTCAGCTGGGAAGCAAGAGACAGTACATTCAGGGCTGCTGTAAACTCATGTTGAGTTATATCTGTGCACCCAACCCAACACCATTCACTCTTGGCATTTTCAGATGGCGCAGCCGCTGTAGTGGTAATTTGTGCATATTTGTGATCGAAAGTAGGTCCAGTAAGGGAAGCCATATGGTTTGCCGTTCAAGTCTGATGCACTCGTGAAGTAACAGATGCAAAATCAAGCACACCTGGAATTCAGAGGCAGAAGCCCTGACAGAGCAATCTGTTGTGTAACACCATATATGTTTGAGGATTTGTGGGGATGACGTCCCTACAGAAATAACCTGCCTTGATAGAACCCATATCTTAATACACAATCTGCTTTGGCTGTTGGGTATTTATTTTTCATGGCTGGCTACATTTATACTTGCATTAGTGTATTAGTTTTCGGTGATTGAATAAATATAGTAGCAGACAGTTTATTTGAAGGAGTAAAAAGAATAGCATATATCATTTGAAAATGCAGGTAGTGCCTTAGCTATACTCTCCTGCAATGTTTTGGTAGGGTCTTTGTGAATGTAGAGAGCACACTTACGTATGGTGGGTGGTGTGTATGGTCATTGCTGAGTTTTGTGTAACTAAATGTGGTGTTTCTTTTGAATTACTTTTGTGCTCTATTAGTAGTGGGAACACCTCTGGTACAGAGACTGACAGTGTTGCAGAATGTCACATGGATTGCATATACTAGATTATTGAGGTCAACTATTAGTGTATAAAACTAGGCTCAAGGGGGCGTTGGACTGAGGTACGTTTGGCAGTTAAAAAGCCCTCTTTTTTCTCTGTTGTGTGCTAATGCAGCAACCCTGAATGACTGACAGTCAGAGGGGTAGTGTAGGCACATAAAGACATAGAAGCTTCATGGTCTGGGGATATATAGAAAAGGCTCCTTTGGTTTAGGTGGCATGACCAACATCTGAGCTGCTGCTGGAGGATACATTAGCCCATCTTGGAGAAATTTCAGGATTTTTTTTGCCTGTGGGAAACAAAGAAAAAGAGCAAAGTTATCTACAGTGGTCAAAAGATGTGCTTCTGTATTCAGCAACTGTGTTAGGGGAGGGGAACGTCACTGCATAGATTAAGAAGAAACTGCAAGTTGTGACATTTTATATAGTTTCATATGAGAAGGATAATAAAGGAGAGTATCATTATTCTTCAAGAATATTGTATAAGCAGTTGTTTCTTAAAAGGTAAAATTCAACAATGGGCTTTTTCTTTTTTTAGTGAGGAAATACAATTTTAGAAATTTCTTAAAAATAGAGAGATGTTGAGGAAGAAGTGTGGGTCAGAGGGACAAATCTGTGCAGGTCATCCAGATTTTGAGGAATGAGAGACACAACTAGGAAAGAAATTGCTGCGCTGTGGAAAGATTTGCGGTATTCTAACCCAAGTGTGAAGGCAGTCAATAATGAGAAATGCTCTGACCAAATGGAGTTCAAGTTCTTGATCAAAGTTGCCCCATTGACGACAGATACCCCATTTCTGGTTGTCTTCGCGAGAGTACACTTAGTTAATGGTAATAGCATTATACTTAGGGACAAAACATGCAGATTTTTAAAGAGAGGGAACCTAATTACTTCCACTTTGGGAAAAGTCTAGGAGCAATTTGGAAGATTTTGTTCCAAAAAATATGTAATGAATGCAGGGGCCAGTCCACTGATGTAGTGGGTTAAATTCGTTTGCTCTGCTTCTGCAGTCCAGGGTTTGCAGGTTCGGATCCTGGGCACAATCTCACGCACCACTCGTCAAATCATGCTGTGGCGGCATCCCACATACAAAAAAAACAGAGGAAGATTGGCACAGATGTTAGCTCAGGGCCAATCTTCATCACCAAAAAAAAAGAAGAGCAATTAATGGAAAGAACATAACTTTTATACAAATAGATTAATCAGGCTGCATGCAGAAGAAGACTTCCAGGTACTGCTACTCCTACATAATCTTATCACGCCAATATTCCATGTCTATCTTACCTCTCTGGTACTTACTAGCACTATGACAACTTGGAAGAAAAGCCAAGAAACTCTGGACTAGGAAAAGGGAGAAGCTTATACTCTTGGGTTCCTGGGAAGGGTTTGAAATCAACTATGTAGTTTCTGCTTGAGTTTCTCTACCGTCCTTGACATCACAGCCTTAAAATCGCTGCACCGCTGTGTCAGCTTATCTCATGTTTTTTTTTTGCAGTAGTAGCATGCATTTGGAATATAGGTACCAGGGCATATATTTTGTTTCACTAGCAATTATGCTACACAGCATCCACATGTCTTGAGCAGCTAAGAAGAGCACCAGGGTTATTTCAAAACAGTTTGATTTTTTAATACATTTGTCAAACATGTATATAGTGCTCCATATATGCCAGGCACTGTTCTTAACACTTTACCAATTTTAACTTATTGTCATAGCTATAATTAGATAATTCCTGGTAGAGTGTGGCAGAATTTATTTTGGCTTGAATAATTCAGATTATTGAAAAATGTATTACATGTATATTGAGAGAGAGGTTCAAAATGTTAATGTGGAGAAATCGGACCTAAAATCCATATTCCCTCAGAGTTCCTTATATGTGGTTCATGGTTCTCAAAGGAGCCCATGAATGGACTTCCAGGGACTGCGTTTATGGGTCTGCCTATTCATTTTTTATGGGGGAAAGAGTCTATGTTCTTTGTTTGACTCCCAAAGGCATCGGCTACTCACAATGGTGGTAAGTGGTTCACATTGCTTAGCTTCCATCATCATCTCTTCCTTTTAAGTTCAGTCTTGTATAAACAAATTGAAGAGGAAAATTAAAATATTTACTATGTTTGCAGGATGCAAATTGGTGATGTTGGTGTGGAAGGATTTTAGTTAAATTTCCTCTCTTAAAATGTGTCAAAATCTGGAAGAGCAACAAGAAGAAAAATAGAGGTAAACCCTTTAAAAACTGTCATTAGTGCAACGAGGATAGAGAAACCACACAAAACTGCAAAATATTAAATAAAACTCCAGAATCCTGACTGCCTAGCTTGAGACAAGAGAGTTTGCTGGGATCTTCTGCAAGTTTTCTCCAATCCAGAGAAAACTACAGATTTCCTACCAAGGGTCACAGTCCTGAAAAGAAGTGGTAACTAAGCATTTCTGCTATCATGGAATTTACACAGTAGTGTGGAAGACAGAAAATAACGTGTGAACAAGGGAATTTTTGATAATGATAAATGCTCTAAAGAAAATAAAACGAGGTGATACGTGGAGCATCTTGCAGGTCAGAGGTCAGGGAAGCCTCTGTTTGAGGGTGACATTTGAACTGAGACCTGAATATCAAAAATATATCAGCCTGGCAAATATTTGGGGGCAGAAAGTGCCAGGAAGAGGGAGAAGTAAGTAAGAGGAACCCAAGGCAGGAACGACCTTGGCAGGAATAAGAAATAACAAGAGACTTATCATGGCTGCCTTGAGCCAGTGGGAGACGAGGTAGGAAAAGGTAAATGTTATAAACCACGATGAAGTAATTGAGTACAATTTTTAAAAAAATCAAGAAGTGGGAAGAATTGGAAGTAGACTAATTTCTTCATCTTTTGTAGCAAGGCATTGGTATGTTCTTCTGAAGTTAACATATGTTTGTTAAATAGCATAATGATTCCAACCTCTTAAAAATTTAAAGCCAATTTCTTAATATTTAAAATGCTAATATCTCTCTGGTAGAGAAAAAGTTTAAGTTCAGCATTCTCTTCAGTTGCATTTTTTTCAAAGGAAAAATAATTCAAAGGAAATTTAACATTTGTTTGTTAAAAGTAACATTGGTATGGTTCCAGATTTGAAAAATTTTTCTCTCTCTTTCCTTTTTTCTTTCTTTCCCCTCTCCTTTCTTCCCTCCCTCCCTCGCTCCCTCCCTCTCTTCCTTGTATATAGATAGGATGTGCATAAGATGTTTGGAATGATGTTCACCTAACGGCAATGATGAATATTTTCACTTGTTATCTGCTTGTTTTATTTTTAGTTTTACAATAGGTATGAAAGGTCATTTAATTGTGTTATTCATATTAATATTTTGGTGGCTTTTTGCTGTTGTAATTTTTGCTCTTATCTCCTTTGGCCTAAGATTTTCTTTTTTGAGGAAGGCTAGCCCTAAGCTAACATTTGCCACCAATCCTCCTCTTTTTGCTGAGGAAGGCTGGCCCTGCGCTAACATCCGTGCCTATCTTCCTCTATTTTATATGTGGGATACTTGCCATAGCATGGCTTGATAAGCGGTGCATATGTCCACACCCAGGATCTGAACCGGTGATCCCCAGGCTAAAGCAGAGCATGTGAACTTAACTGCTACACCACCAGGGCAGCCTAAGATATTAATTGAGTGATTTTGTGCATGTGTTTCTTCCTTTCTCACTTCACTTCTAGCATTTAAAAATTTTACCCAAGATCTTTGATCATCTTTTATAAATTGTAGCTTTCTTACTTTGTCAGAGATACTACAATATGAGCAACTTTTTCAAGATAGTTCCTAGCTTTTTGTACGTTCATGAATTTGAACACTTTCTTCTAGCCCATCATATTAAATCCATATTAAATAGGATCTCATTATTTTTGTATTGATCTTTAATATCTTTCTACTGGCAAGACCTACGAATTAACACCTTATGATAAATTTTAGTAGCTAATGGCTATTGATGTGACAGTTTAAAAATGACTTGCTGTAAATCAATTTTACATTGGATAGGAGAGTTTTGGAACTGCCAGCTTCTATTTTTGATACATTCTTTTAATAATATTCTCAAAATAGTTGTATGTACTTATCTTTAAGTTTATATGTAAATGCACATCTCAGAATAAGTATTTTTGTCAATAAACTGGTTTTAAAAGAGTTGATCTAATCTATTCCTTTTATTTTGTCTTTAAGTAGCTGGATCCAAGACTGCTCCTTGAACTCAGCAGCTAGACATGAATGCTGTAGTGGATTGTACTATGGTTCCCAGTTCTTCACTCTCTTCTTATTATAGGTTTATACATTCATGCTTTTTACTATGTGACTTTGTAGTACCTCACATAGTCCATTTGGTGAAGTGTAATTCCTTGGCTACTTGGCTTGGACCTGGCCATGTCACCTGCTTTGGCCAGTGAAATGTGAAAGTAACCAGAAGCTTTAAATGTGTTGTCATTTGCTGCCACTTGTTTTAGTCTCTTGTACTTCTGCCCCCTGTCCCAGGTAGTTCTTGCCTCAGAATGATGAAGAAATGTAGAACACACCTGACTTTGACTTGCAACTGGAGTCCAGCCAAGCCCAGAAGAATCTAAGTGAGATCAGCCAAGATCAGCCGAACCACTGTTGATGCATAGTCCCATGAATGAAAAAAACAAATGCTCATTGCTTCAGCCACTGAGATCTTGGAGCTATTTTTCTGTAGCATTAGCATAGCAATAGACGACAAACCCGAACATTTTTTCTAAAAGATTTTATATTTTCCTTTTTCTCCCCAAAGCCCCCCAGTACATAGTTGTATATTCTTCATTGTGTGTCCTTCTAGTTGTGGCATGTGGGACGCTGCCTCAGTGTGGTTCGATGAGCAGTGCCATGTCCACGCCCAGGATTCAAACCAACGAAACACTGGGCTGCCTGCAGCACTCGGCCACGGGGCCAGCCCTGAAACCTGATCATTTTTAAAACTAGATATCTTTACTTACATTCTGGTCCCATAAACTCAATTACTTGTAAAACTAGGGTCTTCATTCATTAAACTGACTCCGGTTTGTGATTACAGTTGTGGTTCTGCCACTTACCAGCTCTATGCTATTGAAAAATTTTCTTAATTTCAGTAAACCTAAATTTTCTCTTTTATAAAACCTAATAATATCTTCTGTATAGGACTAAAGATATATGTGAAATAATTTAGCACAAATATAAACACTAAATAGGTGTTCAATAATAGCTGTTATTTTATATTTACATTGGATTTATTCTGAATTCCACAGAATTCTAAAATATGCTATTTACCACTTTATGTCTTTACCTTGGCTTTTTGAAAATTAATACAAATATCATTGTACAAATAACAATTTTAGGTTGAATAAATGCAGACTTTTGAAATAAATTTCATGAAATAAGAAGTCAGGCTTATTAGTTCTTTGTACTCACACCATCAGTAAATATTTATAAAATATTCATAAGGCCTTTGTCAGAGTAGCAAGTCCGAGAAAGAATTGCCAACATACTTATTTTTGTGAGTTACGTGTCAGCCAAGATGAGGCCACGTGACATTTCCGATCGACCACAGCCTGTGGAGAGCAGAGCTGGGGTAGGAGCACAGTTTAGAGAAGAAAGTGGGTGATGGATTCATTAAATGAAGGTTAAGTCTGAACCAAGATAACAAAATTATGCGCAGATAAGCATCAGTACCTACAAATAAAGCATGTGTATGTGAGGTAGGTAATACAAGCTTCTGAGGAAAATACCACATATTTTCTGTGCTGTTGAGAAAAAGATTAAACTGAGTAAGCACTAATCAGTAATATCCAGAGTGACTTACACCTGATTTTAAGGGCGATAAGTCGTGTCCTGCATGTGTACTGGGTGACTCCGATGTATCAGGCCATGTATGTACCAGGCTACGTGAACAGGTGAAGGAGACAGATATGACTCTGCATCCATGGAGTCTACAGTCTTGATGGGAGACACAAAAGCCATCTTCTGAAAAATTTTCCTTTCAATTTCACAAACACACGTGTCTCTTTCCTGCCTCAGGTCAGAACCCTTGCACATGCTTGCATTTTCTCTTACCTCTGCCTGGAAGGCTTTTCTCCTTTCTTTTGGCAGCCAACTATATGCAATGACAAGCTGTGAATTGTTATAAAGCGATGGAAATGAGTGTAGAAAGAGAGGTAACATTTATGTAGGAACCGGAAGGACGAGAAATAGCCGGGCACGCTTGAGGAGGGGAAGCAGCGTGACATCTCAGAGAGAAAGGAGCTTTGCCTCTCCTGGAAGTAGAAGGAGGCTGCTACGACTGGGGCAAGCAGACTAAGAGCCGGGTCATGCAGGCCTGTGGGTGGTATATGCTACCCAAAAGGCCAAGGATTATATTTGAAGTGCAGTGGCAAGCTCTGGAAGTTATTTTAAAGGGGGAGGGAGTGGTGCCTAATTCGTTTCTGCTTTAAAAATCTTACTTTGTTATATGGAGACTAGATTAAGGTTGGGGAAGAGAGAAATTAGGAAGAACAGTAAGGAGGCTGTTACAGAAATCCAGGTGAGAGGTGATTGATGACCTCGAGTAGGATGATGGCTATAGAAAGAGAGAGAAGTGGGAAGATTCAAGAGTTATTTTGGATGTAGAAACAACAGAGCCTGGTGATGAATTGGACATAAGGAGTGACAGAGGGAAAACTTAAAGATGACGTCTAGGTTTCTACAAAGTTGAATACCAATGGTCAAAGGAGATTGCTGGTAGATTTGTAGACCAGGCTGCCGGCTGGAGACATGCCTAGATGACTGATCAGGAATAACAGTGATTTAAAGAGGGGCTTTGATCATAAAAACTGAAGTACAGACAGAGCACAGTGGCAGGTGGGACTCAGAGAAGAGAGAGGCAAGGACAGGCACGTGTCTAGACAGGTCATGTTCACAGGCTATTCTTAGTCTGGAGACCTGGTCCCACCATAATGTTTCAAAACAGTGCTAGGCAACCCAGGCAGGGTGGGGAACAGCATCAAGAGAGAAAAAGCGATGGAGTGAAAAGAGGTTGCAGAATCAAGCATGTCTGTGAAACAACTGCTGGTTGCATGATCTTGGGTGAGTTACTTGAATTACTTAACCTTTCAGAGCCTCAGATTCCTTATTTATTAAATAGGATGAAAATATTTACCTTGTATGTTTGTTATGGAGATTAATTCAAGCAATGTTTACAAAATACCTAGCATATAGTAGATGCTAAAAATATAGTTCTCTTGGCCTCCCCACTGTGTAAATTAATTGGTATCCTTGAGAGCTCTCACTCATTCACCTACATGACTAATCATATCCTGACACAAAAGGACTTGGTTCTTGTCCAGCTCCCCTCTAGCTGTCGAGTGGGGAGATAGGAATGAGAAAGGAGGGAACTAACAATTATGGTATGTTCTTAATCATATGGTAGAGTCTAAATCACACTATACTATATACCATATTATGTGGTGTTAAATTCTTTAATTCTTAGATCTTCACAGCCACTATGTGAGAACAATATTATTTGGTTTCTCTTATAAGTAAGGACACTTCAGACTTCTTGAGATCTGAGCAAGGTTACCAAGCTCCTGCCAGAAGAGCCAGGATTGGAACACGCCGGAACTGATGCTTGTGCATTTCTCCCTCTCCATTGTGTGGCCTCTGCACAGGCCTTTCTGAACTTTAGCCTTGAAACAAGTCCTGAGTCCCATAGGAGGAAATTGTCATCATCTACAAAATAGTGTTTTCTTTCTGGGATGGACAAGAGTGATCTATTTGTGGGGAATGGTTTGGGAGGATTTATATCCTCTTTGAATTTGGAAGAGCTGAGTCATCCATTCATGGAATTTAGTCCTCCTTCTTTATTTTAGAGATGAGAGGCTCCTGAGTCTCTGAAAGGTTCTTTGACACCCTGAGATCTTTCAGCTAGTGGCATTTTAACTCTTTCAGTTTGGTAGTCTTTCAGTATTTCCACCATGCCTCAGGCATCTCCTCCTCAGATTTTTTTTTTTAATCCATGATTCAATCCTTACTAGAAGTAACAATGACTTTTCTCAGTAATAGGACCAGTGAAAGACATATACATACACACACGCATTTCCCCTTTGATATCTAATAGCCATCTCAATTCTGATGTGATCAAAATGGAATTCAACTTTCCTGCCTCAAATCTGCACACCTTCCTCTACAGCCTTCCCCTTCTTAACAAATGGCAACTCCAGGACATAAACCTCAGCTATCCTTGACTCCTCTTTCTCTATGGAAATTGACATCCGGATATACGTCAGTCCTGCCTTTGAATTGTCACACCCTCCACTGTCACCTCCCAACATCTTTTAAATGGACTACGGCAATAACCTCGTAACTAGTCGTCTTGCCTGCCCCTCCTGCCCCCCACCTTCTCCCCATCCTCTTGTTCTCATTCTTTTCAGAGGAGCCAGACTGGCCCACTTACAATGTAAAATCCAAAGTCTATACAATGGCTTCCCTCACCCTGCTTGATCCGAACTCTGACATCATGGCCAACTTTTCTCCCCCACCTACTTGGTGCTAGTCACATTGGCCACATTTTAGTTCCTCAAACATGCCAATAAACTGTCATCTTGCTATTCTTTCTGCATAGAACTCTCTTCTCCCAGATAGGTAAGTGGTTTATTTCCACACTTGTTTGACATTTCTGCTAAAATAACACCTTGTCAGAAAGTCTTTCTTGACTACTTATTATAAAATGGCAACACTCTCCTCAAACTTCAACTCGCTTTCTTCCATAGCGTGCATCATTGCTTAACATTGAATACATTTGTTTATAGTTTTTCCCACAACACTCTCCATCCTGCTTTGCATGTACAATCTATAAGGGCGGGAGCTTATTCTCAGACTTGCTTCCAGTTAGAATAATGCTTGCCTTGAACTAGGAATTCAATTTGTATTTGTTGAATGAATAAATTGATGTTAAAAATATTTGCGATATAATGTCATTCTTGTACGTTGGGTCAAAGTTCTTAAGTATATTAATTTTATCTATTTTTTCTTTGCTCTTGTAACTGCTGACATCAGGCGCTCTTACAATTAACTAGGGCTTTGATAAGAAATATTCCCAATTTTGGCGAGTTGCAATTTCTACAGTAAAACCTTACTATTGAATGGATAATATTATGAACAACGCATTTCCAGCAAAAATACTGTGAAATAAAATGCATCTTCATAGTGCTCATTTTTAGTGTAGAATTTTTGTCTTATTCCCATGTAACACTAGATTCTGCTGCATTTATTTTATTTGCTTTAAAGTTTAATGCTTATTATATTTGGGGAGCTAGAATTGAATAAAAATGAAAACTTTTTCAATGCCATCAACAGATATGTTCTCAAGAGTTTTTATATATTTTTAGTAAGTTTTAACATATAGTGGAACAGGTAAGGATTCTTTCTTCCTGACAATTCCCATGGACCATCGTTTGTGCTGCAAAGATGAAGCTCTGCACTTTAACTTGTCTTTCAGACAAATTAAGACTGTCGTATTGAATTTCGAAGCGTATGCACTTGAAATTGGAAGTCCACTGTCAGTGAGAACTTGTGGTAGCCACATCTTGCCTCCTCTCCTGTGATGTGATACAGCTAATCTCAACCGAACTACTTCAGATGCTTGTTACTGCTGCAATGTCAATGAATTTAGAGTGGTAATCAATTAACAGTAAATAGGTTTCTTTGTCAATTTGGAAGCATCCCAATGAAGGTAAAGAGAGAGCGGAATAAGGTGATAAATAATTTATGGCTGGAGAAAATCCCTAATTCCTTCTGCCCACTTATAGGTTCTAAGTTATTTTTTAGGGGAAACATGAGACCCATAACCAGGAACCTGGGACACAAATTAACTCTGTTTAAGAAAGAGATATTTAAACTTAAAGATGTGGCAATTTTGCTGCTTACTCCTGGATTTTATACAAATGCTGCAATTGTAAAGGGCCACTTCTCTGTGACTCTCCTGAGGAACTCTTTGCCATTTCTCTGTTGCTATTTTGCTTTTTCTCTTGATCTCTCCTACAGGATTATTTTCTAACTTGTTTACATCTCATTTTATACGAGTAAAGTGGATGTGCTAGTGTACACACTCACCATAGTTGTTTTCGTCCTCCTCTGGTAACTCTTTTTCTGTGCCTCTCAGGGTCTCCTCTTGGCTAAGCGTTCCTTTTATTAGTATCTTGACAGCTTGGAGATGGTGATTAGGACATTTAGAGCTTTGAGGTTTGGATGCCTGATAGTCTTGCTCAGCATGGATGTAACTCCCCATTCATTACCTGTCTTCCTTGCCCTGCTCTGCCTAGGTGTGGGTAATAAAAGCCTGTCTTCCCTTAATCCACCCCTGAGGCAATGGGGAACCTGTGGTAACAGTTCAGCAGCTCCTTCCTCACCAGTGATAGTGAATTCACAGTCTAGCTTGTCCATCCTCACTATGCACCAGTAGAGTCAGGCAGCTGACCAGGAGGTCTGGCTTACTGGTGCTCTCCTCAATACTTTAGCCCCTCCCCTAAGTCTAGAGGCTAGCCCTACCTGTTGACTAGGACTCTGGGTCCCTCTTTTAGATCCTGCCAGCCCCTTAACCTGGTTTGGATCCCACTTTTGGTCTTTTTGGTTTATGTTGTCCTATATGGACCTCTCTTATCTGGAGCTCTCCTACACATTGTACTGAGAACTGCCCCGCATTGAACTTCCTCATCCCAGGTGCACCTGCCTTTCTCCCTTAAATCAAACCCTTAGATATTGGGATCTGGCCCAAGTTGAAAAATGAGAGCTCCCTGGTCCCATTGAACTTGGTGATTTTGTATTCTAGGAGGGGATAGCACTTCTGTTTTTCCAGATCCACTCATCCTGTCCTAGTATTAGTTAACTGAAAGCTTTGGGGATTTAGGAGTGGGACTAAGTCTCAATGCTAGTCCTGTTCAATAAAAAATTACGACCATCGCTGGCATGAGAAATGGATTTATATGAAGCTAAAGAATCTTAAGTTTCAGGGTCTTCATTTGCATGGGCCCCTTTTGATGCCCTGGCAGTGGCTCCAGCAATGTGTTCACGTAGACATACAATTTGGTAAATTTGCAAAAGTAAGATGTCTTAACTGCAGCCCATGAAGACCACTGTGTCTTTTCACCCTGACTCTGTCATATTTCCACTCATGTCTGATGGTATTGCAGTGGGCCAGGACATTTATTTGGATATGACTAAGGAGAATGTGAGTGAGATACATTTAGTTTAGGTTTATTGGAATGGATTTACGTGCCTAGCAATTACTTCTATGAGCAAGCCATGCCTGGTGGGCCAGCCTTGAAGGTGCACAGCTTAGATCTCCCTTCTAGAGAACACGTTGTCATATTTCCTCCAGCTACTGCACCTTCAGATCTACCACAGAATCACGCCAAGACCATGCTCTCCCTAAGCTGCTCTCAGCCAATGACTGAGCATGGCTGGAGCTCTAGAGCCAGACCATTCCTGCCCGATGCAGAATGGGCAATCTGTGCCCTGGAGCCGTGGCTTTCTCAGAGCTGCACTGCAGTCTTAGGATTCTCCTTCCTTCTCTCTTTCCTTTCACAGGTATCAGATCTTCATCATATTTGAAAGGTTCTCTATACCTTATGTTCCCCCTCTTCTTTATCTCCCATGGGCATTCCCCTCAATAAATCTCTTGCACATCTAATTCCATCTTGGTGTCTAGCTCTCTGAAATGACACAGTTAAAGATTTCACAAACTAGTCTCTGTCAGATCTTTGTTTAAAGTAAGGTTTGACTGACTCTGATACCAATGATTTTTACACTACACTGTGTTGCCTTTCATCTGCCTAGTAGTCCATCAAATATTCTTTGATTCCTTAATCCAAACTTCAGATCAAGGACATCTATTTTCAATGACTTCCTAGCATTTGACAATATTTCCCACCTCCCATCCTGACTCCAGAGCATTTTTTCTAATGTTCTCATCCACTGCAGCCCTACTGATAGATACCACACTCCACCCAAATAGACTGTCATTGCCGGGACAGACCTTTGTTTATGCTGTTCCCCCTGTCTGAGACAGCTTGACCTATGCAGATTTCGTATTAATGTCTTGCTGATGTGACATGAAAATCTGACTTCTACAGTAGTAACGTAAAACTCATACCACTACAATAAATACATCTGTGACAAACTGGTAAACAAGTGGCATTAATTCAAAGAACACAAGATTAATCATTGTTCCAGAAAATTTGAAATGTCTTAAAATCTTATAGATTAGTTACGAAAGACACTTGATATTTTCTCAAACTTAGCAATTCTAAAAATTTACACATTACCAGTAAAGAGACGTGAAGCTTATAGAAACTTTTGCAAAACACTGAAAAAATTTCTTTTGGTCCATCATGCTAGAGAAAAGATTTGATTATCTATCTGTGAATGGACTGAATTGTATTTCCCCAAAATTTTGTATGTTGAGACCTTAATGCTCAGTGTGACTGTATTTGGAGATGGGAACAGCAAGAAGGTAGTTAAGATAAAATGAGGTCATAAGAATGGGTCCATAGGATTAATGTCCTAATAAGGAGATATCAGAGCTTGCCCTCCCCCCTCCCGCCACCATGTAAGGACACAGTGAGAAGGCAGCTGTCTGTAGGCCAGGCAGAGGGTCCTCGCCAGCAAGGGAACCCTGTCTGAACCTTGATCTTGGTCTTTTCAGCCTCCAGAATTGTGAGAAAATAAATTTCTGTGGTTTTTTTGGGTTTTCGTTCTGTCTTTTATTGTGAATGATATTTTATTTAGTCATTTTTGTTTACAACTGAAACTGTGGGAATTCATAATTAACGTCTTTGCCCGTGAGCTTCTTATAAACACCATGAAAAGTTTCAACCTCGTGTTCCACATTGTTCTGCTGTGCCTGGTCCAGATGGACCTTTGTGAGCTGGCTGCCATCCAGTTTCATGACGTTTCACAATTTCCTTTGGGGAAATCAACTCCTCCAGGATCGCATCGTGCATGGCAGTCAGAGTGCAGCACCTGGGATGCTTTGGCCTGTTTTTTGTACGGGTTTTTTGAGTTGGCTTAGGCAGAATTCTTCCCTGAGCAGTGAAGACTACGTGCTTCCCACTGAACTTTTTCTCGAATTCGCGTACTAGCCAGACTTGGGTTTTCTGGAAAGATTTCAGTTGAGGAACAGGAATAAAGAAAATAGCTTTCCGACCAGCACCAACTTGTATTTCCTTGGCTGCCGTGATGTTCAGCTCCCTCAGCTGGGCCTTGAGGTCCGAATTCAGCTCCAGCTAAAGAAGCGTCTGGGAGATGCCGGACTTGAACTCGTCAGGCTTCTTGGCATTGGGCTTCACCATCTTCGTGCTCGAACTGAAAAGCCCGTCTACAATATTTTGTTATGGCAGCCTAGCCGACTGAGACATGTTCTCTTTTTTCTACACAACAGCAATTCTCAACCAGGTGTGATCCCCCCCACCCCGGGAATATCTGACAATATCTGGAGACATTTTTGATGGTCACAACTATGGGGATGCTACTGGCATCTAGTAGGTAAAGGTCAGAGATGCTGCGAGAATTCCTACAATGCATAGGACAGTGTGTCTCCCTTCTCCATTTTGCCTGCTCCCAACAAAAAATTACCCAGCTCAAAGTGTTAATAGTGCCAAGATTTTGAAACCTGAGAAACTCTGCTATAGAAAATGATATAGAATCTTGTCTTATGAAGAGGTGATCAAAGAGCATATAGCCAATTATATGGGAAAAGTATTATAGGGAGATGTTAAGCAGGTAATTAGTAAATATATTATCTTGTATTTTCCGTGTTTTGTTTGTGATATTTTCATATTTTTAAAACTTGTAATTTATAATTTTTATTTTCTTAAGTAAAAATTTATTTTTATACCCAATTTGGTATTCTTTTTTTAAAAAGATATCTCTCAAAATTTTGTAATCTTCAGTTCTCCAAATCCTGAATTCATTCCAGTTTAGAATTAAGATTAAACACTTATATACAACACTAGTAAATTTTGGCTTCATTATGATTCTGGATCTCAGCATTATCTTTTTATTTTTTGGGTATGATCTGACAATCTAAAAATGCTTAGTAAAGTTTAATGAAACAGAACATTCTTATAAGTGGAATAAAATGCTGTTATTATCGTATATGTAGGCAAGAGATTTGGCCTTTCTCACTAAATCCTCTTTGCCCTTTGCAGAAGATTTTCCTAAGCCGTTAAATAATAAAGCATTCACGGAATGTATCCTGGGGTCTTTTATTTAGTGGTTTATGTTCACATGGGAGTCATCCATAACTTACTCCCGTCTTTCACCCCACTTCTATAAAATTAATTACTAAGTCATGCCAATTTCAAAATTTCTCAAATATTTCCCATCATCTCATTATCTTATTTAGGGCTTCCATCATTCCTCCACTGGACAGCTGACCAGCTTCCTATTTGGATTGCCCACTTCTACTTCATAGTCTATACAGCTACCAAGATGTTCTGTCTGTTAAGGTCATCCACCCATCTGACCGTGTCAGTGCATGTTAAAATCATTCAATGATTTTCTATTTTCATTTCCATTTGTAGGTATCAGAACTTGTTCTTCAGAAAAAATCTCTAGCAGAGGCCTAATGTCTAACACTGATCCAGCTGAATCAGGGGAGGGGCCAGAGCCTTACCTCCTTAGACCGTTCCTTATTCCTTATTCCTATTCTCTGTGGTCCAGGGGCACCTTCATGATACCTATGTGAGACCAGAACAACAGGAATAATTTACCCTCCAAACAAGCACACTTCTGAGAGCGAATGGTGAAATTATTGCTAATTATGCTGTGATAATAGGTGAAAGTAAGGCTGTCCTAGGCATATTAGAAAGTATTGGCACCCCTGGTGGCTCTTGAAGTGTAATCTGCAGACTCCAGCTGCAAGTCAACACGATCAGATTGGCTGGCAGATTTCTGGACCATGCCCTACATCTAGAGAATCATAATCTTGAGCATGTGGGAGAAGGGTAGGGCAGCTCAGTGAGGCACAGTTATCACTGCTTGAACGGATTTGCTAACCCTTTTTTGAACATGCTTTGAGACACTTATCGGCTTACACAGTAGTCCCTGTTTATCCATGGTTTCACTTTCCGTGGGTTCTGTTACTTGCAGTCAATCAGTTAGAAAATATTAAATGGAAAATTCCAGAAATAATCAATTCATAAGTTTTAAATTGATGCCGTCCTGAGTAATGTGATGAAATCTCATGTCATCCTGCTCTGTTCAGCCCTGGACGTGAATCATTCCTCTGTCCAGTGTATCCACACGGTTCATGCTACCCATTAGTCACTTAGTAGTCCTCTCGGTTGTCAGACCCATCATCACGATATCGCAGTGCTTGCATTCAAGTAACCCTTATTTTACTTAATAATGTCCCCAAAGCACACTAGTAGTGCTGATGACAATTGGGTATTCCAAAGTGAAGCCCTAAAATGCTTCCTCTAAGTGAAAGGTGAAAACTCTCAACTTAATGAGAAAGGAAATCATATGTTGAGGTTTCTAAGATCTATGGAAACTTTTATTACAGTATACTGTTATAATTGTTCTATTTTATTATTAGTTATTGTTGTTAATCTCTTACAGTGCCAAATTTATAAATTAAACTTTATCATAGGTATGTATGTATAGCTTTTTATTGCTGAAATTATCTTAGTGGATTATTGTTATATTATTTTTAGATATCCATTTTCTTCATTAAATTGTTGGCTTCTCAAGGGTAGAGGCTATGTCTTACTGATTTTAGAACATCTCATACTACTTGGCACATGGTAGTTGCTCAATAAGTAGTTGATGAATAAATAAGTTGGTAGATGAATAAATGAAGATAATGTTCACTACCTCTCCTAATCCGATTGGTTCCCTAAATAACTATTCTGGGGTCGACCTCAAACTATCCGACAATTTATTTTTCCTAAGTGATTATATTATTATGTTCAGAAAATTAGCTAAATGGGTGTGTGGATATTAAAGTCCTAAATCTAGTATATTTGCTTGAAAATGTCATCATATGAGATTTTAGAATCGGAAAATCTCTTAGATTTCTACACTTTACAGATGAGAAACTGAGGCTCTGAGCAATGCATCAGAAATTGAACAAAGATGAGTCGCTATCCCTGAGGTGGCAATGCAGGACTGTGTTCCTCACACTTTTCTAAAGTCCCTGTCCCAAGAGGTAATGCCTGGCCTAATATTAGGGGCAGGCACTGAATAAGATAACATCATTTTGTTATAATATTATAGGTCAAGTTACTTAAGAAGACTCTTGAGATGGAGTTTAGCTGGCACGATGCTTATTAAGGAGCACCTTTTGGACGAACACTTGTGCAATGGAAGGGAAGAAAGCAGGGTTGGGCAGAGGAAGAGGCTGAGCTGCAATACAGTCCCAGTGATTGTTTCTGTTGATCCCAAAGCTCCCGGGCAAGACCGGCCCTTCAGAGTTGTCCTGGGTTCAGTCAGGATGGCCAGCACTTTATACTCCTGTGTTGAATGTGGGCTACCTCAGAAAAGGTCTGACCCGGGGTGAGGCAGTTCTCTGCATTTGAGATAATCCCTAACTGGCTGAAAGAAGAGGGCTGGCTCCCAGCGTTAGGGCACCAAGTTCTTCCTGGAAGGGAGGATCTAGGCAGTGGACCGCAGTGTTACTGTTATGGCACAGAGGGCACGGTCTGCTTGCTGCAAGACAAAAGCAAATCGTCAAGAGGCAAGATGGTGGCAGAGAAAGGGCATTTTATTACAGCTTGCTAGCAAGAGGGAAGATGGCTGACTAATGTCCAAAAGAATCGTCTTAAGGAGGGCACACAATCTTGAAGCAGTTATATAGGCCAGTGGGTTATAGGGGAGGGGTTAAGAGTGTTGACCCTCTGGTGTTACAGACTGGGAATCGCCACACTAGATCTTTCCGTTTTGTTGATGATGGCTATCAGCATAGACTCTCTGTTTGGGGGCAGTCATCACATTCCTAGGGAACTCAAAAGAATGAAGTTATCGTCTTACCACAGCTGGGAGGTATATGCACTAGCAGGGGTCATAAAATCTACAGATCAGGTGGATCTCCTGTAGGGTGCAAATCCAGCTGGGTTAGTTAGTTAGAGGTTGTTCAAAGTTACAACATGGTCTCTTTTCTACCATATGGCTTCCCTTAAGTCAACCTTGTGTTGAGCCAGTTTCATTACTATAAGAAGCTTTCATCAGGATAGATTTTTATTAGGGATATGGATGAGGAATCTTGTTTGAATCAAGTAACCTAAGCTGATGGAAGGGCTAGACTTTTCAGTTGGGTCTCAGTTCACAATGCAGCCGTATATAGAGTGATATAATAGCAAATTTAGATGAGAGGACTCTGAAATTCTTGCTGTGATTTTTTGGAGATTTCCTGGATCTCAGTTTTTTTGGAGAATCTTTGTTACTATGTTGGGATATGTGTAGAATTTTAGCAAATTCCTTTCAGTATGGATTGAAGTAACTTTTGTTTTCTTTTCGATTATTTGATAACTTAGATTTCTTAATATAAAATAAGGTTTCACTGCATTACAAAAATAAATCTGACAATCATGGTGAACCATTTTTGAAATATAATGCTGTAATAGATTTCACCAATTTTTACTTAAAATTTTCAAATGTGTATGTATATGTGAAGTTGGCCAGAATTTCTATTTTATCTATTGTTATATTTAGATATTAAGGTTATGCAAAAAATAGTAACATAAACTGGAAAACTAATCATATATTTTTATTTTCCAGAGGGGTTGTATAGCACTATACCTTGTTGCTTTAATTTGGCACATTTTTGCCGAGTGATTAACTAATTAACTTTTAGATTCCTTCAGTGATTTCTACCTCTTCTGGGTCAATTTTGTTAATTATATTTCCTAGGAAGAAAAATGTCTTTTATACTGATATTTTCAAAGCTTCAGCATAGGCTAATACCTGGTATTATTTTTAATCGTTTCTGTACTGTGCTATGTATCCTGTCTCATTCTAAATTTTAGTATTAGGATTTTATTTTAAATTACATTCTTTTAGAGACTAGTTATTTTGACTGATTTCTTTTATTTTCAAATAACTCCTTTTTAGATTCATTAATTCTGCTTTTTAATTTTTACCTTAAATTGTTGATTCACGCATTTAAAAAAAATCGTTTCTTCTAATTTCCCTAAAATTATTTTGTTATTCTTCCTTTCCAATTTGTGGAATTACAGATTTAGTTAACATTTTTCTCCTTTATTTCTTTTTTCTTTTTTTAAATAACAAAAACATTTAAGATCAAGAAAATTAGTCTTTTGAGTAACTTTGGCCATTTCCCAGGTGTTTTGTATGCAGTTTTAACATTAGTGCTACTTAAAAATTTTTCTATAATGGTTATTTTGATTTTTAGTATAGCTCTTTATGAGGTTAATAAATTTTTCAAATATTTGAAATTTTTGTGTGATATTTATTTGTAGGGTTTTTTTTTTTTTTGCGTGTGTATTAGTTTCAAAGAATGTTTACCATGGAATTTTTGGAGTTTTCTTTTAATTTTACTTATACTTTTTTTAATGGCCTCATATAAGAACTATTTTTGCAAAAGTTCCACAGATCCTTGAGAAAAAGAAGTGCATGTATTTCCATTTTCCATATAGAGTTCAATATAAATATGTTGAAAACATTATTAAGTATTTAGGATTTTTCATATCATTTTTAATATTATTTACTTATTAAAGCCTGTGAACATTGTGTTAAAATCTCTACCTCCTATATTGTTTCTATTTATTTTTAATTGGTTTTGCTTCATTTATTTTATATTACATTATAAAGTATAATTGTTTATGACTCCAGTGTCATTAGTATAGATTGTATCTTCATATAAAAATAAGATTATGCATATTTTAATTTTTGTTGAAGGCTTCTTTTCTGTTATTAATATAATGTGGCTGTTTCTTTTTCCTTGGATTGAACTGCAGCATTTTGTTCAAACATTTGCTTGTAACCTTTCTTTGCTATTTTGTTTTAGGAGGCCTATCGCCACTAGCTTCTGTTTTGAGGCCGAGTCTAAGAGCTATCTTTCAGCAGAGGTGTTTATGATTATAAATGTTACATCTGATTTTATTTTGTCACTTTGGAGATTTCTATATTTTGCTGTTTGTGTGTTTTGCTTCTCTTAAAATTTTCTTTGCTTTTTCTGTCATATGAAATGTGTTCATTTAAATTTTTTTGGCTTAATCTTTTGGAAGAAAAAAGCCTCTGAAAACAGTATTTTAGAGGTTACTTTTAAAATTAAAAAATGGCATATTTGAACATATATTTTGCTGATTATCAGTGTCATGAATGAACCAGAAACAGTTGCCACCCTCCTGCTACACGAGTGCCCACTTTCATCCACACTTTCTGCTTCATAGCGTTTTTGATAAGATAGGGGATTTCGGAATGAAAGGATATTATTAAATTATTCTATATTAACACTAAGTACCTATTCTTTCTAAATCATTTTTCATATTTTCTTTTACAATTATTATCACGTTGAAGTGAGTTCCGTGCCTTCCGTACATCCTTTTATATCATAGCCTCACTTCTTGGCTCTCTTTTTAATTGATCTTTTTAACAGTTAACGTTTTCAGAAAGAACTCTGGGGATGTCTTTTGTGAGCCTGTGCGTTACGAAGAATAATTTTCTCCTCTCTCATTACTTGAATGATCACTTGGCAGAACACAGGGTTTGGTGGCAACTCTTTTTTTTTTTCCCCCAAAATACATATCTCCAAGTTGTGTTTTTTTTTTTTTACCTTTTTGAAAATGATTTTTAAGGCTATAGAGAAGCCCAGGGCCAGTGGCAGAGGTTTTCTTCTGAGAGCTGGAACTCCTGTGTGGCCTGCCCCCAGCCTCAGGAATGTAGGATTTGCTCTTTCTGTCTTAAAAATTCACAACTTCGCCAGAATATGATAAGAAAAAGGTAAGACCTTTTGATGTAAGACCTGAGGTCTTTCTTGAAATCTTTCCTAGATTCCCTTACATAACTTAGGCAAACATTACAAACATTTTAACATATTGGGGAAACATAAGAACATTTGACTCTATTAGGAAAGCTTTACTCTTTTATACCATTTATTTTTTATTCTGTCATATTTGTTGTGTTTTTTTCAGGAAATCAATTATCCATTTCTTATATCTTTATTTTCTGCCTTCCATTTTAATTACAAAACTTTTCTTATCTTCTCTTTCTGTTGGAGGAGGTCATTGAGAGGATGTGACTGCTGGTTGACCCATGAATTGGATGCTGGCAATCAGAGGCTCCTTACCTCCTCCCCTGGCCTTGGAAGGTACTTCTGCCCACAGTAGGAACGGGTTTCAAGGACACAGCCTTGCGAGTAAGGTGTTGCTGAGATCATCTGGACTGAATGCGTGACTGAACCCAAGTAAGTCCTCTATACAAGCTTTTAGATTTTGGCGAGCATGCATAGGGATCTGCTCATGTTGCTGCCGCCCAGGGCAAGTCTTCTAAGTTAACTTCTCTTGTTTGTTAAACTGCCACCTACCCATCTGCTGTGGTCTGCTCCTTTCCTCAGTTTCCCCTTGTGCTCTGTGTACAGGGGCTAGTTTATGAACCAACACCTTCTGCCTTCTTGAAGTGCTTCTTAAGTTCGTTGCCTATTGGACTGATTTAATTTTCTATAATATTGCTAAAAATATCTTGCTCATCCTTTATCCTGAGAGTGCCTAGCTCTTTGTAAAGACATATTGAATGAATGATTTACTTTTATTGTAATTTTATATCATTATAGTCTTTTGTTCTTTTTTTAAAACTCCCTGATCCAGTTTCTTTTCTATCTAAATGTTAACATTATATTGCTTCATAGATCTATGTTTTCTTCAGTTTCATTGGGAATAAGGTGCCTGCAAGAAAGAATTTATTATTTTACCATTTTCTGTAATAGATCTTTTTTCAAAAGTATACTTTTCTTTTGCATTTTTAGTACTTACATCCTTTCCCTTTTTTAAAGTGCAGACTATTTTCATAAGTACCATGCCTACTTTTCTTTGGTTTTATTGTTTTCTTTCCCTGAATGAGCAGAGTATGTCCTACCATGACATTTGGATGCAAACAGTGTTGGCAGTTTCTCTTGGATTAGCCTCACTGTCCACTTCACAGCCGTTGGAGCTGTCTCAGATTTTAAACCAGAGGCAAGCGTTGTTGGTGTTAAGAGTCTCTGAAATTCCTAGTGTTTAGATGGCCTTTCTGTAATAAGGTTCAGCTGGCTTTGGAGGGATCTGTTTCCTGCTCCAATTGCATTACATTGCTGTGAGCTGAGGAATAAATTCCTGGATAATTGAAGCACTCGTTATTTTTTCCTTTGCCAATGATAGTGAATAAATAACCAACAACCTTCTCACTGCTCCCAGATCTCTCAAGCTTAGACCATCTCTACAGCTGCATTAAGGCCCCTGGAGGTCAAGCATCACATTTTCATAAGCTTCGCTTCCCAGCCACATGTTTTATATTTCCAGGAATTATTATCTTGCAATGGGTAGAAAGGGTGGTACTATTTTCACATGGGCATGGATCGCAGGAACGTAGGCACATGTGGGCAACATGACTCTGGCTACATCAGAAAGCGAACTGCAAACACATAGTGGAGTCTTCCATTTATTGGTCAGGAATGTCTCCAATGAGGCAGGACGGAAGTCATATTAGTAAGGCTGGTTCTGGCTTTGGCACTGAAGCACTAACCCGCCAAAGTTAACCCTTCAGTTTCTGACTCATGGAGAGATCTGGAAGATCCAAGGGGAGGGGCTGGAACACTCAAGGGACTAGAGCAAGTGGCAACTAGGCAGCTGAAATTAAAATTTCAAAATTTTACTAACTCGTATGGCTGTACCAGTATAGACGTCTAGCTACCTCCTGCCCCGTCCTAGTATTTTTCCTTAGAAAAATGCCTTGTTTAGTTACAATTTCTTTGGAGTCGTTAATTATTTCTAGTATCTGATGGGAATAAACTTTGAACCATTTTTTGAGTTTTCAAGGTTGTTTCATTGTGGGATACCATGGAGGGGAGATAAGTCATGGAGTATTATAACTATTTAATCTGTTTCACAAAGGAGGATATAGAAACTCAAGAACTTTGTCTAAATTAACAGAGCCTGTGACTAGAATCTTCTTTTCCTCTACTCTTCTGCCTCTTGCCATATTGAAATCTCGGATCATATCCTTTCCCGTGTGTAGCTCATCCTATAAGAAATAGAACTATTGCCAAAGAAACTTTGGTTAGGAACTATGAATTTGAACCTTAGCTTTGTTACTTACTTTGCTGTCTGATCTTGAATGGCTCACTGAATCTCTCTGAATTTGGTTTTGTTCACTGTAAAATATGCTTTCCAGAAGATCAGATAAAATAAAGGGTGTGAGAAAGTTTAGTATGTTATAACATTGAAACGTTAGTTGTGTATGAATGCATGTGTGTTTTATATTTTCTATGAGGTTGAAACATCATTGATGTTATGTGTTTGATCCCCTCTTAAAGAAGAATGCATTGTGTATGGTAGATATTATATATATTTGCTCACTAAACATAAACATAAAGTGGGCACTGATCATTTGTTCAATTCTGCATAATTTAGGTGAGGGCACTCTGAGCGTCTAACCAGACTTTATTAAATGTGAGGGGACGAGCCAGCCATGGTGCTCTAGTAATTAAGATTCGGTGCGCTCACTGCCACGGACCGGATTTGTTTCCCGGTCGTGGAACCACACCATCCACCTGTCAGTTGTCATACTGTGGTGGCGGCTCATTTAGAGAACTAAACTAACAACTAGGATCTACAGATATGAACTGAAACTTTAACAACAATAATAAAAAAAAGTGTGAAGGGATACACTAGGAGCTACAAGCCACTGGCTTACTAGTTCCAACTGAGCTCGGTTTGGGCTCTCCTTCATGGGCCCTGTGCTTAGGTCCATGCCTCACCCGAGGACTGCTGTTCTGGTCAGTTCCTGGCTTTCCAAGCCTGCCTATGACTTCAACCTATGTGCATCAGAGCACTGCAGTTCTCTCTAAGTAAGAAGGCAACATAAGTTATCATCCAAACCAGGATGCTCATGAGAATAAAAGGTGCTGTTAAGAATTTGACCAGGATAGCAAGAATAAGCTGGGGCCATCCTAGGCAAGCTTGGGTATATAGTTTCCAAAATGATAAGAGAATCACGCATAGTAATGAGAATGAGGGATGAAGTTGAGGAGGGTGTCATTTCCTTATAGAACAGGTTGATTTTTTAAAAAGTCATCCCTGTAGAAAAGCCAACTAACCATGCTTAGATTCAAACAGTCCTAAGCATTTTCCATTCGCATTTAGAAATAATTATTTTATCTTGCTATGAGAACATAAATCTAAAACTTGAGATTTGGCTTGCCAGCTATTCTTTTTCAGAGGACACACACAAATTCAAGCAATTTACATTAGAGTTTAGATATTCCATTTGTAAAAATACCAGCTCATAAACTTAGAAAATATGGCTTCATATTCAGAGATCTAATTTATAAAGTGTTACTTTGCCACCCACTTTTAGCTGTGTCTGTTAAATAGAAACAACATTGTTTCCAATAATAGCTCTTGAAAGGTGTGTTTCCATCCTGGTTTATTCCTTAATTGCAGAGACTTTTATTGTTTAAATTGCTCATGGTACTTTTGGAAACCCTACCTGAAACCTAAGCAAAGCGCTGAGCCATTCCCCCTCCATTTTTCATCAAATGTTTCCACTCCCTTCCTTCTTTCTTCTCCTGTACAAACACAGACCTTTATCTGGCAGTAGAAAGAAAAATACATCTTATGAAAGCTTTGGAAAAGGATTCAATTCCCTACATCAGAGGTCCACCTCTCCTGGGACCTCATTATTTCTTTGAGGTTCTTGCCCTGCAAATCAGGTCTGTCCTCCTGGCCCTCCTTCCTGTTTTTTTAGCCTTCTGCTCTCCCATCAAATTCGTCTAGAGAGGTGGAGTGCACTGTTTTTCCAGCACTGGCCAATTCCCCAATAACGTAACTGTATTTCTAATGTTTAAAACAACATGTTAAACATACCAGAATTTTTAAAATATAAAAAACAAACACCTACGAAGACCAGAGAAGTTTGGAGTTTAAAATTTTTCTTAAGACAAGAAGATCAAGAGGACACATGGATATGGGAAAGTTTGATTTTTCTGTTAAGTGCAAAACAAACAAGGCAGGGGAGAAAAAAAGCAGGGAGGGATGTCCTGACAAATGTTGCCAGCAGCCTGAAACCAAAGAACATATTTAAAAATTCTGTCTGCTCAGGTGAAAACTTGACAGGTGGCACCCTGAAGGTAGCTGGACATGTTCAGTCTGCCCTACCCTGTGGCTTCTGATGTTCCTGAGTCTTTCTCCAGAAGCCAGACAGCTCAGTTGATGTCTGGACATAGCACAGTGCTCCCGTCCACTGTTTCCAGGACATTAGCACCTGGAGGCTGTCGGTAGATTTGCTCTCCGTGGAGGACGTCTCTTCCTTTTTTCTTTTTGTCACTGGTGGTGCGGAACTGCTTCTGCTCATCATTCTCTTTTAATCTGGCCCAGTGATGAAAAAGACCTACTGGGGCCCGCCTGGCAGGTGAAGCATCCAGATGCTAAGCTCCAGGATTAATTTTTCTAGCGCTGGCATCTGGGAGGCAGCTCCTTTCCCCTGGCTTGGCTGGCAGACTGGGTTAACCCCTCACAGTCCAAAGGTTCATTTGATGTGTCAAATTAGCAGTCCGGCTCTCTTGGCAGGCAGAGCCACAATGATGCTCTTTAAATGCAGGAATCTGTATTTAAACATCAAATCCTTGAAGTTTTATCAGAGCCTTTGTCCCGTGAGGGACAAAAAAACAACAGTCCCTGGAGATGATGAGAAGACTGAGTGATGTGCACGCTTTTTGAAGCAACACCTGCAGAGTGTGTTCTGAACAGGGGAGGCCGTTGTCAGCGTCCAGCAAAAGAAAGGAAAGGCAGAGTCTAGGAAGAATGTTCCACTAGCTCGAAATGATAGTGGATGGAAAAATTACTTCAGAAAGAACATAGATGCCATCCCCACTGCCTCTCCCACCCCCTCCCTCCCCCCTACCTCTCACCCTCCTCTCATTCTAATTTTGCTTTTGTTTGGTGAAAGCATCTTCCTCGTCCCCAAAAGTCAAGAAGAAAATTTACAGTCTGACTCTGCCTTGGTGAAATCTTGCCTCAGTCGTGGCGTTTTTTTGTTGCTGTTGTCGGAAAGTTTACGACTGAGTGGCTGCAAGCAGCAGTACTTTTGAAAGGGGCTCTAAATATTAAACTCATTTCAAGTGTGACTTGAGACTCAGGCAGACGGCAGGAGTGGTGATAATTTATTACTCTTCAGAAGCCCTAAAGCAGAGTAAATATAGATTTACCAATGATAATAAGAGAACAACAGATCAATTTGATTTTAAGTAAATCCTTCCCCCCAAAAGCCAGAATTTGATTAATCCAGGGCAGCTTGCTGGAGTCACTGGGAACTAATTGAAACATAGATTGGTTCCTCTTCCCCTCACATGGTTAAATGTACCCAGTGAAGAAGGGAATATTCTGAACTTTTTTTGTTGGCACAGACTGTCAGTTCTTCAGCAATTGCTTACCTCACTCAAGTTTAAGTGTCATATGTCTAGTTTCAAAACAGTCGGGAAGTCTGAGATAATTTATTCATTATGGATGCAGAAAAAGCAGCCTCCTCCAACGATCCCATAATGGAATTCTGAGGCTCTGTATCCAGCTTTGGGCCCAGTCTGTGTGCGTAGATGGCTGCCTGGAACTGCTCTCAAGGACCCAGTAACCCTCATGCAACTTCTGTTTGTGACCTAAGGATAGAAAAGCCCTACAAATTCCAGAGAGATGTGGTAATATTTTAGTGTCATGAAAATCTGACTAGCACTTTGAATTTGTACACTGCTTTTGTTCCGAGTCTCTCAAAGAACTTTTGAAACATTTATGTGATTCACAGATATTTGTGACTGGTGGAGATGAACTCAGTTTTAAAGCGGGAAGAATGAAAAGAAGAGAGGGTAAGGACATATCTAGCAGTACCAAGAAAGTCAATGCCAAGATGGTCTAGAAGGAAATATCCATGAGGTCGACCAACGAGCCACGTATGTAAGAACTCAAGGTTACACAGAGTTTATAAAAGTATGGTAAGAGTGACCTCTTATATTTTACAGTTTACAGAATGCTTCTACATGTGTTCTTGAATTAAATGCTTGAACAATTCTAGGCTGAGATTTGATTTCGAGTTTTAGGCGAAGAAACTGAGGAAAAGAAGGTGACCTCATCTCAACTAGAAACTGGTGTATGTAGTGTATTGAGTCTGGGGCCGAGGACATTTGAATCAATTGCCCAGTATTTTTTCTTCTAGTTTGGTCCATTAGTAAAGTTGCTATGGGGAGTTTCGAGGCTGCTTTTGTCTCTTTTTAGAAGGTGACTGCTGATAAAGAATTTTTTAGCTCCAGGGATTAAAAAAAATTTTTTTAAACATTGGGACTTTAGCTTCATTCATGTTCATGGGCTCTGCCAGTTAATTTACTGTTTTTCCCAGGAAGTGGCCATTATTCCATTTACTTTAAGCAATAATGATGGCAGTGATACTAACTCCATGAAGTCAAAAGGTTGAAGAATGTCTCCATAATGGCAAAGTCTTCATATTTAGGCTGGATTTTTATTCTGGGGAATTTGATAAGCATTCTTTTATAGGATTATGCTTGAGAGTTAAGTGGGTATTTTCTGAAAGTGCCATGAAGTTCTGATTCTGTTCATCTGAAAAAAAAAAAGGGATGATTTATGCACAACTGCATATAAATGATATGTGCACTATATTCCTGTGTGTCCTGGAAGCTCTATTACTTTTTAATATTGCTTAATAAAATTGAATATGAATTTTTTTAAAGGTCTTACTTTGCTTTGCAAAATAAATAATAGGTCCAGGTGGCTTTTGTTCTGCTATAAATTTCATTACGACTTCAGGAAATTTCTCTGAATCGTGTTGCTGCCCACTTTTGTAGGTGAGATATGGGGTGAAGGATTTGCTTTTCTTTTAATCCCTTTGTCTCGGAATTTCTCAAGTGAGAAAAGTAATCGTAGGAAAGGGCTGTAGAACTCTGCTTTGACTATTACTAGGAAGGGAGTATCAGAGAAAATGTTGACTAATGAATTTTTTCCAGTGAATTATGAGGCCTATAATCAAGCCTTATCAGTCCACTGCTCTATCAAATCTAGTTAGCTAACAATTTTCACCACTATTAATCCCTGGCTGGGGTTCAGTGCTTTGGATTTAAGCTCTGACCCATAGAGAGGAAATAAAATATAGAAAGGTAGCCTGCTTTGAGAAAAATTCTGAGTCAAGGTATTGACAAAGCTGGGCCTTTGTAGGCCAACAGTTCAGAGATGTATAGATCCTGAATTAATTTCCAATGACCTGTATGCTTTGAAATTCCTCCTTCACTAAGATTTGTTAGAGGAAGTAGTTGGGTTAAATTATGCTGCCTAAGTGAATGGAGAAAACTTGAGAACAGATCCTAAAACATAACCCTCTTTTCCTCCTGCCAGTCCTCAGAGGGTACTGATGACACACAACAGGAAAATGATGAATCATGTTATTGGGAGAAGAGCTCTGCCTTGCTAGATCAAGGCAACCTTGAAGAGAGGAGTGATTCTGCCTTGCTTATATGGCTGAGAGCCAGGCTCGTGTGTGTATTTCCTACCTGTATTTCTGGGCTCACTTTCAATGCACTTGCTCCATGACCCTTCTCTGATTTTCCTCAGTTGTGAATCTTCATCTTTCGGATTTTGCATATCATTTTATCTATATCTTGGATGCCCTTTATCAATCTAACATTTTATTATGATTACACACTAAATTTTCTCTTTTCTACTTTTAGACCTGAAGGTAAGTTCTGTGTCATTTATTTTGGAAAACTAACAGCATTTAATCTTGTTCTTTACATGTAATATGTTCTCATCGTATATTTGTTAAATGACTCAATGGGATCCATGATAACTGAATTTTTATGATTAACTGTCCTTCAAAATGAATTCCATGAGATACAACCAAATAATGAAATCATATATCCAATGAGATACAAATATAAGCATACTATTTCCCTTTGTAGTAGATACATTCTAGTAAAATTTAATGTTTTAAAGACAAATTTAATTTCCTTATTTGTTTTCATTTTAAAACTGAATACAGAGTCCTATGGGGGAAATTGCTTAAGAATTGAAAATTTATGACTGGATAAAGTATTATGAAGTATTTTATTTCTTTTGTTGCTGTATTTTTATATTTCTTTATATTTTTTACTCACGTTGTTCTTGTTATCATTTTGGCAAAGCCCTTTTGCACAGGAGAAATCTTTTAAAATTATATATTTGACAGAAAAAATAATTTCATGATGAAAGAATAAAATGAACCTTTTAAAATGTTGTGCTGAAACATGGAAACTGTAAAGATTATATTAAATGAAGGAAGAGAAATCTGATCCTGTAAGAGGAAAATTCATCTTTTAAGGGGGGATGGGAGGTAAGTTATAAGTGCCTGCTTTCTTTATGTAATTCCCCATAGCTATAACTTACATTTATGGGGTGTGTAATTCAGCTTAGTCTAAGTTAGTCTGTGCTAACAGACTACCTGAAATTCTGAGTGGCTTACACAATAACAGTTCTCACTGATGTTCTATGTCTATTATGTGTTGACCATGGCTCTGCTCCTCATTCTCTTCTCTGGGGGGACCAACAGGGTAGCCCCTATCTGGCCATTTTTTATTTTATGTGTCAAAGGATAAAACAATCACTCAATATCTGAAACAAAACCTTAAGCTGAATTTATTGCTTATTTAAGTGGGAGAAAGCTATGCAGATCAGGCATACATTCTTCAAGCAAAGCAGGGAACTGATCTCTTTTAGAGCTTTTGGGAAGGATGGAATTTGGGGACTGGCTGACCTGGATGAGAGTGTGCTGACATCAGCGGTAGAAGCATGGATACTGTGGTGAGACTGCTGTTCACTAGTTGACATGCAGAGACTGTTGCTTTTACAAGTCCATTCCCTACTTAAGGACTTTCGGGAGTAAAATGCTGTCACTGATTGGCCAGTGTTCCCAAGCAGTTGTGATTATTACCATGGCTATGGAACTGTCATTGACTGATTAACTAGATTTAAAGAATTCTGGTGTTTACTTGTTCCCATGGCTTCAGAACAGTCTTTTTCTAGAAGTACGGAAGCTTTTATTATTTCATTCTCCCTTGGCAGTGAGAAAAGAGAAGATGGTGGAACCACATGAAGGCTTTTATAGCTTCTGTTTGGAAGTGACTAATGTCACCCCCATTCATGTTTTATTAGTCTAAGAAAATCATAGAGACAAACTTAATAACAATCTCCAGTCAGCCCGCAGGGAGGGGCAGCAAATATTTTGAACAATAATACAATACTACACAGGTACAGGATATGGTAGAAGTCAAATGCAATGCACTTATAGCAACAGAAAAAACACAATGTTTCTTTAAAAATATAGCCAAACTGGGGCCAGCCTGGTGCCACAGTGGTTAAGTTTGCACATCCCGCTTCAGTGGCCCAGGGTTTGCTGGTTTGGATCCTGGGTGCGGACCTATGAGCCCCTTATTAAGCCATGCTGTGGCAGGCGTCTCACATATACAATAGAGGAAGATGGGCACAGATATTAGCTCAGGGCCAATCTTCCTCAGCAAAAAGAGGAGGATTGGTGGCACATGTTAGCTAGGGGCTGATCTTCCTCAAAAAAAAAAAAAAAAAATAGAGCCAAATGCTATTACATGAAAAAAAAATCCATTTCTGATAGGTTTTTAAAACCACCTTCGCATAAGTGTCTTCATTTGTAGCACTATAAGACTGACTGATAGCAAGGAAATCATGTTTAAAAATGTCATAAGTTGTGTTCTAATGTTTATTTTCTATAGCAAATTCTAAGGAGCGAAAACATATCCCCTAGAGCTTTATTTGTGATCCCATCTGACTTGCAAGAAGAAAAACATGACCCACAAAAAATAAGGCCACACATAGCTGCAAGAGCAACCCATTGAAACGCCACTTGAATCATTTCACTTAAAATTTCTTCACTGGCTTTCCAAGGGCTGGAGTGGAGAGTCCAACTACTCTAGACTGGCATTTCCAGTTTTATTTATTTTTTTACCTTATATTAATGTGATCTCTGATAATGAATTTAATAATAAATGCTATTATTATTATCTAGCTTTGAAGACTCCTAGAAAGCACTTTAACATGAAGTTACTCACTTAATATCGCATAAACCTTTGCTTATGCTTGAAATGAAACCAGCCAGCCCAACATTGAGGCTCCGAGAAGTCCAGGTCAGGGGGTGGAGCTGGGCTTTGTTTCAGGTCTAGTGCGCTTTGTTACCACCACGTATGGAGCCAGACAAATTGACTCATTTGTTACTCTCACTCAACACCTTTGGCGTTAGTTACTTTTTGCCCTTAATCATGTTGTCTCCTCCTTCAGAGTGTGCATCAAATGGTCCGTAAATGGGTAGATGAGACAGTGCTGTTTTATCTAGGTTGACTAACTGACAAGATTTGTCAATATTGAACAGATTTTCTCTATTACTTAACTGGCCACTTGATTAACTTTGGGCTCTGAGACATTTTCCTGAGTTTTATTTCATAGTATATATTTTTTAAGACTTTATTTTTTAGAATTTTTTTTTAAAGATTTTATTTTTTTCCTTTTTCTCCACAAAGCCCCCCAGTACATAGTTGTGTTATGTTCTTCGTTGTGGGTCCTTCTAGTTGTGGCATGTGGGATGCTGCCTCAGCGTGGCCTGATGAGCAGTGCCATGTCCGCAACCAGGATTCAATCCAAGGAAACACTGGGCCGCCTGCAGCGGAGTGCGCGAACTTAACCACTCGGCCACGGGGCCAGCCCCAAGATTTTATTTTTTTAGAGCAGTTTTAGGTTCACAGCAAAACTGAATGGACGGTACAGAGATTTCCCATGTATTCCCTGCCCTCACATACATATAGTCTCCCCCATTGCTGACATCCCCACCAGAGTGGTATATTTGTTGTAATTGACGAACCTACATTGACACTTCATGATCACCCAAAGTCCATTGTGTATCTTAGGGTTCATTCTTGGTGTTGTACATTCTGTAAGTTTGGACAAATATATAATAACGTGTATCCAGCATTATAGTATCATGCAAGATAGTTTCATTGTCCTAGAAATCCTCTGTGCTCCACCTATTTTTCCCTACCCCCCTCCATAACCACTGATCTTTTTATGTCTCCATTGTTTTCCCTTTTCCAGAATGTCATGTAGTTGCAATCAAACAGTCTTTTCAGATTGGCTTCTTTCACTTAGTACCATGCATTTAAGTGTATACTGTGTCTTTTCATATCTTGATACTCATTTATTTTGGCACTGAATAATATTCCATTGTCTGGATGTGCTATGGCTTATTTACACATTCACCTACTGAAGGACATCTTGGTTGTTTCCAAGCTTTGGCAATTGTGAATAAAGCTGCTATAAACATCCAGGTGCAGGTTTTAGTGTGAACATAAGTTTTCAACCCCTTTTGGTAAATGCCAAGAAGTGCAATTGTTGCATCATATGGTAAGAGTATGTTTAGCTTTGTAAGAAACCGCCAAACCGTCTTCCAAAGTGTCTGTAGCATTTTGTATTCCCACCAGCAACGAATGAGAGTTCCTGTTGCTCCACATTCTTGCCAGCATTTGGTGTTGTCAGTACAATATTTTTAAAGGAAAAATTAATATAATTTCCTGAAATTCCAAGCTTAGCTTAAGCTCATAGGCCCCTAAGTTTATATACAAACCTTCAGATACTTCTAGTTGTACAGACATACATTGATAACCAAGGATATAAATGTAGATAATAATAGTGATGATGATGATGATGATATGTGACATTTATTGACTGCTTATTCTGTGCTTCAGGCTGCATTATCTCCTTTAATGCTCATCACAATAGTATGTATGAGAAGTAAATTGTATAAACTCTATTTTACAGATAAATAAATCTCTATTTTACAAACACTGCACAGCAGTAAATGGTAAACCTGGGATTCAAATTCAGGTAGTCTAACTCTAGAGCCACTTTTAACCGCAATGCACTCTGTGTTCATGGTAATAAATATGCGTGTATGTGTGTGAGTCCCATCACATACTGTTTATTATAGAAGAGCCGGAGAAAAAATAGGAAGAATGAATCCAAGAGATTACCTGAGTAGGTGTCAGTTCTGTATATGTTGTTGGAGCAGTATTTCTTCCCAGGTCATTGCCTGCAATTCTGCCATATAAACTAGTATCTAGCAAACTGGGTCCCAGGTTTCTTAGCTTTTATCAGTATCATCTTAATGACAACTACATATGTCTAACATAAAGCAACTTCCCCACGCTTTCCTTTCTTGCTCCACTTCTGAATTATTTTGGACGGCTTCCCTCTAGTACTCAAATTGCCGAACAATTTAGTCTTTGCGTGGCATGCTGCTAATACACTCCAGACACCACTATGTGAGTTTAAATCACCTAATGCCAATAAAATACTCACTTTCCGTGTCAAACAATGTGTGGAAGAAACATGCTTCACTTCCACTTATTGGTGGACATGATATATTGGCTCTATAAACGTAGTACTTAGCATGCAAAAACATAGTTTTCAGATAAACAGACTATTTTATTCTCCTCATTTTTCTTCCCTGGATATTTTTTCTCAAAAGTGTATGAAATATGTTTTGTTATTGCCTTGCTTGGCAATTTCAGGTTGGTTTCTTTTAGGATGGACAGGTTTTAGATTCCCAAGCAGAACAATGAAAGAAACACTGTGAAACCTGCTTTCTGCAACAGCCCAAGGGGATGGAACAAAGTCAGTCACCCGATAGAGGTGGTCTTTAAGTAAAATAAATCAAATAAAATTGTACTGGAAGCTTTGAGATTAGCTTCAAGTGGCTGTTTTAGGCAAGAGGGCTGAATTTGTGAGAATTCAAGAGAAAAAATTTCTAAAGCGAGGGCTCTTTGTTCCTTCTGACTCTTCTCTTCTTTGTTCTAAGAAATATGAAATGTTGACTAGTCTGTGATTCTCTTTCTCTTCATGAGATTGTACAAGGTGTACACTATGGTACTTATCATGAAAGAAGTTTGTAAAAATTTGGAAGAAGTTGAAAGGCGTATCCTAAGGCTGCTATAACAAATTGTGACAAATGGGTGACTTAAAACAACAGAAATGTATTGTCTCACCGTTATGGAGGTTAGAAGCTTGAAATCAAGATATCAGCTGGGCTGTGGTCTCTTCAAAGGCTCTAGAGGATGATGCTGTCTTGCCTCTTCCTAGCTTCTGGTTGTTGCCGGCAATCCTTTGTTTTCCTAGGCTTATGGATACATCATCCCATCTCTGCTTCCTTTGTCACATGGCATTCTTCCCTATGTATCTCTTTGTCTGTGTCCAAATTTCCCTCTTCTTATAAGGACTTAAGGACACCATTTTTCCAATTAGTGCCCACCCTTAACCAGTGCGACCTTATCTTAACTTGATTACATGGGTAAAGATCCTATTTCCAAGTAAGGTCATACTCACAGGTACTGGGGGTCAGGACATCAGAATATCTTTTTGGAGGACATAATACCACCCACTGCAAGAGGCAAGCCTGTATAGTGGGAGAAGCACTAGCTTTGGAGGAAAGGCATCACCACGTGTGGCTTGGCGGTAGGGGGTGGTGGTTAACTCTCTGCATAATTTTCATCGACTTTGCCACCCATTTTTTCAGGTGGACTATTGAAGTTTTTTTCAGTCTTGTGTTAAGTGCTATGCAAAGGCAGCTTTTAGAAAAGTCTGCTAATTCCTTCTCCCAACCTGATTGTCAATCCCAAACTCCTCGAAAGTAGAAATTATGGAGCAACTGACTTGGGATCAGAAGAAAATTTACGCGTGTGGTCCTACAGAAGTCTGATCCCAAAGTAACAGTGATTAAATCTAGCGAGAGAGACCAAAAACCAATTTTGAATGTGACTTTTGGAACATGACATGGAGAATAATCAGATACATGGAAAGCCCGCAACAGTTTAAAGTGGATTATGTTGACAAAAGATCAGCAAGGTTGGACTAAAAGGGACTGACACTGTTCAAATTGCAAAAGTAACTCTGTATCCTCAACTTTGTTTACATAGAAATCTAGTTGAGAAAGAGCTACTCAGCTGCAAACTCAGGCCCTGTGATGAATAAAGAAGGATATCCCAGAACCGATAGACAAGAGGGCGATAGAAACATCTGAGGAGAACATTGGACAAGAGAGTCATTCCCGGGGAGTAAAACTAGGATCTGATCAAGGAATATTGCCCAAAACTGGAACGGAGGATCCTGGCAATGTTTTCCCAGAAGGACTTCAGAACTGACATTGAGTAGTGATTACTCTGTTCCTCTCATTCTCCACATTTTTAAATGGGGATGTTGTTGCGGTTATTCTTTTGTAGGTTCATTTTCGTATTTTGGGTTATGAGAGGCTTGTCTTTTTAGTTCAAATATCTCTGGATCACAAGGAACCACAAAAAAAACTAATGTATGTCACAATCATGATGCCATGATTAGGTGAGCCTTTGGGAGGTCTTGGGAGGTGATGAGTATATTTAGCCTGTGGGATGGATGTGAATAATTGTGTCCAGAGGGCTTCTATGGTAATTTGATTTCCAAAATTACCCGAAGTTTCCATCCTTCCCTTTGTTCTTGCTCTCTGCAATGTAACCTTGCCGCTTCTGCCATCAAAAAGTGGAGTCTGTTTCTCCACATCTTGAACCTGTGATGACCTTGTGACTCTTGTTTTGGTCAAAAGAATAATAGCAGAAGTGATGCAGTTCCAAGTCTATCCCTATGCCTCAAGGTGCCTTCCTCTCTCCCTCTTGGAATCCTGCCATTTTCAAGAGAATAAACCCAGTTAGCCTGCCAGATGGGAGACACATGGAGGAGAGCTGAGCCTTCCTGCTGGGGCCCTAGGAGAACAGTTAGTTCCAAGCTTACCTCCTGCTGACTGCAGGTGCATGAGTGAACCCAGCTGAGAGAAGCTCAGCAGGACTCTTTTGTTGGGTGCAGACTTATGAGAAATAATAGATGTTGTTTTAAGAGCACTACAAATTTGTGCAGTTTCTTATGCAGCAATAGCTAACTAATACACCTAAGCCAAACAAGGGGGAAAGATCCAACAGAATCAGAAATAGATTTGGGGGATGCTCTCCAGAAGGTATGATTAGTGTGTATTCCATCTTAAGGATTCTGGTTAGGCAGTGGACTTGCCAGTCTGCCTCTGTCCTATTTTAGCTGTTATCCTAACCAAAGGGGCTGACTGGCCACAAGGCCAGGGGCCCCACAGTGACTGCCTGTGGTTTGAAGCCCTGGTAGAAGTTGAAGAGGGTTAGAAAATTCCATGCTATGGCTTCCTCATCTATTTCAGGGAAGTATGAAGTAGGTAGGTGGTGGTGGGAGAGTTAGCAGTGAACACCTCCCCAATGAGGGCATCAGGGCCACTTAGCTGCAGTACAGAGACAGACATCATAGGATTGCAGCCAAGGGAAGAAACTCTTGCCCTTTTTCTTCCATCCTCCTGTATCTTCGTCCTGAGAGACGCTAAAACCAGAATGAGCAGTAGGAGGCATGAAGAGCCGGTCATTCTCACCTCCCACTTCAAAGGCTCATGGTTGGTTTTGGGGATAAAGGGGAATAGAAGATTGGGGTTTGAAATTACTCTCAATTGTATTTTTATGCTTTAAAGTGGCCTCAAATCTAGGGAATCTGCCTAAGATATCATTAATGAACAGAAAAGATTTGACAAGAATTGGAGAAAAATAAAACTTTTTCAAGAACATAACTGAGCAAGTTAAAATTGTTCAATAAAATGACTATAAATAGCTATCAATACTTTACTTTTGCATCTGTATTTTACAGTTTATGAAAAAGCTTTACAAACATCTGTTAGTATATATCTATCAATAAATATAACCATAACATTCACTTAAGTGTTTTGTAAACTGCAAAGTTCTATGAAAATGAAGTGTCCTATCAATTATAAATTCAAATATTTGTTTTCATTTATGCTATTATTTTAAAAGTAGAAAGAAAGAGCTACTAAATATCTACAATTACTTTGATTTGCTCCAAAATTGAATGATCTTTCTTACGTCCTGTGATGTTCTTCCATGACTGGTTACAAAATACAAAAATAAGAGAATTTCTAACTTTCTGCAGAATTTATACTGTAGAAGTTATACTATTCATACAGGATATTTCAAACTTTAGAGTCAGCTTCAACCCAGAAAGATTCAGTCTTGTATACAGACTAAATTATTGAATATTTGCATAATATCCACTTAGCTGAATGTTCATGTGTCTTACCCACTGCATATTCAACACTGGGGCGATGTTGCTCTTATGGGTGTTTCGCTCTCTGTGTTAGTCAGTGTTCTTCAGAGAAATAGAACCAATAAGATGGAGAGAGAGAGAGATTTATTTTAAGGAATTGGCTTCTGCAATTACGGAGACTGGCAAGTCCAAAATCTGTAGGGTAGGCCACTAGGCTGGAGATCCAGAGAAGAGCCGATGTGCAGTTCAAGTTCAAAGACCATCTGCTGGCAGAAGTCTCTCTTGCATGGGGGAGGTCAGTCTTTTGTTCTATTCAGGCCTTCAGCTGATTGGATGAGGCCCAACCATGTTTTGGAGGGCAATCCGTTTTCCTCAAAGTCCACTAATTTAAATATTAATCTCATCCAAAGACACCCTTACAGAAACATTCAAAATAATATTTGATTAAATATCTAGGCACCATAGCCTGGCCAAGTTAACACATAAAATTAACCATCACATTCTCTTTGTGTGTGTTTATTCCTAATCTGAGTGTTAGACCTCCCGTTAATTAGCTTTCTCCAAAAGATTTTGGGGTGAGTTCTTTGCCCTCCTTTTTTCTTCTCTTTAATTAAGGATCTAGCAATTATTTAGTAATGATTTTAGAGCTAATAGACCAAAATGTTGATATCCTATTATCGATAGTTATCTTTCCATGGACTCCTTTATTATTCTTACTGTATGTTAATCTGTAGGGGTAAAATCTTATATATTTGGGTCTCATATCCAGGTTATAATATTATTATGTTCATACAATTTAAGTATAAATAAGATCTTGATTTTCCAATGCTGTATTCTCAACGACTGAATTCTCCTATAATGCTATACTCATGTTTACTTATCCATACCAACAAAGACTTGATATCATGGGCCTCCTCCTGAGAGCTGTTCATCCTTAGGACTCACAGACTCACCACCACCCATCTAGCCAATGAAGCGTGTCTCACTCTTGTGTCCTAAGGCCATTCTGTACATATCTGAAATTTATACTAACTCCAAGCTCCTTACTTATGATGTTGAATTCATTACTTCTCCTCCCACTTTCCATCATCACTTTACTCCTTAATCTTTTTTTTGGTCTTTATTTCTGAATAGACTATAATAGGTTTCCTTCCCTCCTTCCTTTCTTCTTTCTCTCCCTCATTCCTTTCTTCCTTCCTTCCATTATTGCCACATGGTAATAGCCTTTTAACCAATCTCTGTGTTGTAATCTTCCATCTCCAATCCAATGGATACAACTGGGTTTATTTTCCTAAAATTCAATTTGCTTCATAGTATATTATTGGTTACATAAAATATTATTTTACATACATGAAATACACTATTATCTACGTGAAAAAAATTGAAACTTACCCTGACGTTCAAAGTCCTTCACACTATCCGAGTTCGTCTTCTACTATTTCCAAATATGAACACTCCATTTCAGCAAGGATGATCTTTTTATTCTTCCCCAAATAATCTGCTTGTGCTACACTTTAAGCCTTAGTTCAAAACGTTCTTGCCAGTCACCTCAGACCTTTCGCTTGTTTCCTGTCCAGGTTATACCAGACTTCAGGGCTCAGATGCACTCTGACTTCTTATAGGCACTCTTCACTAACTACTCCCATTATATCAATCTCAACTGTCAATCTCTCTGTACAAAATAGGGCCTTTTAGTCGTCATGTTTTTTAAATTGTCAAATGAAGATGACGTCTAATAACCAATTAATTATATTTAACCTATCTTTTTTAAAATAAGATTTGTAGACATTTCCTACATGTATATTTTTAAAGTTCACACTCATTTTGATGTACATTCTCTCATTTGATCCCCACAACACTCCTACCAGGGAGGCAGGACAGATGTTAATCTTATTTGAAGATGAGAAGACAGGCTCAGAGTCATAGGTTCAGGTCAGGTGACTGGTAATGTGTTTTGAGCACAGGTCTTTTGACTTCTTTTGTCATGCTAACATATGCCTCGAGATTGTTGGATAGCTTAAAAGGATGAAGTATGTACATGGGAGCATTTTATAATCTGCATAGAATTATGCGAGCAAGGGTTTGAACAATTACATTTTATATGTTCTCTACCTGAGGAGCAGGGATCACATTTTACATTCCCAATATTGATTTGCTCAACAAGCACCTATTGCTAGTTTATTATGTGTTCTAAATGTACTAGGATCTAAGGATATAAGGATGAAAATATATGTTCGTGCTTTTACAGACATTTATAGTCAAGTAGAAAAACAGACAAGTAAGGACAAATACAATACAACATGGTAACGCTTGTCATGGAGGCATGAAAGACTACGGTATAGTGACAGAAATGGAAGGGGTCTAAATTTCTAACTTTTTTGCCCTTCTGCAAATATGAAAACCTTATCATCAGGAAGGAAGAAAGGAAATAAGGAGTAAAGGACGAAGGCGGCAAAGAAGGAGAGAAAGAAATGTTTACTCAAAGCAGAAAGAAATATAACAAATATCTGCCTTATGTCTGGAACCACACAAGGTTCAATGACATATTTAATCATTAGGAAATATCATGAAGCATCCTTATCATTGTCACCATAATTGAAAGCCAGCAAAATTAAAGAACTTTCTCAAAGTCATACAGATAATACTGAGTTCATAATAATGGTAATAAATTGTATTGTTGAGTCAAATACCAGCTAAAATGCATTGTCTAACACATTTTTTTAATTAAAAGTAAAAACCCATCTTTCCCTTTATCTATTTTTTATTTTAAACATGATTATGATCACACCTGAAATATCAACAGCCTAAAATACATTTTGACACAATATGGTCTTAGTTATGTTGAATGAGAAAAAGACAGATACAGCTTAGCAAAAACAAAAAACATCCAGAAAAGCTTCTTTTTGTGATATTACTATTTTAGAACATTTTGAGAACTTCTACCTACTTATCAACTCCATACTTAGTCTACTTTGAGAGTTCAACCAGCCATTGATAATTGAATAATGAGCCAGATTTTTGCTAATAATACATCTTTGCTGTTCTTAAGTGTTCAGCTGCCACCAAGAGCAATCTGCTGAAGCTGGAAAGAGTACTATAGATCTGAGATATAAAGATATCCACAGTCGGATTAGCTGGGTGGTGATGTTCACCTGCAAAATTATATATTAGATCTCTGTACCCTGTCAAATATTTAAGTAGGAAATCAGGAAAGAAAGTCTTTGTCAGGCTCTTATTTGGAACCAGATGTACCCTAGACTTTCGTCACCATCTGCATATTTAATCTTAGATATGAAAACATGATATTAATTATAACTGCCCCATTAAATACATGGGATTGTTTAGGACATGGGGTGGTGAACGTGTCTTTCAGTGTAGGTGCTATGATTCTTAGTAGAACTATAATATTCATGGCAAGTTGGACAATTTATTTATAATTCACCCTGAGTGAAATTCATTTCATCAAGAAAGTATGTAGATACTTCAATCATTAGAGAAATCACGGTCCCTTTCGTTGTAGTAATTTTTCTTTTTATAATAAAATTCTTTTCTTATGGAAGAAAAACGGCTTTGCTGTAATTGGTTTCTACTATACTTTATTCTTTTCTGCATACACCTGTCTTCTTATCTGCATGTCTCTCAGATTTAAGGCTGCAGCATTGGCTCTGGTTCATGGTGGTATTTGTGATGCACTATGGATTGAATTGAAATCCTTTGAACTCATTTAGGCTGTGTCATTTTATGGCAGATTAATTAAAATGATTCGTAGTTACTTTAGCCTCAGTGGGAAAAGAGAACAGGTTTCTGATGTGAAATTCTCTCTTTGGGCTCCCTCGCTTCCTACCTGATTACTTGAGCAATCTCTACATTACTATGTTTCCTTTACAAGTTATTTAACACTGATATTTGAGTTGCATTCATAGGTAATTTAGGGTTTGTGGACAAAATCAAAGCTTTGCATTGCCAGGTGTCTATAACTCAATATCTATCCTTGAATCAAGGGACTCACCAACTTGCTGGGAGAGGAACTTCACAAACACTGGATCAGGCTCTGTCGTTATGATTTGTTCCAGCAATACTTCAGCCCAATCTGCTTGAAACGTAAAAAGTGGAGAACGCCTTATGCCGCGCCACCAAGTTGCCAAAAAACTGACTCCTGGGACTACTGCTTTCTAGACAGTTCAAATTCACAACAGGTAACATCAAGTTCTCGCACTATTTTATCTCAGACTGGTGATCCTTTTATATCATATATGAGTCAGGAAATGATAATCACCTTCTGTCTTATTATCCATGGACGTTTTAGCTTCAACTGTAATCAATATCAAAGATTTTGTTTGTTTTAGGCAATCCAAAAATTGAGTGAAATATTTCTAATAGAATACTGTACTAAGTAAGAGGAACAGAAAGTTAACTGTTGGTTACTTCTTCCTTCCTTTATTTATTTATTTTTTGGTGAAGATTAGCCCTAAGCTAACATCTGCTGCCAATCTTCCTCTTTTTGCTGAGGAAGACTGGTCATGAGCTAAGATCCCCACCCATCTTCCTCTATTTTATATGTGGGACGCCTGCCACAACAAGGCTTGATAAGCGGTGCGTAGATCCACGGCCAGGATCTGAACCGGCGATCCCCAGGCTGCTGAAGCAGAAAGTGTGAACTTAACCGCTGCACCACCGGTCTGGCCCCTTTTGGTTACTTCTTTAGTTGATTTCCAGTCTTTCTCTTCAAATTTTTGCCCTCTATTTCTCCCCCTTCCAGATTTCTGCTCCCATTTGATTATTTTACTCCTCATTAGCTCTGCTCACACTTGCTAACAGTTCTCATAGAAAGGTGTTCTAAGAGAGAAGGGAAAAGATAAAATAATAAAATCTTAAGAGCTGAAGGGGAATTTAGAAAACATACAGTCCAATTCTCTCATTTGGAAAAGAAATTTTAGATTTAAGTGTTAGTGAATACCCTAAAATATTGTGAAAGAGATCAACTTGGCAGAAACTTTTAATGAGTAAAATAAGATTTGGTGTTATATGGAGTTTTCATTTTCAATATCTCTACCAAAAATTGAGAGTTGAATAGTGAATTCAGAAAGTCTAATAATACTATGGATGATAACATGATGTATCTTATTTGTTTCAATGGTCTGGTTTTAGCAGGTACTATGATAATTATTGCTGTTAATTCACAGATATAAAGCTATAGCTCATAATGGTTATATCACTCATCTAGTTTTTCAATATTCTGGTGGTCTTTGATTCCCATTTGAAACTTTTTTCTCTGTACCTTGTTGCACTGATGGTAATTCAAAACTAAAAAGAATTGTTGATATGTACTTTGGAATTACACTTGATTTAATTTTATCGTATGTTTATGGTCCTTTTTTTTAAAAAATGGAGACTATCCTAAGCAGCTGTTTATGTTTCAGATTTGAAGTTATCGACTGTGTTACCATATCTTCTGATAGACGTTACTCTTATTCCCGTAACACTTAGGGCTTCTAGTTTGGATCAGTCAGCTTTGGATATTATTACACACTCTCTAATTCGATGCCTTCTCTCCCAAAGACACAGCAGAGGTTCTACAAAACCAGGGAAGCTGATTTTAAATTGTTAAAAACTGATGGCCTGGGAGAGTGTCAGGCCTCTCTCAGCCCCAGGTCCTGTTAGTAGCTACAGGAGGGGACAGCCCATTCTTTTGATTGCTGTACAATTGTCCAACCAGCGTGGCCATTGGTTCTTTCAGGACTGCAGGCCGCGAAATGCTGGATCTTCCCTGTGGTTCATTTGGTGGTTCTTTTGGTATGTGCCCTCACACCTCTTGCTTCTAGGCTCCTCTCCAGCGGGTGACTGGAAAGTTGATGTAAGTCCCAGTTACCTAAGGTGGCATACTTTGGACTCACATCCAATTTATGAATCCTTGAGTGCTGATTTCCAGGAGTGTAGGCTATTCCTATGCAGTGTGCCTCTTGCTTTCCCTCTTATTCTCCTGACCATTTCCTGGCCACAGTGGAGCACATTGCTGCCTGATCGCTTTACCATTTTCGGATAGAAGCCAAGTACCAGTTTCCAGTTTTGGAGTTGATGGATGGAACATCATGATAAGAGAAATAATTTAAAATTTCCACCACTACCAGCCTCACCACATGGAGGAAAGGGCAAAGAAGTAATTATCTCAGGACTTAACCCTTCTCAGGAGGACAACCCATCCTTCCTGGCAAGAAAAGTTGCTTTTTGGAGACTTATTTAAAGTGTGAGATCCTAACACCATAAATCAAGCTTCCTTTGAACATGACTATACAGAATTTAGCATCTTTAATTGTTACCTGTGAGCCATTTCAACTGATATCCTTGGACTAGTTAGTAGCCCCTAAGGGTGGCAGAAAGACATCTCAGCTGCTACTTTATTTATAGAGTACTATATGTTTAGATAGATAGACAAATGGATAGACAGATATGCATTATGGACATATATAAATTATCCATTATATTTCTATTTTTGGTAATCATGCCTAAATAAAGTGATTATGTCCAAAGGACTCTAAATGACACTTGGTAACAGGTATTTAAAGTTCAGGTATAGACCAAAAAGAGCTGATCTCCGTCACAGGCCTGTTCTTAGAGCACTTCATAATAAAACCAGTACCAAATTTTTCTATGCTAAAAAATGAAGATTCTAGGACCACACCACTGCTGAGTCAGAATGGGAAGGAGCATATGGAATCTGCATTTTAAGCAAATATCAGACAGCATTTTCAAACAGATGAAGTTTGAGAGTCACTGCTGTAAGCAGTGGGGAGCTGTTGATGAATTTTGAATAGAAATGCCACAGGACAAAAGCAGTATCTTTATACACCAAGTGGGTATGGAGGATGGACTGGAGGAAGGAGAGAGGCAAGATAGCCCATGGAAGACCCCAGGTAGGGAGCCTTGTAATTGTTCAAGTGAGAGGGTGGATTGTTGGTGCCAGCATGAAAGGGAATGAAGGATGAGTACAAGGCACATGATAAGTTACTATGAAATCACAGTACAGGGAGGAGGCATCAAAGGTGATTTCAAGCATTCAAGCTTAGATGATGGGAACACTGATACCCGCTCTTCACCGTGAACATAACTGCAGAGGAGGATAGTGGCAGCTGCTGCCTGTAAATCCATGCTGATCTGTAGGAGGTTTCATATCCCACACATGTGAGTCAGGCTCTGTTTTGGAGCACGTCTACCCATAACAAAACCCAGGCTCTGCTCTGCATGCGGCCTCTCCCTCCCCTACGCATCATTTGGAAGCAGAGTTAGAGAGGTGGATAAAGTTTGGTAATGTGAATGCTGCCATGTTTAGGCTGGTGTTGGGCTTAAGCTTCAACTAGTTTTTATCCGACTAGGTAATTTTATTTCAAAGCAATTTTTAAACTGCTCATAATATAATTAAAATCTTTCATATTTATATGTTGTTTTACAAAATTCTGTCATGTGAGTCATTCTACCTACCCTTCAAAGCAGCATTCTGAGCTAGACTGAACAGGAGTTATTCTTTTCGTTATATCCATGAGGAGAGTTCCCCTGTTTGCTGTTCCTGTATGTGGCGGACACCTCAGTTCCTACCCTTCATCTACCTGGCCTTCAAGCCAGTTCAAATATTTCCTTTCTGAAAGTTTACCCAATTCCCTGTGACAATCTCTTATTATTTGATTTGAGTTGCTCTAGAGCTTTCTATACATTTGTATTATTACTCTTATTTCATCGCTCTTTAGTTATTTATTTCTTCTCTCTCTCTGATCGGGCTGTGGGTAGGAGAGCGTCTCCGAGTCAAGGCTGCAATTATGTTTGTTCTTAGCCAAGAACAGGGGTGTCAGTTGAAGAAGTGTCTATAAACTCACGCCATCAAGTTCTAGTCAAAGAGCCAATGTAGTCAGTGGGCATCATCAGATTCCTGCTGAATCACGTTCCACCCTGAAGTCAGGGCTGGGGAATGAAGTCCAGACAGTAAGACGAGGGGAAGACTGCAGTTAGAGAAGGTGGAAGGAGAACACAACCAAGGACTTCTTGATTCTTCTTCCTGAGAGCTTTGCCTTGAGCTCAGTCAGTTTTATTTCAGTCAAGAGGTAGTAGCTGCAGGGGTCTCACTAAGGATCTTTGTAGATTATCCATTGTATTTTAAAATCTGCCTAATTGTGCTCCATGAAATGGGCTGTTCACTAAGCACGTTATACACAATCCTGATATACTTTTTCCCTTTCATCAGTTTAGGAAACGCAGTGAATGAGCTTTATTAACTCGTGTCCCACAATGGCCTCCATTGTCATTATCTATGATATTTTACTTTTTTTTCAGGCCTTTTTAGAAAGCATTCAGAGCTGAATCAGTTTTATCTACAGTTGAATTTAAAATTTGCAGGGACCATTTTAAATGCATTGTGACAGTGCAAATAGGCAACATTTACCTGATTCCCTTCATCCTCTAATTTTGTCATTCTGCTGAAAAGAGCTATTGATTGTGTCGGGCATGATTTGCTCTTTATAAAACCATGTTGCTTATTGCTCATGATTCCATCATCCTCCAGATTTTGATAAATTCCATCTCGTTGGGCCTGTTTTATTATTTTTCTGTTGATATTAGATTTACCAGGCCTTCATTTTCAGGTTCACTTCTCTTGCCTCTTGTAAAATGTGTACTTGCCCTGTATACGCCAAGATTATCTCTCTCTATTGTACAGTTGATACTACAGAGACTAAAATTTCACTATTTGAGCTTTACACAATATATTAAGCATAGCTATTACAGAAAAGCCTCTTTTAAAATGTAAACATTGTGGGAAGTGTGACATAGCTTTAATAATTCAGTGATAATTTGTTTTAGTCAACTTGTTTTATATTGAGGTAGCATCATGAGCCTTCAGGGACGGGAATATGAAAAGGAGGGAAGGGATGGCAATTGGGAACAAAGGGCAAATGAAAGGATGTCAATGCCAGCTTCTTGCCTTCTAGAAGAAATGACCCTGTTTTTTCAAGGATGGGATCTTCGTGAGGTATAATTCTTCCACTCTTGCCCTCCACAAGTATGCCTATAATAATGCTAGAACAAGAATTAAATACAAAAGTATAATCTACATTAAATTTAGAAAAAGAAAAAGTACTTAATTCACAAATCACTTTGAGGGTACTGATACTGGAAAATGCATGCAATTTTAAAATGTTGTTTATTTTCCAGAAAAAGAATATGGATTCTCTGCAATGAAAATAAATAGCTAACATTTATTGAACACATTGTATGCATGTGCTCATTTAATTCTCCAAATATGCTTACGAGGTAGATGCTATTATTCCCCACATTGTACCTATGAGAAAACTGAAGCTCAGAGAGGTTGCTTGTGCTTTGAAACAAAGCTAAGAAGGGTGAGGCTGGGATTTAGACCCAGGGACTCCAACAGCAGAGCCCATGCTCTTCAGCACTACCCTCTGTGCTCAAGCTAGTGGTGACAGGGTTAATGCTGTATGTTGGAGTCTTCATTTTCTCTTAAGCCTTGGAGGGATCAGGCTTCCCTCTGGTACTTATACTCGCTTGTTCCGCTTTGTTTTGTCTGTTTGTTGCTGGTTGGTAAACATAGCCTGTCAAACACTGAAACGTAAAATGAAGAGGGAAAAATGGACTTATTGCATAATGGAAGTGATATTTGTGAAAGTCTATGGAAGAAATTAAAAATCCTTCCGGTTGAGCAGACATTCTTAAGGTGAAAAATAAGGAATGCAGTAAAACTTTACTAATTTAAAATGAACAAATGCAATTCTGGTATTCTTTTGGAGGGGTAGGGAGTGTTAACTATGTTGTTTTAATAAAAATGACAAGTCCTTATTTAATGCCTAGAGTTGGGAAATCAGCATGCTGGAAGTAGAAAAGCTATTTTAACATTCTGCTCAGTCCTGGGTAGGCATAGTTATATTAGTATTCTTATTCAGCCGTTCATCTACTCATTCTTTTATTCACTCATTCATTTAATAAATGCTCACAAGAACCCACTGGGTGCCAGTTGGCCACAGGATACCTACTTCCTTGTCGTAAGAAATAGAACAGGATAATGGAAAGAGCTACGGTACATCTAGAACTGATAAACAAAGGAAAATCTAGTCATTATATAGTTTATGAACTGAATTTCTTATATTTTGTTATCAATTCAAATGTTTACTTTTCCAGAACATATGAGTCATTTCATGAGGAATTTTCTATTCTATCAAGAATATATAATTTAATGGTCACTTTTTGCTGAAGGTTATTAATATTGGCTAAATAATGAGGAGGATTTTACCAATAAAATAATTCACTCTGTAGATATCTTGGAAATTGTTCCCAGGTATGCTGGGAATAGGGATTAAATATGTATTGTGCAATTAAATACCTAGCAAAGTAGTGTGCTTTTCTTAGAAATATATGCTTAATTTGATTACTCAGGACACAGACTATGAATAAAGAGGCTGTTATCAAGATGTAATATGTTCATCATAATTTTCCACAATCATATTTGTTCCATTTTGTATATATTACAATTTGGCACTTTAAAGATGGCCTAGAACACTAGGAAAAATTTTTGGAATTATATAATAATGTATCAACCTGATCCATGAAAATTTTGCCTAGAACCTTAATTGGGAGCATAAGTATAGTTTTCTAACGTGTGAGATTTCAGAGATTTAGAGCATTGCTGTTATTTATTTTCATTTTTCTCCTCCACAGGAGTGGACGGATTCTATTGACATAATTACACTAGTCAAGATAGCAAATTATTTTCCATGGTTTTTATCATTTCCCATTATTTTGTTTACATGAATAAGCTTATTAAGTCGTTTTATTTATAAGTACAGAGATTCTCATAGGCCACCCTTTACAGCCTCCGTCTTTCATTCCCTCTTGAAAACGTAAAGTCCTCACAGCTGCTTTGGTGACATACAAAGCTCCGATTTGTTTGAAAAAGCTTCAGTGCGCATAGGCAATGTTTAAAGAGGCTTTGGAAAAATAAAAAGTAGAAAGCTTTTAAAGCAGATGTAGGGATTCTGTCAACTGAAAAGCGAGTCCAGGAAGGCAGTGTACCTTGGAAAACCATCCAACTTGGGTCATTAGTTGCTTCTTGAGGTTAGCCTAACAGCCGGGGTATTCTTGTTATTGACTGAGAGTCCTTATTAACCAGGGGTTAATTCAACCCTGTTTTCAGGGTCCTCCAAGATAACTGTGATGGTCCAATTCAGGAAAAAAGTAAATAATTGTAACTGCTCTGTTACACATATTTTGCCAAGGCAATAAAAACTGATTTCTGAGATGTCGGAAAGCCTTTTTAATCATCAAAGAGCATTAAAATTACGTTGTCATATTTTTCTTTCTGTGCTTAAAATATTCCTTTTGCTTTGAAGTATTATTTTAGTTCTCTCTGAAAATAATATATTATGCATAAATAATATTTCAACTAGCAATATGAAAATTGATGTTAGTTTCCTAATTCCATATTTACTGAATGTTGGTTTATGTCCTGTACTTGATGCTGTGGATGATATAAAAAGTTAATAGGCGAAATCTCTGCCTTCAAAGAAAGTATGCTTTCTTTGGGGTAGAAAAGAAATGCATAAATGAATTATTAAACAGCAATGGAAGGAACTCTAAACAATGTACTGAACTCTTTATGTTAGAAAATGTAGATGACTACATATCAAAGTGATTTAAACAGGCACAATAATCTTCTTAGAACGTTGCGGTAGGAGACAGAAGCAGTTCAGAGAACATTCAGGTTTTGAAAAAAAATCAAGATTTAATGTCTGGTCCTGCTACTCACAAGTTGACTAACTTTGATTTCCCTGAGATAATTCCTACCTTACAGAGTCCTTTCAACCATTGAGAAAGTAAAGATCAAGCATCAGGCTTAATAAATTTGGATCCACCAATTTTCTTCTTTTTTTTTTAATTAAATGAGAGAACATGCGCATGTGGAGGATCAAGGAGACTTGGGGGCTTTTTCTGATAGTCTTCCTTTGCCAAGAGCAGCAACAGAGAAAAGAAAGTGGAGAGGGGCTGTCTGAAGTAGGTATTGAAAAGGATTAAGGAAGTGAGGAAGGATGATTGGATGACAGAATGTCTTCTAGTTCAGCGCTACTCAAAATGTGGTTGGTGGAGCAGTGTTGGCTCATGAACTGCTTATGCTGAAATTAGCACAGAAATGGAGAGTTAAGTGAACATTTTTATAGCAATTTCATAGAGTAATTCTATATCAATTTACTAGTAAAATTTGGGGCTTATTTTTTTTATGTCTTCATTTTTTTCACTTTTCTAATAATCTTTTTATTGAATGTTATAGACGTGTCCGTCTGTGATTGATTCCTCAACTCAAGTAGTTTGAAAAGCTCTGTTCTACTAGACAATTTGAATTACACTAATTGAAAGTTGATATTTAGCACAGTTTTTTTTTTTTTGTTTTTTGAGGAAGATTAGCCCTGAGCTAACATTCGTGCCCATCTTCCTCCACTTATATATGGGATGCCTGCCACAGCACAGCTTGATAACCAGTGTGCAGGTCTGTACCCGGCATCCGAACCAGTGAACCCTGGACCGCTGAAGTAGAGTGTGAACTTAACCACTACACCACCGGGCCAGCCCCTAACATACTGATTTTTTTTTTATAGCTAATTGCACAGCTCCTCCTGCTTTTAAACTGTGCTATACACAATATGTTATTATCAAGGTAGTGGTGGCATCTGGAGTTTTGAGGACATCATGGCACCAACTGGTCTATGGCTGCTTGAATGAAGGACTTCCGGGAGACAGAGGAAATAGAACTTTTGCTAGTGTCATAGATGAGATGGAAAACTTGTAAACAAATTGGTGAAGGTATAATAATGCAGAGCATCACAACAGCAAGGGGCTACCAGTTGTCCAACAAACAGCACTGAAGCAAATACCAGGCCCTCTAGAATACTCACAGGACCACGGACACGTTGATCCAGCCTGGCCAGTGCTACGCAGGTAGACACCAGCAGTCAGCATTTCCTTCCCTGGTGACCTACAAAACCCAGTCTTAGAATCTGGTAAACAACTTGAGGAAGACCAAAGAAGAAACATCTGGCATTGTAAGTAAACCAGGTGGGAAGGGCAGGAAGACATCTACAAACAAAATCTCTCTGTTTCCTCTCCCATTTCCTCCTGATTCTTGCCACTTTTCCTTTATTTGTTCTTGTGTGTGTGTATATAAAGTTCTTAGGCACAATTGATCTTAGACTTTTGCATTGTAGATGTCAGGAGTCCAGGATGAGCTATTTTTGGATTTGATGGCTGGAATCAGGACAGTCAGCACTAACTAACAACAGTCTATAGGTTGTAAGTAAGTTGTCAATGAATGCCCAATTTTATCCTTCCTTTTCGAAGGAAAAGGCAAAGTAATCTGTTTGCCTATCACTTCTAAGCTTATGTAATTTTTAAAGGATTCTCAATAACTTTAAAATACATTTTTACCAGGTTTTTTTTATTTGGAGATTTTTCTCAGGTATCCTTCTTGAATAAGAAAAGACCAAAGGCAGAATGACTTAATTAAAGGAGCCCCAGAAAATTATTTTGGCATTGTTTGTTTTTTTTACCTTCTGTTTTGAGATAACTGTAGATTCACATGCATTGTATGAAAAAATACCATGACTCCATGGAACTTTCACTCAATTTCCCCCAAAGGTAGCATCTTGCAAAACTGTGGTACAATATCACAACCAGGAAATTGACATTGACACAATCCATGGAACTTATATCTCATCAGTTTTACATGCATTCTTTTGTGCATGTATGTGTATATTTAGTTCTCTCCAATTTTATCACATCAGCAGATTTGTGTGACCAACACCACAGTCAAGATACAGAACATTTGCAACACCAGGATCTCTTGTGATATCTTTTTATAGCCAAAGTCATTTTCTCCCTTTCCCTCTCTTAACTTCTGGAAAACTCTAGTCTGCTCTCCACCTTTATTATTTTGTCATTTCAAGAATGTTACGTAAGTGGAAATGTAGAGTACGTGAAATTACATAATTGACTTCTTTACTCAGTGTTATGTCCTTGAGATCCACCAGGTTGTTGTGTGTATCAATAGTTCATTCCTTTTTATTGCTGAGTAGTATTCCATGATATGACATACCACAATTTTTTAATTCATTCATCTGCTGAAGGACATTTGGATTGTTTCCTTACAGTCTTTTCTTTGTAATTGGAACACGTGTCCTTCCTTTTGGAAATATAGGATACATTGACTAAGTGCTCACATGCACCAGCTGCTGTGCTAAACATTTTTCATGCACCAACTTCTGTACAGAACACCGCTGTTCAGTGGGTGCTGTTATTATCTCCACTTTACACGTGAGAACAACCAGGTTCAGGTGAATTAAATAGCCTGCCTCAGTCACAGAGCGAGCAAACACTCGAGTTGGAGTATGAACGCAGGCAGATTGATTCCAGAGTCTAAGATTTGATTTTCTCTATTTCCCAAAGTAACAAATTAAGTTTAGTTATAGTTTTAGTTTGGCCAATGTATAATTTCATATATTTGTACAAATTTTTTGAATACATAAGTAAATAATGAAAGGAGATATCAAAACATATCTGACATATAAATGGGAAAATATTTATTTACAATGGCTGTTCATTAGTCCTGAATGCCAATTTTATATTATCATCCCATAAAGAACTTAGGTAAGCAAAGGGACTTATAAATGTTCATTAGACTATTCGTTGGGCCGCAGGGCTGAGCGGAAGGTGGGCGGGGAAGGGGAGGAGTGCGTTGAGGGGAGAAGGTTACGTGTAGGATCCTGAGGTGATGAATTTACAGTACTCTCAGGGTGATGGCCCTTCACTGGTTCTCTGCTCTGTATTGGGTGATGTCTCCCATATCAGGAGAGAAGTCAGATTGCCCTGAGAGACTTGGGCTTCTCCTCAGGGTCTGAAGATTAATCTCCCTCTGAACCCAAAGTCTCCTGTTGAGTGAGTACCCCTAACCTGAAGGACTAGGAGTAATCACAGTCCCTTGGTAGAGTGGCAATGTGTGGGCATCAAGCACAGCAGTCCCCTACCTCCGTGAGGTACACTCATGGAGTTTAGGCAGCAAGTGGCCCTGGCATTCTAAGAAGCTGTGTATTTATAGGAATGGCAGTGGGGCCACTGTTGGGAAGCTGAGGTTTGTCTTTTCTGTGGAGAAACTGGAGAGCTTTGTTGGGGTGATTCCAAAACACAGGCCAAAGCCTGCACGCTTAGTGAGAATTTGGGGATACGGTGTGTGAGGGGCAGTGAGTGAAGCAATGAAGCACACCCAGCAATTTGGTGGATAATATGGCAGGAACCGTTAGTGTGACAACATGAGGGGAATGTGGGGTCCACTCGTTCACGTCAAAAATCTGAGTGATGATTCCTGAGGGAGTGAAGGGACCAAGATGGGTGTCACCAGTTGCCATATGGGGAATATAAGGTCAGCAGGAGGATAGGAACCCTGGTAGATTCTCTCCTTCTCTTGTTCATCTCTTTTGATCCTTAAGGGAGTTACAATGGCCCCAGGTAGGTCTCACGTTGATAATTTCAATAAATACTTTCTAACAAGATTTGTAACAAAACCTAGGAAGTGTGTGATCTTGTGTAAAACACACACATACACATCCAAAGGGCCAGGAGTGAAGAGCCCTCAACTCTTGTTCTGATTTTGCAAAGTCCTTTGGACAAGTCACTTCATCACTCACGGTCCTCACATATAAGATACTAGGGTAATTCTGAATGACTTAAGCTTAAAATTGTATAGTTTTGTGAAAAACACTGTAAACATTTCCATGTGACATTGAACTACCACACTTCATTACTAATACTATAGTTATTAAAATGTAACGACTCATATTTCAAAATTATTTTATTAACGTTTTCTGAAGATACGTATATCTTCAGAAGATACATACACATATGTATGTGTGTGTGTAATGTACAAACACACATATATAATTTCATATAACTTCTCCATTATTAGGAAATATGTGAAGAAGACTCTCTTTTTGGGAGTGTACCATTATTGGCTTTAAATATTTGCCTTGCTTAGATCTCCCAAATAAAAACACTGCTTTGTTTTTTAGGCTGTTTTTACCCATATTTCAGCTGTGAAAGTGAGATTGCAGCCAGGAAGGGCAGGGGTCGACTGAAGGCTGCTAAACAGGGGGAAATCCATTTGCTTAACAGAATGGCCTGTGTGCTGAGGGGAGCAGAAAAAGAGAGTGGAATTTAAATGGGCAAGGAGCTCCAGAGGTCCCTGTGCCAAAAATGTTTGCCCTTCAATGCACCAAAGATTCCTTTAGAATGGAGCTTCTTCCTTGGGGAAGAATGATCATATCCGGACCCGGAGGAGATCTGTTAGGGAGCTCATCAGGGAAGGAGGGAGATAGGAGGAGATATGATGAGAGGAAAGAAACAGAGATGCGGCCAGCAGGCCTCAAGCTTTTAAGGTCCTTCTGCTCTAGGCTTTCCTTGCTCTGTATTGCGCATTCAAGGATTCCCAGCTTGAGGGAACCGCCCCGGGAAAACCCAGAACGAAGTGCTTCTGTTATGATTCTGTCCTAACATTAGATATAAATTGCCACTGATAAGAATAACTTTACAGGGAAATTATTCTTAAGGAAGAAATTCATTGTCTAACTAAAATAAACAATTTCCTCTGAATCTGAATAAAAGCAATAGTCTTCAACAGAAAACTCCTTTCAACACTAGACTCATTTCACTGGGTTTTTAAGTGTCTAACCCCAGCAATGTCTTTTATGATCATTAAAAGAAAAGCTTTGATGTGCTTTTGTTTTCAGAGGCTTTACGTCTCATTTTTGCTAATTTCTGTTAAATAAAAAACTCTTACAAGCTGTCGTTTTTTTCACGTGTTAACAGGTTTTTTTTTTTTAATGCCACCAAGGGTATTCTGATTAGCCCCAATGAATAAATTGTAACAGTAAATTTTGACTTTGGTATTCACTTATGATTATTTCACTCCTGAGCACTCCACCTCTGAGAGGAGCGAAGCAAGTCACTTGTATGAAGAAGAAAACAGAACATGTTAGAATATTTCTGTATATGAAATAGTAAGTTGTTACAATAAGGCTAGCTAGTGTTCATATAATATTTGTAGTAAACAAGTTATCTGTTTATGATAGCATCCTGTAGAACAGCTATTATTTATTATCACAATTTTAGATGAGGAAATAGGAACTCAGGAAGTTTAAGGACTCTGACCAAGGCATATAAGTAGTAAAGGTTCCAGAAAGATCTTGAAGTTTTGATTTTTAATTGGATTTTTTCTTTGTTTTCATTATTTATAAATTTATTTTTTAACCACTAAAACAAATTGAAAACAACAATGACAGGCTCCTCTGTGCTATGTGGTTTTATGACAACTTGTTAAAATGAAGCATCTGATGAGACCCTAAGAGGAAACCTCAAAGTGGTCATCTGAGAATCCTGTCAACAGCTCTTGAACCCCTTGACCATTTCAAGAATGTAAAAAGGGGAAGAAAATGGAGAGAGAAAGTGACTTGTGAGACTACTCTGGTGAGGGAAGCTACACTTGTGTGGCTCCCAAGTTCCTAGAGAGGGGAGGGGTGGCTTCTCTGCTTCAAGCCTAGAGAGGCAGGCTTCCAGCAGCTCAGAGTGCTCTCCAGGGCTTCCCTTCATTCAGGTTTGAAGGCCTAGAGCGAGGCAGAGGGGGTACAGTGCCACTGTTGGTTACTGCGATCTCAGCTGGGCAAAGGATGGGTGTGCATTTCCCATGGACCACATGGGGCCACAGGAGAGAGAGAGCTGATTAAAATTCTGTCTAATCAGGCGTTAGGGAGCACAGAATATTTCTAGGGCAGAGAAACTACTCTGTGTGATACTACATTGGCAGATACTTGTCAATATACCCTTGTCCAACCCCATAGAGTGTGTCACCAAGAGCAAACCCTAATGTAAACTGTGGATTCTGGGTGATGATGTGTCAACGTAGGTTCATCAATTGTAAAAAATGTCCCACTCTGGTGGGGGGGATGTTGATAGCAGGGGAGACTATGCCTATGTGGGCAGGAAGATATGGGAACTTTCTATACCTTCCCGCTCAAATTTGCTATGATTCTAAAACTGCTCTAAAAAATAACGTATTAAAAAAAAAATCCTGCCTAAGAAGACCACTTCAGAAGGTGAGGGGACACCAACAGCAAGAGGAGCCTAAATCCCAAATTAGCAATCTAGGGAGGAAGAGCAGGAAACAGAGATAAGAAATCCTTCTTCCTCCGCACCTCCCCGGTTCCAGCTCCAGCTGGCGTGGGAGTAAGAGGTTATTTTGGAATGGGAAACAGAATGTGGATTAATATATTGAACTGGATACTTTTAATTACTGAGTAGAGACTTCAGTTTGTAACTTAAAGGAGTTGGACTTTCTTTTTGTTGTTTAGAAACAAACCACCAGGTTATTGAGTTAGTGCATTTCTTTCCATTTTGTTCTTTTGCTACTGTGTGCATCAATTTTTATTTTGCGTTTGTGTTTTCCTATGATAAAATTATCATAAGTATTTCCATGCTGTTATGTAATCTTCATAATCATCATTTTAATGACAACATTGAGTTCCCTGTATGAGTGCCATAATTTGCTTTCTCTTTCCTGTGCTGTTGGATATATAGGCTATTTAGAAATTTTTTAAATAGTCTTTTCCATATTTTAAGGTTGGTTGGTTGCTTGCTTGTTTTTAGGATATGGGCTTACTATCATTAAAATTTTTATAAGTATTGCTTATAACTATAACTTGCTCTGCTAATTGTAATTTCAACTTCCACTGTTACCAAATACAAATGAGAGAAAATTTCTATTTTACCCAAGCCAGTTTGGAGAGTTATTTATTTATTTTTTTAACATTTGCTAATTTAACAGGCAGGCAACCATTTTTCACTGTAGCTTTGGCTTCCATTTCTTTGATAACTATTTGGGGCTCGGTGTTTTTAAAATTAATGTTGTACACTAAAACTATTACATGCTTTGCTTTATTTATTGAAAATATTTTCCCCAAAGGTGAAATGATTAGAAAATATTAAAACTCTAACAGATACGTGGTAAAATAATATAAACAGGTAGTATACTAGGGTGGAATGACAACTGTGAAGTGAACCTGTGAGACCATGCTCATCTCAGTAGTTGTCAAGTAGATGAAAATGAGGACAGCAGTGGGGTTTATAAGAATATTACGCCTTTGTAAATTTGAACTCAATCTTTTATTTACCTTTCATTTTCCATTAACTTTTTCACATGGAAAAGTTTCTATTTTTAAGGAGTTAAGTATAGGGTATTTTTTCTCTCTCTTCTTTTCTTTTGTATGTTTGCTTAAAATCAGCTTTTCTTCAAAAATGGATATTC